>NW_012114932.1:9968198-9990517 GCF_000951035.1 Colobus angolensis palliatus | reverse complement strand
TTGTATCCTTGTTCTCACTGGTTTCAAAGAACATCTTTATTTCTGCCTTCATTTCGTTATGCACCCAGTAGTCATTCAGGAACAGGTTGTTCAGCTTCCATGTAGTTGAGCGGTTTTGATTGAGTTTCTTAGTCCTGCCTTCTAGTTTGATTGCACTGTTGTCTGATATTTTGTTATAATTTCTGATCTTTTACATTTGCTGAGGAGTGCTTTACTTCCAACTATATGGTCAATTCTGGAATAAGTGTGATGTGTATATTCTATTGATTTGGGGTGGAGAGTTCTGCAGATGTTTATCAGGTCTGCTTGGTGCAGAGCTGAGTTCAATTTTTGGATATCCTTGTTAACTTTCTGTCTTGTTGATATGTCTAATGTTGACAGTGGGGTGTTAAAGTCTCCCATTATTAAAGTGTGGGAGTCTAAGTCTCTTTGTAAGTCTCTAAGGACTTGCTTTATGAATCTGGGTGCTCCGCATATATATTTAGGATAGTTAGCTCTTCTTGTTGAATTGATCCCTTTAGCATTATGTAATGGCCTTCTTTTGTCTCTTTTGATCTTTGTTGGTTTAAAGTCTGTTTTATCAGAGACTAGGATTGCAACCCCTGCCCTTTTTTTGTTTTCCATTTGCTTGGTAGATCTTCCTCCGCCACTGGTTATTTTCTTTAAACTTTTATTAAGACACTTGCAAAGTCCTCTGAAACCTCACATAAACTATGTCCGGAGATAAGTTTTACCTATTATTTTCTTAAAATTTCGTCAAAGGACTGCTAGGTAACATTTTTTAAGAACTAGCTTTGATTTTTCTTTGGAGAATTGTGAATATAAATAAAAGCTACAATATAATAAGGGTTGCTGTGCCTCAAAACTAAAGTTGAATTTATTAATATCTTTAAATGTATTCACAGTAGCTTTGTTTAAAACTCTAGTAATTCTAGAGTTGGTGAGTTGCATACAGGCTGACAGAAAAATGACTCTAGAATGAAATATGAATTTATACCAAAAAAAGCATTAGAAATTGGAAATATAAAAAAATTTTCTTTTCATAAATGATTTAAAAGATATATGACCATTAATAACAACATACTAGGAAGGTTAGAACATACATAGCAGTAAAGTAGGTGACAACAATAGCACAAAGGATGGAAGGTGTGTATAATTAACTACTTGGTTCATTTTGTATTTATTTATTTATTTAGAGGCAGAGTTTCGCTCTTGTTGCCCAGGCTGGAGTGCAATGGTGCGATCTCAGCTCACCGCAACCTCTACCTCCGAGGTTCAAGTGATTCTCCTGCCTCAGTCTCCCAAGTACCTGGGATCACAGGCATGTGTGACCACGCCCAGCTAATTTTGTATTTTTAGTAGAGACAGAGTTTCTCCATGTTAGTCAGGCTGGTCTCCAACTCCCGACCTCAGGTGATCCTCCTGCCTTGGACTCCCAAAAAGTGCTGGGATTACAGGCATGAGCTGCCGCACCCAGCCAAATTACTTGGTTTCAAAAGACTCTTCCATTCTATTACTTCAAAGCCGAGTGTAGTCAGTTAAGGGTGCACATTGTACCTTTGAACAGAGTCACGGCAACCATTAAAACAAAATAAGAGGGCTGGACACAGTGGCTCACGCCTGTTACCCCAGCACTTTGGGAGGCAAAGGCAGGCGGCTCACTTGAGCCCAGGAGTTCAAGACCAGCCTAGGCAACATGGTGAAACCCCACCTCTACTAAAAATACTAAAATCAGCCAGGCGTGGTGGCGTGCACCTGTGGTCCCAGTTACTCCAGAGGCTGAGATAGGAGGATCGCTTGAACCTGGGAGGTTGAGGCTATAATGAGCAATGATTGTGCCACTGCACTCCAGCCTGGGCAACAGAGCAAGACTCTGTCTCAAGAAATAAGTAAGTATATAAATAAGACTATTAACTAAAAAGGAAACAGACAATGTAGCATAGAATACTAAAATACTGCTTGATTAACTCAACAGATGGAAGAAAAGGAGAAAAAAACTGGGAAATTTAAAAACGAATAGCAAGACAATGGACTTCAATCCAGTCACAGCAGTACTTACATTAAATATTGAATCAAACACTCCAAATGAATTTTCATTCTGGTAAAAAAATCAAAACTCAATTATATGTTATTTATAAGAGACCTGCTTTAAATAAAGACACAGATAAGGTGGAAGTAAACCAAAGGAGAAAAGATAAACTATGTAAATACTAAGGGTGAGAAAGATGACATGGCTATAATAGTATCAAGCAAAGCACTAAAATAAAACTTTAAAAAAACAAAGCAGACTTCAAGACAAGGAATATTACTAGAAAGGAAGATCAATTCGCAAGGACAAAAGGAGGCAATTCACGAGAAAGACATTCAGTATTCATCAAGATAAACCATGCAAGCCCTTAGTAAACATTAAGGACTAAAATCAAGCTACATTCTCTGACCACAATGAAAACACCAAACATTTGGAAATTAGACACCATACTTCTAAATAATCTGTAGATCAAAAAAGATACCAGGATGAAAGTAAGGGAATATTTTCAAAGTTGACAATAAAAATACAACATATCTAAATTTGTAGGGGTGAGGCTAAAGTAGAAAAGTAATGGAATTGTATAGCTTTAAACGTAGAAAAGAAATGTGTAAGGTCAATTACAGGCTTCCACCTTAAGAGGCTGGAAAAAGAACTCAATATAAATAGAAGAAAGGAAAATAATAGAAATAATAGGAGTAGAAATCAATACAATAGAAAACAGACAAATTTTTTGAAAACATGAAAGCTGTAAGTTAGTATTTGGAAAGCATTAATACAATTTGTAAACCCTTATCTAGACTGATCAGGGAAAAGGGAAAAAACACAAATTATCAATATCAGAAATCAAAGAAAGGATAACATCGCTACAGACATTAAAAGGAGACATGGTTAATCATTTCATGTAAACAATTCCAGCAACTTAGATGAGTGTAAAAATTATCTGAAAAACACAATTTTCAAAAGCTAATACCAAAAGAAAGAAAATCCAACACTGAGTTTTCCCAGCCTAGAAAATTCCTGGTCCAGATGGCTTCACTCATAAATTCTATCACACATTTAAAGAGAAAGTAACTCCATTTCTACACAAACTTTTTCAAACAAAAATGGCAGGAAGAAGGGATACTTCCCAGCACATTACATGAGCACAATTCAAAGCAAACTAACAAGGGCATTACAACAAAAGAAAATTACAGATCTGTATTATTCATGAACATAGATGCAAAAATCCTCAACAGACTAAATGAATAACAAATTGAATCTAGTAACATGTAAAATCAATTGTATGTTATGACCAAGTGGGATTTATCCCAGGATTAAAAGGTTAGTTAAAATTGTCTGGGTACAGCGTCTCAGGCCTGTAATTCCAGCACTTTGGGAGGCTGAAGTGGGTGGATCACCTGAGGTCAGAAGTTCAAGACCAGACTGGCCAACATGGTGAAATCCCATCTCTACTAAAAATACAAAAATTAGCTGGGTGTGGTAGTGCATGTCTATAATCCCAGCTACTCAAGAGGCTAAAGCACGAGAATTGCTTGAACCCATGAGGCAGAAGCTGCAGTGAGCTGAGATTGCACCACTGCACTCCAGCCTGGGCGACAAGAGTGAAACTCCATCTCAAAAAAAAAAAAAAAAAAAAAAATTAGTTAAAATTAAGATATCAACATAAAAGAATAAATTGAAAGAAAGAGAAAACCAAATTAAGATAATTTAAATTTAATTTAAAACCAAATTGAGAGAATAAGAGAAAACTCATATGAAAATTAAATAATCAAATAAATTTGTATAAGCCTTGACAATATTCAATACCCACTATAGCAAAAGCTTTCAGTCAGCCAGGAAGAAAAGAAATTTCCTCTAAGTAAAACCTATAGCTAATACCATATTGAGAGTGAAATACTGGATGCTTTCCCTCTAAGATCAGGAATAAGGAAAGGATGTCTGCTCTTACCACTTCTATTAAACATAGTAATGGGGATATTAGCCAGTGCTCTAAGGCAAGAAAAGAAAATAAAAAGCATAAAGATTGGAAAGGAAGAAGTACTCTTAGTTTTATTTGTGGACAGCATGATTTGCTTAGCAAATCTTAAGACATTTATTCCAAAAAACCTCTAGAACAATTAACTGAATTTAGTAGAATGGAGGATACAAGATCTATGTCAATATCAACTTTATTTTGATATGTTAGCAACAAACAATTGGAAAGTATATAATTTTGAAAATACAACAGCATCAAAAAATTATACCTATATAAAAATGGATAAAAGATGTCAAAGACTTGTACTTGGAAAACTAAAACATTGCAGATAAAGGTGACAGAAGTAAATGGAACAATATTGGAAGCCTCAATATTGTTAAGATGTAAATTCTCCGCAAATTGATCTATGAATTCAATGCCATCCTAATAAAGAATACCTAGACATTTTTGTAAGAATGACAAAATGATTCTAAAAATTCATATGAAGATACAAAGGACACAGAATAGCCCCCAAATAATCTTGTTTTAAAAAAGGACAAAGCTGCAGCACTCACGCTACCTGATTTCTAAACTGTTACAAGAGAGACTGTAGTATGGCATCGAGAAAAATCAACAAACAGAATAGTGTATGTGTATAGATATGTCCACATACATAGTTAATTGGTTTTCAACAGAAGCTATAAGGTGACGCAATGGGGAAAGCCTTTTTTAATAAATGGGGTAGAGTAACAGGGTACCTGTATGTGAAAAAATAAACGTCAACCCCCACTTCACACCAGACACAAATATTAAATCAAGGTAGATCAAAGACCTATAACATAAAAGTTAAAGTTATAAAGCTTCCAGGAAAACACAGGGTAAATCTTCATAACATGGGGTACACAAAGATTTTTTTAGGATACAGCAAGTACTAATTATAAAAGAAAATGATGATAAATTGGACTTTGTCAAAATTAAAACCTTCTGCTCCTCCAAAAGGCACCATTATAAAAGTAAAAGTACATTGCTAAAGGGAGTGTGAAATGGTACAACCATCTGAAAAACAGTTTAGAGTCTCTTAAGATTAAATATATACCTATCCTATGATCTAACAGTAGTACTCCTAAGTATTTATCAAAGAGGAATGAAAACACAGGCCACAAAATGACTTTTACAAGAATGCAGCTTTATATGGATAAAACAGCTTTATCTATCCAGCCAAATATTGAAAACAGCCCAGTAACACTGAATAAACAAATTATGGAGCATTTATACAACAGAAGACAACTCAGCACTGAAAAGAATGTACTACTGATATGTATAATGTGAATCAATCTCAAAGACATTATGAGTGAAATAATTCAGAAACAAGACTACATTATTGTATGGTTTCGAATTCTACAAAGTTCTGAAACAGGAAAGATTAAGCCATGGTAACAGAAATTAGATCAGTAATTGCAGAGGGGGTTGGAGGTGGTAAAAGGCATAATAGAACTTCCTGGGGATCATACAAATGTTTTATATCTTGATCTGGGATAGTGGTTACAATTAAAATCAATACATTCTATTGTATATAAATTATACCTCAATCTGAAAAGCAAATGCAAAGTTAATTTAAATTTATAACTTAAAATTGAGATGTCAAAGTCAACCCTTTCTGAAGACTTCCCCAAAGGAACATGGTTACTCTTTCCTATGATCTGGTGTACTTTGGTATAGAAGTATGAGAAGTTTGTCAAGCTGGAATTCTACATCACAAACATTATAATAGCTACAGAGAATGTAGACAAAGAAATGTTTACTCCAACACTTAAGTGAAAAGATGTCCGTAAATTTTAAAAGTTACCTGAAAGATACTATAAGATCCTAGAGTATGGTAACTCAATATTATAAATATTACTGAAATGCTTGAGAAATTTATGTATCAGTGTTTCTTAATGGGGATATTATTAGAATTCTGGGTGAGCTAAATTAAGTGAATTTGCCCTCTCACGCTGTGCAATGTTTAGTATCGCTGGCCCCAAGCCACAAAATGCCAGTAGCACACAACCCACCCCACCCTTCACTGAATCACTGTGTCAAAACGCTACCACTTCACACATTTCCAAACACCCCACAGGAGTACAGCTGAGAACAGTCTATAAGCTAATGGTCAAAAACACATATAAGCAGCATTTTTAAAAAAAATCTAATTACTAGACTTAATCTACCTTGCCATTTTATTTCCTAAACTAACAATTTAACTAACAATTACCTTTACCTACTTAACTTCCAAGGACAAATGTACATGCTTTTGTTTGCTATATGTAATACCAGTTTGGGATGATGAAGAATAACTGATATTGTTGAAATCCCTAATGAGGGAAGCCAAATACAATCACTGAAAGCACTGTCAACAGCAACAAACTATAACACACAAGAAATAACATTAGCAAACTACTGAGAGGAGTAATAAATTCAGAAGATGACCTGTCATGAACAGACCCTGTGAATGGTCCCTTTACATATAATACTGGCTTAAAACAACAAAACAACAACAAAACACCTGGGTATTCAAAACATGGTGTTGTTTGTGCCAGAAGAGTAGTAGCAAACAACTAAATCTCCTTGAATAACACAAAGTTAAAGCAAGCAGATACTAATTAATCTACTTTATGGTTTTAATATTTAAACTTGTTGCAATAAAAACACAACATAACCATTTAATGACAAGGTTTGCTAGGCTTCTAGCATCTACTCATACATGCAGAATTAAGAAGGAACACTGAGGAGAAGAACAAATAATAAAAATGGATACAATACCACATGCATGCCTAGTGCTAAGAAGCAGAAGATGAATTAAACTGGCACATGATCCTAGAAGAAGAGACTGAATTCATAATTAATTAAGTTTTCCCAAAGAAGAGCACAGGGCCAGATGGCTTCACTATTGAAATCTATCAAACATTTAAAGAAGAATTAACACCAATACTTCACAAACTCTTCTACAACAAAGGAGAGGAGGGAATACTTTCTAATCCATTCTCCAAGGATGGTATTACCCTGATACCTAAACAAGCTAAAGACATCATGAAAAAACCACTGCAGACCATTATTCCTTATGAATATGGATGCAAAACTCTTCAATGAAATATTAGCAAGCAGAAACTAATAGTATATAAAAAGTACTATACACCAATAACCAAGTGGGATTTATCCCAGGAATACAAGGTGGGTTCAATACATAAAAATCAATCAATGTAATACACTTTCTATAGATAAAGAAAAAAAAGCACAGTCATCTCAAAAGAGGCAGAAAAAGCATTTGAAAAAACTTAACGTTTTTTCATGATAAAAAGACTAAACAAACCATAAATATAGAAGGGAAACCTCCTCAACCCTAAAAAAAAAAAAAAACATCTGTGAGAAACCCACAGCTAACATCACACTTACTGGTCAAAGACTGAACTCTTTTCCCCTAAACTCTGAAATAAAAAAGGATGTCTGCTCCACCATTTCTCTTCAACTAGTACTGGAGGTTCTAGCCAGGACAATTAGGCAAGAAAATGAAATAACAAGGCATCCAGAAGTGAAAGAAATACAACTACCACCATTTGCATATGACATGATCTTGTATATAGAAAATCCCAAGAAACTCACAAAAAATTATTAGAACTAATAAATGAACTCAGCAAGGCTGCAGGATTAAAAAAAAATCAATGTACAAAACTACATAGTAGTTCTATACACTGACAATGCACAATCCAAAAATAAAATTAAGAAACCAATGCTATGTACAACAGCATCAAAAAGAATAAAATATTTAGGAAAACAATTTAACTATTGGTACAAGACTTGTTCACTGAAAACTATAAACACTGTCAAAAGAAACTGAAGAATATCAATGAAAAGACTATTTAATATTGCTGAGTTGGCAATACTACCCAAATTTGTCTATATATATTCAATGCAATTCATATCAAAATACTGTCTACCTTTTTTTCTGGTTCAAACTAACAAGCTGATCCTAAAATACACATGAAAATATAAAGGACCCATAATAGTCAAAATGATCTTGAAAACAAATAGACTCACACTTCCCAATTTCAAAATTAACTATAAAGTATAGCAATCAAGACAGTGTGGTACTGGTGTAAAGACAGACACACAGATGGATGAAACAGAATTGAGAGCCTAGAAACAATTCTACACACCTACTACCAACTGAGTTTTGACAAGGCTGTTGAGATCATGCAACGGGGAAAGAATAATGTTTTCAAAAAATGATGCCTGGACAGCTGGATAGCCACACACAAAAGAATGAATTTGGGCCCCTACCTCATGTCATATACAAATATTAACTCAAAGTGGATCAAATATGTAAATGTAAGAACCAAAACTATAAAATTCCTAGAAGAAAATATAGATATAAATTATTGTGACACTGGATTAAATAATGGTGTTTTTGGATATGACAACTAACTACAAGTAACCAAAGAAAAACACGATAAATTGAACTTATTTTTAGAAAGTCAATGTACAAACAGTCTACAAGCACATGAAAAGATGCTCAACATCATTAGTCTTCAGGAAAATGCAAAGCAAAACCACAATGAGACACTACTTCTACACACATTAGAATGACAATAATAAAAATTTTAAAAAGACAATAACAAGTGTTGGCAAGGATGTGGAGAAAGTAGAACCCTTGTGCATCGTGGATGGAAAAGTCAAATCATGTAGTTGCTATGGAAAGCAGTTTGGCAGTTCCCAAAAACATCAAACATAGTCACCATATGACCCAGACGTTCTACTCTTAGGGATATACCCAAGATAAATGAAAATATATGACCACCTAAGAAGTTGTATATGAATGTACATAGCAGCATTACTCATAATAGCAAAAAGTATAAACAACCAAATGTCCATCAGCTGATGAATGGATAAACAAAATGCATATTCATACAATGGAATATTATTCAATCAAAAACAAGAATGAAGTATTGATACATGCTACAATACAGGCAGACCATGAAAACATTATGCTAAGTGAAAGAAGCCAGACACAAAAGGCCACATGTTATATGAATCTGTTTATATGAATGCCTACAATAGGTGAATCCTTACAGACAGAAAAGTAGATTAGTGGTTGTCAGGAACTGACAGGATGACTGCTAATGGCTAAAGAAACAAGCTATTTCTTTGCAGGGTAATGAAAATGTTCTGGGATTAAATAGTGGGGATGATTATGCAGTCTTCTGAATATACTAAAAAGAGCTGGATTGGGCACTTTACAAAAGTGAATTTATTGTACATAAATTATATCTCGATGAAAAGAGAAGTTGGCACACACCTGAGAAGCCAAAACACGTTCAAATAAACATTTCAAAATCAACCTATGTTTACTTTTCCTTCAATATTTCATGGAATTCTTGAAAAAAATGCATACATAAACAGAAGCTAAATAGGGTACACTAAATATCATTATAAGGTATACTTAAAGAATTCATTGTTTTTCATGTAAACTCGGTATTGTGGGTAACATTCATTGAAAATCTGAACATCTAACTGGGACAAATTTCACAGAGAAATTAACCATCATTTAAACTATGGAAAGGTAATAGAGTTACCAACCACGTTTCCCATAAACATTGGTTTGTTGTTAATCAGCACTCATCGATCACTTTGGAAAACCCTCTAACACCTGACTGATACTTATTATAGGCAATCCTATATAACAGGCAATTCATGCTTCTCATAGTCACTGAAGTGTAAACCAAACAGCTGCATAAAAGCAGAAAGAGACAGGTACAACATTATGGAAAAATAACAATATAACTGGTCCTGTGAGAACACTACAACGTAAGGAGAGTAATGGTACTCTAAATTACAGAAGAAGCAGGCAGACGGAGTATTTCAAAAACTCATAGAAATTATCTTAAAGCTGGAAAGCCTTTAAAAAAAAACAAACTTTCTTAGCATAAGCTCATGATTAGGCTAACTATAATTAAAGTGATTTGAAGAAAAAATACCATGTAAAGCCTCAAATATTACATATAAAACACCATCAACACACAATTTGCCCTGGGAAGAACAGTAACTGGAATACTTAATGGGACAGTGGAATGCAACACTAAAAATACTTGAGGAAGACATGGGAATCTTAAATTCTGTGAGCTCAATATTTTGCTAATAATAAACTGATAATTTTCAGTTTAACAACAAGTATCTATGGCTGGCTATCATGGCCACCATGCTAACAAGGTGCATTATGGACTGCCCTCATACATCCCTAATCATTCTTTGTGTTAAGGTGGAAAAGGCCATAGTGGCATAAATCCAGCACTGCTATGACAAAGAAAGCTAACTGTTTGGACTACTAAATTCCAAGGAAGCTGAGATCTAGCCATTGCACTTAGTAATGCTAGTTGAACAAAGGGAGGGAGGAATAAATAAATGAATAAATGAATGAATGAATGAATACGAATGCCATCTCAACAAGTATATTACGACTCCTAAATAAAGGATGGAAAGATTACCAATTCAATTCAAAAGACTGAGAGATGACAAATGCCATCATGGATTGTTTTTTAAAATAATAATATCCAGTATTGAGATGCTAATAAACGCTTTCATACAACACTGGTAGGAATGTAAACTAGTTCACTTTAAGAGGAAAGCAATTGGCAATACATTTTTTTTTTAGATAACCTTTAATTTCTTTTTATACTTTCTACAATATACATACATTGATTTTGATTAATATAAATATTTTAAATTTAAAAATTCACATTAAAGAGGAAGGCAGAAGCTAAGAGAAATCACCAGTCTGAGGAATCAAAAGGTTATGAGTGACAGTAACAGGAAGGGGACCTGGGAAGAGCTGTCAGTGAAAAGCCCACTGGAGATAAAACACTGAGAGAAAGTGGGAGGATAGATTCCACACACTAAATGTAAGAGAAGAGGGTAAGCTTTGGAGCTCCCGACTAGGGCAAAAAGGCGGAGCAAGGCTCATGAAAAGGGGGTCAATCCCCATTTCAGATTAAATGAGGTGCATGTTGCCTTTAAAATCCAAACGTGTCTCTCTCTTTGTGAAGGGAGAGGGGCTGACACAAGTTGTCTTTCCTTGGAAAGGGTGTCTCAACAAGCCCCAAACTACTGAAGCCCTAGAAAGTTCACCAAGATAGTAGGCCCCTATATTTCTGTGGGACTCATTGCTCACCCTCTGGTAAGCACACACCTTACTAAACTGTCAAGAGGTGTTGTTACTTTTTGATCACCAGGTCAATCAGCATGGTACTAATATAACGGATAGGCAAAATATGTGGAAGGAAGAGGCTATCCAGGTCCTTTGCATAAGACTTAATATGTCATAAGGCTTAATACAGCCTTGAGGTAGGTTACTAAGAGTGTAATGCAAACCTTGCCAGTCAAAAGTAAACTGATTCTGATGGTCTTTACTAATAGGTATACAGAAAAGAAGTGTATGCCAGATCAATATCTGCATACCAAAAGTCAGGATTTGTATAGATTTACTCTAGCAACAAAAGCACATCTGGAAAAAATACCTGCAATTGAAATCACCTTGATTAAGTTTATGGTAATCCACTGTCATTCTCCGAAGACAAACAGGCAAGGGGAATGGGAATGTAAAAGAAAAAACCACTCTTGCGTTTTTCAAATCCTTTATGGTAGCTCTGCAACTCCTCCAGGAAACAGTTTACTATTTTGGTAGGTACACACCATTCTAGTGGCTTCCATTTTACTTTCTCTCACTTCCATGGGTCAGGAAACCAGTGTGGGAACTCTGTTAGTTGCTGAGTGTGTCTATTCCAATTCCCCATTCCAGGAATGTGGAAATAACCACGCTGTGGGTTCAGGGTCCATTGTGAGGTAGACCTATGCCAAAGCTCTATTAACTAATGGAAAACAATGGTGTTTTGGGCCTCCTAGATTTCCTATACACTGAGCCCCAGTGTCTACCAATCCCTAAAGTGTCTAATTATTTCCCCTTCCCCAGTGCACAATCACTCTGGCAAATGGCTGCAGGCCCTCTGAGGAAAGGCTAGAAAGAAATTCACAGTAGAATTTCTCACTACGAGGCAGGGTCTTTCCTCAAGAGGACCTGGCTTTTCCTTCATTCAAAGGTCTTGAGGTATGTAAACTGGCTTAAATCTGGGGACTGGTTGTGGGTGTATAATTCTTTATTGAGATCATCAAAGTCACATATCTGTTTACCAGACCTAGAGCTTATATGTTTATACAAATCAAGGCAGATTAAATAGATTGCCCATCTATTTCCGTTCTAGGGATACCATGATCACCTAGCCAATATCAAAGATCTCTGCAGCTCAGACTATTCTGATTACTGCACTGACTTTGTGGACCATTACAGTAACCACACTCACCTCGTCTTTAGCAATTAAATGACACTACTTGCCATGCCACCTGGGATCCTATCATTCCCAATGAATTCCAGGAGCCTAGTTTGAGGTCAGCAGTTCCCCTGTCATTACTAACTTAAAGCGAATAGCCAACAGAGCTCCTCAAGGGTGGTGAGGCTCCCCTCATGAATAGAGAAATAAGGAAACTGTAAGAATTAAGGGCACAGGTCTTTACCTCCATTCTCTTCCACCGGGCTACAGGGGACCACACTTTTTTTAAGAGTTCCTTATTTACTTATTATAGCTGACTTGTTAAATGTTTAAACAGATTTATTATCATCTAACACTTTTTATAAATATGATGTTGATTCAGTAGAATTTAGAGCATGCTGTTACTTTAGACAAAGCAGCTCCTTATGTTTTAAGATTTTTTTAACATTCTGTTTTGTTCAAGCTTCATGAACAGATCTGCCTCACTTATTCATATAATGACCTAAACATAAGTCTTTCAATTGGGTCTTTTTTTGAGAATTCCTAATTTCTCATAGCTTTGATAAAATGAGTATCTTCTGGACTCACATGTGTGATCAGGACCTACATGATAAATCCACTCTAGCATCCCAATTTCCCCAAGCCTTTGGATACAAATATTTATAATATACAAATAAAGTTCTATCATCTATCTCAATTTCACTTTCAGGCCACCTTCTGATCTAGCTTTAAGTCAACCAACTGAATTAACTGTTAAAGCCACTCCTAGCCTTCTCTCTGATCTAATATCTTCTGTCTAGTATCTCTATTGGTGAGTCCATATCCATAACTTCAGCCGGATCCAACTTTACATTCCTTCTATTCTGAACCTACACCCTTAGGATCCATTCCCACACCATCCCCTCAGGTAACTGCAGGCAAAATCAGGTGCTTCGCTCAGTGTGCATCGCATCCTGTCTTATTATGGGTGACACTTAGTACCTCATTCTCTGGGGGCTGCTGGAACTTGAGGCTGATTCTAGGTATAGAAGCAATGAGAGGTGGTGAGGATAGGTCCTGAGGAAGATCAGTAGTCCCATGTTAAGGCAACTTCCTTAAGGGAAGCCAATACAGATGCTACAGGAGACTAACCTCCTTCAGACAGACAGGGGTAGAAGGACTGGAAAGGGAGGTTCAATAGAATTAGAACTGAGTTCAAGGTACCCAGTTTCATCAGAATCTGCTCATATCACTCATCCCAATTTTCCACTCTTTCCCAATAAATGTTGTACACTTTAACCCAAGAAATCTTACAAGATTAGAAGTTCAATTTGCACTGTAATTCAGCCACCTGCAGGAAAAGACTTTGGATTTGGTGTCCAGAAATCTCTGCCTTTGGCTACAAGAGATAAGGATTTCTTTTAGGGCAATCACAGATGATTTCACTCCCTTATGTGGACTCTGAGCTCAGAATTTACAGCCCTTTTTTTCCTTAAGTTCTCCAGTATACTTTGAAGGAACCAATCTATCTCATTATTATTGTCACTAAAATGTTATGTGGTAATAAATACTTCTTCTCCCAAAGCCCTGACTTCCAAGGGCATTTAATTTCTACTGTCTACAAGTGATAATTAACTGTTTTGCCACTGCATGCCATGGACCACCAGTGTCCCTTCTGCCACTAGAGACAGGATCATTATTGCTGTTAGATCTGATTAGACCAGAGAACCATCTTTGAAGGTGCCACTCCTCTGCAGCTACCAATGGTACAAAGCCCTGTATTAGTTAGTATTTGACCAGAGAAGACTAGAAATGATACAAAATATGGCATTACCAGAGATTTGGCCAGCTGTAATTGTTAACCTAGTTAAACAGTTCATGTTCAGCTGTAACCCTGCATCTGGTGCTAGGTCTGGCCCAGGGTTCAGAGGAGCCAAAAGAGAAGAGGAGCTAAGGAGCCCAGCTGTTGGGCAATGCCTATGCCAGCCCATGCCAGCAACGCCTTTGAGCTGCAACAGCATCTGTTGTCCTCTCCCTGATCTTCTAAGCATAAGAATATGTCTGCAGTTTCACATTTACCTTTCAAAGTCAAAATGCTTCATGGCCCTTGCTAACAATGCAAAAGAAAAAAGGAAAAAGAAATCTGGGAAACAGTTCCAGCTTAGCTAGTCTGACACAATACAAGTCTGGCACACCATCTTTGTCTTAAAAACAAACAACTTTCTTGGAGCAGTCCCGAGTTTTAACTTCTAACTCTTCTATCATTGCTTATTTCTTTCACTATACCTTACATTTCCAACAGGGTATTTCATTTTCCCCAACTGCTTTTCTTTCAAATAGCCTTCTAGTCTAGTGTAATGGTTGCAAAATATTCCATTTCCTTTCTTTTCCCTTTTTTCAGTTTCCTTCTGCTTCATGCCTTGTTTTTCTTCCATATTCTCCCTTTTATCTTTCACATAAAGGTTTTTCCTCAAATATCAGGTGATCCTTGCCAATCTGTTGCTATTTAAAAGTAATGCACCTGACTATTAGTATTTCAGGCTTCCTTTCTCCTCTCTTAGGCTAGTTATTTTTCTCAGGATGAATGCCTCTAGTCACTAGTTTGAATCAACTTTCAAATTCCACTGAATACCCTTACTGCCATTTTTCTCCTTTCTTCTTTATTTTTGTTAATATATGTTTTCAGCCTCTCTCATTTATGTGGGACTTGTGAAGAAACAATAAGCCAATAATACGCAATTTAACATATTTCACAGTAAGTCCATAAAGATAGCCGACAAAGAGTCAACTTTTAAGTCTTTGGAAAATTTTAAAGACCCAACTAAAATTCAGATTTATATTTAGGTCATTTATGAATAGCAAGGCAGATTTGTTCATGAAGTGTGAATAAAACAGAATGTAAAAAACAAAAAAAAATCTTAAAATATAAGGAGCTGCTTTGTCTAAGGCAACAGCACGTTCTAAATTCTGCTGAATCTATGTATTTATCAAAAGAGTTAGATGATAATAAATCTGTTTAAACATCTAATAAGTTAGCTAAAAATAAATAAGGAATCCTTCAGAAAACTATGGTCCCCTGTAGCCTAGTGGAAGGGAATGGAGGTAAAGAGTGATTGCTACCTGTGCCCCTTAAGAAAATGCAAATTAAAGCTGGGCCTTTCATATGAATAGACTTTTAGTTAAATTACTTATGTACCTTTTCAGAGTGAAGAATCACCTGTAACAACAACGAGAAACAGACAATTATCTTTAAGAAATACTGTTTATCCCCAAAAGGTTTTAAGCCTTTGGGTTTTCCAAAATAATTTCTCGCTTAGTATTTCAATTATAATCTAACCCTATCCTCAAATGATGAAAACTAGCAAATATGGTAAAGAAAATGACACCTACTTAAGATCATTTAAATATCCATGAGAATTCAACCTGATTCTCTATTTGAAAATGTACATATTTCTAAGTTATAAAAAAAAACTATCCCTAAATGATTTTAATACTTAAAATAAATGTCTTAAAATCTAAGTATTTCTCCTATAGGGTATTTTAGAGGTTGTTCAACACTTCTACACCATGTTTCCATGTAAAAACAGAACTTTGACCTTTGAAGAGAGCACAAAGGAATGGTAGAGATGCAATAAATAAAAAATTGCAGTGACAAACATTTTTAAATGATTGATCATATCTATCACTAGCATGAAAATGGAGAAATAGGCACTCAATCAGCAGCGGAAACTTTTGGGATGCTTTTGGTAAGCATTATGAGTGTCTATTACATTTGTGCATATCCATGGACCTAGAAGTTCCACTTCTAGAAATCAATCCTGTAAAACAATGATTACATGAAGATAAAACAGGATGCTCATTATTTATAATAAACAAATGAAAATATTCTAAATGGCTATCAGTGGATATGTACCAGTATGGGAAAATGTCTATGATGGTTAATTTTATGTGCCAACTTGACTGGGCTAAGGGTTACCCAGATAGCTGGTAAAACATTGTTTCTGTGTGTCTATATGAGTGTTTTGGGAAGAGATTAGCATTTGAATCAGTAGACTGAATAAAGAACCACCCTTATCAATGTAAGGATGCATGACTCAATCAGTTGAGGACCTGGATAGAATGAAAAGGTAAAGAAAGCGCAAACTCACTCTCTCTTCTAGAGCTCGTACATGCATCTTCTGCCTTCAGACGTCAGAGCTCCAGGTTCTCATTCCAGTATTTACACCAGTGACCCACCTCCAGTTAATTCCCCATCCCCATTCTCAGGCCTTCCGCCTTGGATTGAGAGTTACACCACACCACTGGCTCCCCTGTTTCTCAGGACTTCACATTCAGACAGAATTATATCAACAACTTACCTGGGTCTCCAGGTTGTAGACAGCATAGCGTGAGACTTCTCAGCTTCCATAATCATGTGAGCCAATTCTCATTTTTAATATCCCTGTACATACATATATATATATGTATATCCTACTGTTATGCTCCTTCTGGAGAATCCTATTAATGTCCAAGACACATTGTCTCACAAATTATAGAATAGTGCTTTTAGGATGATCCCATTATAGTACTTAAAAGCACACATTTCTTTGGACATGTACTTGGGTTCTTCTACTTACTAATTATAGAACTTCAAGTAAGCAACTAATCCTCTCTATATCACAATTTTTTCATGTGAGGAAAACAATAGTATGATCTTACAGAGGAATTATGAGGACTAATGAAGATAATACATTCTAATTGTGATAAAGGTAAACTGTGATTATTACATATATATTTTAAAAGCACATATATAAAATGATTGTATTAGGTTGAACTATCTGAAACTGCCAATACTTAATTAACAACTGTTCACCTAAAAAAACGGCAAGTTCATATGGTTTAACCTAATATACGCATGGAAATTTTCAGAAAGAATATCCAAGGAAAAGCTGTTTTAAATATTCTTCTATTGTTTCCTTACAAGGGAAAAATACTCTTCTACACCACTTGGACATTTTAAATGTGAAAACAGTTAAACATTCCCTCCTCTCAAATAAAAAGCTATCTATACCCCTTGCTTTAAGCAGTACTATCTTAAAAGCATGGCAGACATAGGAGATCCCCCTTCCTTTCCCCCTAAGTCAATAATCATTTGTTGACTGAGCAATCTACCTTCTTTTATTACTCTTTTAGGGAGATTTCACATCATTTTAGACAAACTTAAAGAATGCTGGTGTGCTCACTTTGGCAGCACATATACTAAAACTGGAACGATACAGAGAAGATTAGCATGGCCCCTGCACAAGATAACAAGCAAGTTCATGAAGCATTCCACATTTTTACATATATTTCATAAAATGTTGGCGCTGGAAAACATGTTGGAGATTGTACACTGAGGTAAATTCATGCTAGTTTAAACACTGTCAGGAAGTTATTCCTCAAATCTACTCTAAATATTACAATCCAAAGAGATCTGGTTTTAATAATTCTGTAACTCTTCCTTTATAAAATGAGTGGAAATAAAGAAGGTAAGAAATAAAAATAAAATAATAGGCCAGGCGCAGTGGCTCACATCTGTAATCCAAGTACTTTAGGAGGCCGAGGCAATGGATCACCTGAGTTCAGGAATTTGAGACCAGCCTGGGTAACATGGTGAAACTTGGTCACAACTAAAAACACAAAAAATTCTGTAACTTTTTGATGATCATAAAAAATGATGATCATATATCATTTTTTGTGTTATTTGTGAAGAAATAAACTAAGTGAATAAAGGGTTTTTAACAACTGTAACTAATGCAAATCAGCAGTGGCATCAGGTGAGGTGGCATGTGCCTGTGGTCCCAGTTACTCAGAAGGTTGAGGTGGGAGGATGGTGTGAGCCTGGGAGGTGGAGGCTGCAGTGAGCGGAGATTGCACCCACTGCTCTCCAGCCTGGGTGATAAAGCAAGACCCCATCTCAAAAAAAAAAAACAAAACCAAAAACATTCTATCAGGTACAGTCAAAGAACTATGTACAGCACTGAGTTCGAGAAGACCACCACAAGTCTGCTGCTTTGGAAGCCCTATCTTACTACATACTGAAGTGATTCATGGAAAGACAATAGTGTAGAAAAGAATTAAGTCCACAAATCGCTACTACCACGTTCTCTGAAGATGACAAAGCTATGGACTCCGTCTCACTCTGCCTCCTGCTTTTTCCTCTTACCATGACACACATGTCAATCATCAGAGTTCCTACTGTTCATGGACAGATCCCTCTCCAGTATCATCCCTCCTCTACAAGACACTCCCTTCTAGCTTCCCAGACTTACTTTTTGGTTACAAGCAGGAAGCTTCCGCTGCCTGCTGAAAATCAGATTCATGTAGTATACTTTCATAGCTCCAAAAATTGATTTTGTACAATTTTTTAGACATGGTATTATGTAAGGTTAAAGTACAACTTATCTTTGAAAAAAAAATTAGCCAGGCGTGGTGGCAGGCGCCTGTAGTCCCAGCTACTCGGGAGGCTGAGGCAGGAGAATGGCGTGAACCTGGGAGGCGGAGCTTGCAGTGAGTGAGATTGCGCCACTGCACTCCAGCCTGGGCGACAGGCGACAGAGCGAGACTCCGTCTCAAAAATAAATAAATAAATAAACATTGTTATTCATGTTGGATCATTAATAAGGCATGCAAAATATTTGAAAGTATAGCTAATGGGGGAAAAGAGATCCTTTCTAGGGATCTCTAATTAACACAGGAAGTAAAGTGATTAATGTTTTAAAATTCCAAAGAACCCCAAACACATCACCGATGTAATACACATACACAACACACACACACAAATACTCTAAATCTTAAAGTAGGTTTTATTTTACTGTATCAATATCTGTATGGCCTACATTAATTTAAAAACTAATTTCATACATGTAACTTCAAGCCACAGAAGTAAAAGAAAAGGACACATTTCAAAGCACTCCCAAATAGTACATTTTAACTATTTCTCCACCCTCCTGTGACTCACTAGCCAATAAGCTTATGGTATAAATATCTTATTCAAAATTGTAATTGATACTTGCTGCTCTTTTGTCAGGATAACATGAGGAGATAGTGGCAGATGCTATTCAATTTTACCAAGACTTCAGAGAATATCAAGTGTAAATTTCCAAAGGCTAGGTTAATATATAAATTATACAAATATATCATGTTTAATGAGAAAAGTTTTGCTTTATCACAACAAAAAATACTCAAGGACAAAGGTCTAAAACTAATTTCTCCAATTTCTTAGCAACAATACAGGTAATCTTCAAATGCTAAAGCGTTATGTTTTTAAATGTTACATTTTTTAAAAAACTACCATCATTCCATTCAGTCTTCCCAACTGACAGTGCTCCCTTTTAGTAAGAAAAAACCTGCATTAAAATTAAAGAGTTACCCTCTGAAGAACTAGATTCTACTCCCACTTCCCTCTGGGATTATATGCTGATTCTAAAGAATTTAACTCAAACATGTTAAGATTTCAGGTTCCCATTGACAAAGAGAGAAGCAAACAAAAAGTAAAGCCTTTGTTTCCAGAGTACAGAATATTGACAGTAAAAATGGTTTCATACATCATTTTTGTGTTATTTGTGAAGAAATAAAGCAAGTGAATAAAGGGTTTTTAACAATTGTAACTAATGCAAATCAGCAGTTTACCTAAACATTGAAAGTCTCTCTCCTTTTTTCTCTTATTTTATTCTTAGGCAGGGTCTTGCTGTGTCACCCAGGCTGGAGTGCAGTGGCCTGATCACAGCTCACTGCAGCCTTGACCTTCTAGGCCAAGCTATCCTCCCTCCTAAACCCCCCAAATAGCTGGAACTACAGGCACACACCACCACGCACTGTTTTTTTTTTTTTTCCTTTTTTTTTTTTTTTTTTGTAGAGACAGGGTTTTGTGACCCACCCTCCTCAGCCTCTCAAAATGCTGAGATTACAGGCATGAGCCACTGCACACAGCCTGTCTCTCATTTTGAAAAGAAAAATGCCTTTAAAGTTAAAACACTATGAATAAAAAATCAACAAGGAAACTAGTGTTCAGCTAATTTCAAAATAAGAATTGTACTAAAAATGTCACCAGCTGATTAAAGAAACATACATTTTCAATTCAAGTTGACATTATAGTCATCCCTTAGTATCCTTGGGGGACTGGCACCAAGATACAGATACCAAAAACCAAAGACGCTCAAGTCCCTGATATAAAATGGCATAATATTTGCATGTAACCTATGGACATCTTCCCGTAAACCTGAAATTACTTCTGGATTACTTATACTAAACAATACAATGTAAATGCTATATAAATAGTGTAAGACTGTATTTTTAAACTTAGTATAGTTTTTAATTGTTGTAGTGTTATTTTTTATTATGTGGTGTTTTTTCCTCTGAATAATTTTGATCTGCAGTTGGTTGAATACACAGATGTGGATAGAACCCACAGATACAAAGGACTGATTATATTTAAAAGTCTGACCAGTATCTCAGCTTAAAGTCCAGGAAATACAGGGAAAAATATGCATGCCTGAGTTCTCAAAACTAAAGAAGCACCAAGTGACAGACAATTCAATATATTTATATTCAAGTTAGTAAACATGTTCTGAAACTAAAACTTAAATAATTTTGCATTTTATTGTAGAGAAATCACATAATGGTTTTTATCATTGTTTTGAACACAAATAGCACATTCAGTTTTCTCCCTAACCAATGGATTTTCTCAGATTAAAACACATAATAAATAAAAACACCTAAAAATCTCTGTTTACTTTAAATTAGAAAGTATTCTCTAAAATTTGTGACAAATTCAAATGAGAATAAGAATTGATGCTCAGAAGAGATTAATGATTAACATTTCAAATTCACTATGGGCCATTAATGCTACTGATAAAATACTATTAAAAGCTGAAATAATGGCATTATTACTACGATTACAAATATGACAATTTATTAAGCACTTACTTGAGGACAGGCACTAATTAAGTACTTCACATAAACCAATCCTCAAGACAGGCAATATGCCCATTTTACAGGTGGGGATAAGAGAGGTATGGGGTTTAAAGAACTCATCCAAGGTTATAAAGCTTAACAGAGTAAAGAAGCAAAACCAGAATTTTCTGAGTTCAAAGCACATGTACTTATCCCATGTGCTCTGATGATTCCTCACAAAGCAAACATTTAACAGAATGTGTTGTATAAAGTTACTATAGTAGACAAGTAAGTCAGGAACTTAGACATGCCTATAATTCACTCTCAAAGGAATTATAATATTATAAATGTATTGAGGAAAAAAAGTTACAAATAACTATTCTTGCCACAAAAGAAAATGTATGCTAACAAGGCATATTTATAGGAATATACTTAATGATGAAATAGCACTCCCCAATTTAAATAAAATATTTATACACATCATATACAAATGGACCAAAAACAAAGGGCAGTGAGTTTTTCTGTACTAGAACAACTCAGTAGAGTTGTTTCTAGCAGAAGATAAATTCTGTGCTGAACTAGTTTTTCCATACTTTTTTTTTTTTTGAGATGGAGTCTCACTCTGTCACCCAGGCTGGAATGGAGTGATGTGATCTGGTTCAAGTGATTCTCCTGTCTCAAACCCCCAAGTAGCTGGGACTACAGGCACGTGCCACCACGCCCAGCTACTTTTTGTATTTTTAATAGAGACACAGTTTCACCATGTTGGACAGGCTGGTCTCAAACTCCTGACCTCAAGCAATCTGCCCACCTCACCCTCCCAATGTGCTAGGATTACAGGTGTGAACCATCATGCCTGGCCAGTTTTTCCATACTTTTAAACATATTACATTAAGATTTGGGGCCGGCCGGGCGCGGTGGCTCAAGCTTGTAATCCCAGCACTTTGGGAGGCCGAGATGGGTGGATCACGAGGTCAGGAGATCGAGACCATCCTGGTCTACACTGTGAAACCCCGTCTCTACTAAAAATACAAAAAACTAGCCGGGCGAGATGGCGGGCGCCTGTAGTCCCAGCTACTCGGGAGGCTGA
>NW_012114932.1:9965817-9966448 GCF_000951035.1 Colobus angolensis palliatus | reverse complement strand
ACAAGCATTCTTATACACCAATAACAGACAAACAGAGAGCCAAATTATAAATGAACTCCCATTCACACTTGCTTCAAAGAGAATAACATACCTAGGAATCCAACTTACAAGGGATGTGAAGGACCTCTTTCAAGGAGAACTACAAACCACTGCTCACTGAAATAAAAGAGGACACAAATGGAAG
Source organism: Colobus angolensis palliatus (assembly GCF_000951035.1). Taxonomy (NCBI): domain Eukaryota; kingdom Metazoa; phylum Chordata; class Mammalia; order Primates; family Cercopithecidae; genus Colobus; species Colobus angolensis. Next base: position 9,966,264 of record NW_012114932.1, on the reverse strand, counting down.
AACATTCCATGCTCATGGACAGGAAGAATCAATATCATGAAAATGGCCATACTGCCCAAGGTAATTTATAGATTCAAGTCATCCCCATTAAGCTACCAAAGACTTTCTTCACAGAACTGGAAAAAACCTTTAAAGGTCATATGGAACCAAAAAAGAGCCCGCATTGCCAAGACAATAATCTAAGTCAAAAGAACAAAGCTGGAGGCATCACGTTACCTGACTTCAAACTATACTACAAGGCTACAGTAACCAAAACAGCATAGTACTGGTACCAAAACAGAGATATATAACAACAGAACAGAATAGAGCCCTCAGAAATAATACCACACATCTACAACCATCTGATCTTTGACAAACCTGACAAAAACAAGAAATGGGGAAAGGGTTCTCTATTTAATAAATGGTGATGGGAAAACTGGCTAGCCATAAGTAGAAAGCTGAAACTGG
>NW_012114932.1:9953655-9965357 GCF_000951035.1 Colobus angolensis palliatus | reverse complement strand
GGAGAGGATGTGGAGAAATAGGAACACTTTTACACTGTTGGTGGGACTGTAAACTAGTTCAACCATTGTAGAAGACAATGTGGTAATTCCTCAAGGATCTAGAACTAGAAATACCATGTGACCCAGTCATCCCACTACTGGGTATATACCCAAAGGATTATAAATCATGCTGCTCTAAAGACACATGGACACATATGTTTATTGCGGCACTATTCACAATAGCAAAGACTGGGAACCAACCCAAATGTCCATCAATGACAGAGTGGATTAAGAAAATGTGGCACATACACACCATGGAATACTATGTAGCCATAAAAAAGGATGAGTTCATGTCCTTTGTAGGGATATGGATGCAGCTGGAAACCATCATTCTCAGCAAACTATCGCAAGAACAGAAAACCAAACACTGCTTGTTCTCACTCATAGGTGGGAATTGAACAATGAGATCACTTGGACACAGGAAGGGGAACATCACACACCAGGGCCTGTTGTGGGGCGGGGGAGGGAGGAGGGATAGCATTAGGAGATATACCTAATGTAAATGACGAGTTAATGGGTGCAGCACACCTACATGACACATGTATACATATGTAACAAACCTGCAAGTTGTGCACATGTACCCTAGAACATAAAGTATAATAAAAAATCAAAATAAATAAATGAATAAATACATAAATAAATAGAAAAAAAAAGAAAATGGGGCTAGGGAAAATGAGTTGCTCTATTTCCTTAATGGATTTAAAAATAAATTGAAAATGCCTATTTATACATGAAAAGTTGCTCAACTTACTCATAACTTAACACTCTATAAAAACTTGCATTTTCAGTCATGAGATGGCAAAGATAGTTCCCAGTGTTAATGGGAGTGTGGTGAGATAGGCACATTAATGAATATAAAAACTGATTCAACTTAGAGGGTAATTTTTAAATAGTTAATAAAAATCATGAGCAACAAATAATATTTATGTATTAAATAATGCTGAGTGTAGGAATGACTTTAAAATAATCCAAGGGATGAAAATTTTAATATAAGAAAGTTGGTGCAAATAAAATGAAACAAGATTAAGCATATATTGATGGCCCTGTCCAGGTGAGGTGGCTCACACCTGCAATCCTAGCACTTTGGGAGGCCAAGGTGGGTGAATTGCTCGAGCTCAGGAGTTCGAGACCAAGCTGGGCAACATGGCAAAACTCCATCTCTACCAAAAAAAACATAATTAGCCAGGCATGGTGGTGTGTGCCTGTAGCTCAGCCACTTGGGTGGGTGAGAGGTGACATGATTGCTTGAGCCTGGAAAGTTGAGGCTGCAGTGAGCCAATATTGTGCCACTCCATCCTGGGTGACAGAACAAGACCTATCTCTACATACATACATACATACATAAATGAATAAATGAATAAATAAATAAAATAATTGATGGTCGCTGGAGCAGGGCAGTGCTATATATAACAGTATAAGCACAGATAAGAAATACTTGAAGAATAAGCTGAATAGTATGAGAGAGATTGGTCAAGCTACAGTCAACCATTTCAGATATAAAGAAAATTACTTTAAAATAAAGGCAGTAAGACACAGTTCTACTATGTTATATAATTCACAAAGCCCTTTCTTAACTTTCACAACCATATGAGGATTCATTACACTGCTTTCTCTACCTTTGTATCTATTTGAATTTTTCCCATAGAGTGTTTCCTAATGTTCATACCCTTTAAGTCAGGAATTCCATTTCTACGAATTTTGCCTGTACTTACATTGTACAAGCACACAACAATATAAGTACAAAAATGTCATCTGAGGCAATAAAGGCAAAAACCTGGAAACAACCTAAATGTCCACTGGAGGGTTGGCCAAATAAATTATGGTTTAAATACAGTAATGTCATATACCCTTAAAAAGTATGCAAGTAAATTACATGAGGTAGACTGTGGAAAGGGGGAAAATATTAAGGGCATAATAATAGGTACAGTTTGATCACATTTAACTAAAAACAAAACCACACATGTAGATTTGTGAATGCATGTCATACATGTGCCCATATTCATAACAAATTCCTGGAAGGATATGCGAAAAGCTTAACAGTGGTCACATCTGGTGAGGCAGGAGAGAAGTAAAAGATGAGCTATGGCTCTTTTATTGCTGACCTTATCTCAGAGCCCTTAGCATACCATACCTCTATCTCAGCCCTGATGATTGCTCCTAAAGCCAAAAGGCTAATATTATCATATTATCTTTTTTTTTTTTGAGACGGAGTCTCACTCTGTTGCCCAGGCTGGAGTGCAGTGGTGCGATCTCGGCTCACTGCAACCTCTATCTCCCGTGTTCACGCCATTCTCCTGCCTCAGCCTCCTGAGTAGCTGGGACTATAGGCGCCCGCCACCACGCCCAGCTAATTTTTTATGTTTTTAGTAGAGACGGGGATTCACCGTGTTAGCCTGGATGGTCTCGATCTTCTGACCTCATGATCTGCTCACCTTAGCCTCCCAAAGTGCTGGAATTACAGGCGTCAGCCACCGTGCCCAGACCTAATATTATCTTAAATAATTACTCTGAAGATGTGAGTAAGATCCTTTCTTGGTGTTAACCAAATTATTAAGGTTATTTATTGAGTATACATGTGCCTATTCTATGGGGAATATAAAAGACTAATATTATAGTCCTTGCTCAAAAAGTTTATAATCTAACAGAAGAGAAAATGTTCATACAAGGAAACAATTAATGCCATGCAAATACATGTACTCAGAAAAAGAGAAGCTGGTATGGGAATGAAGAGTCAGGGTTTATGGAAGAAATAAGAGGGCAGATTCAGTCTTACAAGATTAGCCAGATTTAGACAGAGGGAACAGGATTGCATAAAAACACTAGAAACAATGTACAGAAATAAAAAAATTTAAATACTGGAAGACTCAATATGACTGGAGATGGGGGAAGAAAAAGTGTGAAATAAGTAACAAGTAGTATGAAATAAGTAACAAGTTCAAGGTTATACACATCTTTAAAACCTGGCAAAAATTAAGATTTTATAAAATTGGAAAAGATGAATTTTAAGAAGTGTCTGGCAGCAACAACATGCATAACAGGGTAAACTATTTTTAAGTCTTTGCTTCTTTTTGGCTTGCTTTCTTGACATTAAAAATAAAATAATGAACATTATTTCAATACCTCAATTCCAGATTCTAGTGGTCTCTTCTTCCTTGGTCCAATAGCTGCAAGAGCTGTGAGGTTAGCATCTCTATGCTGTATCTGTGCAAGTTCCAATTGCTGTAACTAGAAGACAGAAGAAAAAAAAAATCAATGTTTATACACATTCATGCTCAGAGGGAAAAAGAAACTGATTACTAAGCCTATTTCTGCATTCACCAAATAAAGTTACAATATAAAATAAACATTAGATTCCCATAACAGCCAAGGGCACATTTTCTGATTCTTTTACTCCAACAAACTCTTTAGTTCTTAATCTCTATATGGAAGAGGCAGACCTCCGGTAAAGGAGAAGTACAGAAAAGAAGAAAGGCATCTAAAGCTTAATTTCTCCCAGTATAACCACAGATGAGAAATGCCTTTAGAGTAAGTTGAACAGTAAGTTAGAGAGAGATTGGTCAAACTATAGCCAACCATTTCAGACTAAATTTACTTTAAAATAAAGACAGGTTTTATACATTATAGCACATAGTACTACTATGCTATGTAATTTACAAGGAACTTTCTTAACTCTCACAATCATATTGAAAGGTGATTACTATAATATAAAAATTATACATCATCCTATTTTTATTAATGGAGACAGTAAGGCTCTAAGAGGTTAGCACAACTTCATAAAAGGCACCACACAAGTAGTAAGTGGTAGAAACAGCACCCGGAGCAAAATGCTCTCATTAAAAACCTCTTTGGTACATCACACTTTCTCATTTGCAAATAAGTCTTCAATTTACTCTATAACCTTCCTGGCAAAATTCTAAAGTGATTTAGTACTATTTTGTTGTACATACTTAAATCATACTTTCGTCATACTTAATCAAGAATGCCCAACTCTATACGGTATAATGTTTTCATATGTGGGCAAAACTATACAGGGGTATGCATGAAAGATGTCCTATTAAAAGGCAGAAACTGTATTATTTCATTGAGGCAACTGAGTGTCAAATTAGGTATTCAATTAAAAAAACAAAAAAAAAAAACAAAAAACACCAAGGTGAGAAAGTCAAAATAGAACACCACTAGATAAATCCGTAAGCTTTTTCAGAAGAGAGGAGTAATGTTCAGTTCCCATCAAAATGTTATTATTAATACTATGGAGGGAAAAGAGGAAAGAATCTGAGGCTGGTTAACAGTGACATATTGAAACAAGATGAAGACAGTCAACTGAAAGGAACCTGTTGAGAAACGCTATACATATATTGAGAATATTCTTTCAAAAGAGTACTAACCAAAAATTTTTAGCACATGTTTAAAATAGAGCAGGTTGAAAACAAAAAGTAGTCCGTGGTGAAATGGTCAGTCTTAAGGAGATACCAAGTACATAAATTCCACTTTAAGATTACTTCAGATTATTTTAATATTAGGGGAAAGAATGAATAACTGAAAAGGTAACTGAATCTTTAGTAAAGCAGAAAATAATTGCTACGTTCTGAACATCTGTATCCCTCTAAACTTCTCATGTTTAAATCCTAACACCCAGGGTGACTGGTATTAAGAGTTGGGGCCTCTGGAAGGTGATTAAATTATGAGGGTGGAGACTTAGTATCCTTAAAAAAGAGACTTAAGAGAAACCCCTCACCCCTTCCACCAGGTGAGAACATAGTGAAGTAAAAGTAGGCTCTAACCAGACACCGAATCTGCTGGCACCTTGATCTTGGACTTCCTAGCCTCTAGAACTGTGAGAAACAAAATTCTGCTGTTTATAAGCTACCCAGTCTAAGACATTTCATTATAGCAGCCCGAATGAACTAAGACAACAATTAATCAAAGAAAATGAACTAAGAACCATTTTCCACTTGCTCCACAAATTACAGGACAGAAATTCTTTTAAACTGTGTGTTTACTTATAAATAAACTGTTAGAAAAGTGTTTTCATAAGTTCTAAAATATCTTTTGTTGCTGCTGGCCTTTTTACTAAAAAATACAGTTTTAGAGTCTAATGCTGCCACAATTCAGAACTTCTAGGTGACAAAATAATGATTTTAGTTAATCTACCCTGCAGTACAAATCAAACAAGCTTTATTCTGAAGTCCTTCCCTGTAGAGAAATGGCATCTGCAAGATAGCCACACCAAATAAAAGACTTTTAAACTGACCACCGTCGTCAAATTCCCCTATGTGTAGTGTAACATTTTCTCCCATTCTGCAAATTATACTTTGCTTTTCTGAAGTCTCTCACACAAAATTTCAGAAAATTTTGCAAAAATCGAACAAAAATGGAAACTGACCATAGTTTTCATTGGCCCTGTATTTATAACAAGCTTTCTCAAAACCAATGTATCTTGGCAAGCACAAAAGAGTAAAACCAGGCACTTTTAATCAGAAAAGGAGGAAGTTCTGAGCATTAATGCAAACTGGCATTTATCGAGAATAAAGACTACAGTAAGTAACCTCAGTTCAATAAAAATAGCCATTGAGTTAGAGGCTTGCCTGTGGAAACAGGATTGCAAATGATATGATTATGTATCCAGAAAACCCCAAGTTATCTATATATAAAAAAATCCTCCTAAGACTGGTAAGTGAGTTTAGCAATATTACAAGATGTAAGGTTGACACATGCAATAAGTAAGTTCCAAACACCATTAAGGTACAATTGGAAAGTTAAAATTTTTAAATGTCATTTATAATTGCTCTCTCCCAAATGAAATACTGAGATATAAATCTAACACATATAGGTATTTCTACGCTATAAATCACGAAATGCCTATGAAAGAAATAATAAATAAATAAATAAAGAGACATGTGGTGTCCAGGCTTGTAAGACTCAACAAAGATTTCAATTCTCTCTGAATTACTTTATCCACAGACTTAACACAATTCTAATAAAATTTTGTTGTGGATATGGATAAGTTGATTCTAAAGTTTATATGGAAAAAAAAAAACAAACTAGAATAGCTAAAATCATTTTTTTAAGAAGGACAAAATTGGAAGAATAACGCCATGCAATTTTAAGACTTCCTGTAAGGCTACAGTAATCAAAATAATGAAATACTGGCAAAGGGACAGACAAATAGGTTAAGAGAACAAAACAGAGAATCCACAAATAAGATGCATATAAATATGGCCAATTGATTTTTGGCCAGGTGGGAAAGGAATGCAGTTGAGAAATGACAAAAATTCTCTCCTTGACCAAACTTCTGAATCCTCTTTTCAACGAGGCCTGAACCTTGGCCTAAAAAACATTAACACAGTTTCTAAGAGCTCAAGGCCACCACTGTAGAATGGCCTTAACTTCCTTAAAGAGCCTAACTGAAAAAACTGAAGATTGCCAGAAGAATTTACAATTTGTTCCATCCAACATCTGACGATAAGGCCCCATCTTCCAGCTTCTATGGAAACGCAGGAGCTAATTAAAGTCTATTCTTACCACTTTAGTGTCTGGCATAGTCTTTTATACAACAGTTGTGGGGCTGGGCGCTGTGGCTCATGCCTGTAATCCCAATATTTTGAGAGTTCAAGGTGGGCGGATCACTTGAGGTCAGGAGTTCAATACCAGCCTGGCCAACATGGTAAAACCCCGTCTCTACTAAAAATACAAAAAGTAGCTGGGCATGGTGGGCACGCCTGTAATCCCAGCTACTTGGGAGGCTGAGGCAGGAGAATTGCTTGAACCCAAGAAGCGGAGGCTGCAGTCAGACGAGATCGTACCAGTGCACTCCAACTTGGGCAACAGAGTCAGACTCCATCTCAAACAAACATCAAATGTTGGAACAATTGAATACTCACGTGCAAAAAAATTCTTTAAATTCAGTCTGGATCCAAACTTCACACCTTATACAAAAAATAACTTAAAATACAAATGTAAAACTATAAAAATGTATAGGAAAAAACCATAGGAGAGCATGACTTGGGGTCCAGCAAAGAGTCCTTGAACATGACACCCAATGCATATCTATAAGAGAAAAAAATGGCAAATTGGACTGCATCAAAATTTAAAACTTTTGCTCTATGGAAAACACACTTAAAAGAATTAAAGGACAAGCTACTTTATTTCCATGTCTCCAATCTATTTGTCTTTCTTGCCTCATTGTACTGATAAGGACTTAAACTATAATGCTGAATAGTAGTGGTAAAAGCAAGTATCTTTGCCTTTTTCCTAATCATTGGAAGAAAGCATTCAGTCACCATTAAGAACGATATTAGCAGGGTTTTTAAAGCTATCCTTTGTCAGCCTGAGGAAACCTCTTCCTTTTTAAAATTTCTTACTTTAATAGAGACAGGAATCTTGCTATGCTGCCCAGGCTGGTCTCAAACTCCTGGTCTCAAGCTATCCACTGGCCTTGGCCTCCCAAAGTGCCGGGATTACAGGCATGAGCCATCATGTCCAGCCAAGGAAGTCTCTTCTATTCTTAGATTCCTGAGAGTTTTCAGTCATTAATGGATTTTAAATTTTATCAAACATATTTCTAAATTAATTGATAGGATCACATGGTGTTTCTTAAGACTTTTTTTTTTTTTTTTTTTTTTGAGACGGAGTCTCGCTCTGTCGCCCAGGCTGGAGTGCTGTGGCCTATCTCAGCTCACTGCAAGCTCCGCCTCCCGGGTTTACGCCATTCTCCTGCCTCAGCCTCCCGAGTAGCTGGGACTACAGGCGCCCGCCACTGCGCCCAGCTAGTTTTTTTGTATTTTTTAGTAGAGACGGGGTTTCACCGTGTTAGCCAGGATGGTCTCGATCTCTTGACCTCGTGATCCGCCCGTCTCGGCCTCCCAAAGTGCTGGGATTACAGGCTTGAGCCACCGTGCCCGGCCTCTTAAGACTATTAATATGATAGATTATACTGACTGATTTTCAAATATTAAAGCAACTTTTCATTTCTGGAATATAATATACATAGTCATGGTATATTATTCTTTTATATGTCAAATATCAATACATTCTTTTTATATCAAATCTAAACTAGATTTGATTTGCTAACATTTTGTTTGGGATGTTTATATCTATGTTCATAAGAGATATTAGCCTGCAGTTTTCTTGTTTTGTAACATCTTTGTGGGTTTAACTATTAAGGCAACAATGACCTCATAAAATGAACTGGAAGTGTTTCTGTCTCTTCAATTTTCTGGAAGAGGCTGTGTAGAAGTGGTATTAATTCTTCTGTAAATGTTCGGTAGAATTTACTAAAAATCTGTAATGGTATCTCTCTTAGAAGGTTTTAATTACAAATTCAATTTGTTTAATAATTACAGAACTAAAAAAATAAAAAAGATTACAGAACCGTATCATCTTGGCTAAGTTTTGATAGTTTGTGCTTTTCGAGGTATTGGTCATTTAATCTATCTAAGTTGCCAAACTTCTGCAAAGTTATGTGCTATATTTGCTTTTGGGGAGAGGGGTGTGGCGGGGGGGACAGGGTCTCACTCTGTTGTCTAGGCTGGAGTGTAGTGATGCGATCTCATCTTACTGCAACCTTTACCTCCTGGGCTTATGGGATCTCAACTCTGGAGGATGGGAGTTGTAGTGAGCTGACATCTCACCACTGCATTACAGCCTGGGCAACAGAGCAATATTAGTGATTTCTCTTCTTTGTTTTTTCCTTTCTCAGTCTTACGAAAAGTGGTCAATATTGTTGATCAAAGAACCAGTTTTTGGGAACTTTTTTCCAAAGTCATTGATGAGTACTCAAAGATACGTGCTTCCTTCTGCTTGGTTTGGGTCTATATTGCTCTTTCCATTCCAGTTTCTCAAGGAAGATTATTAAATTATTGATTTGAAGTCTTTCTTCTTTTCTAATGTAAGCATTTTCTCCCATCTTGTTAATTTAGCTAACCTATATCATTACCTGCGATTTGAGTTGCTTAAAGTTCCATTACAGATTTTTAATCCATCCTGAGAGTCTCTATCTTTTAATTGGTATATTTGAATCATTTACACTTCATGTAACAATTAATGATTAGATTTAGATCTATCATTTTGTTTTCTGTATGTTCCCTCTGTTTTTCATTTCTATTTCCCTTTTTCCACTTGGAATTATTTCAAACTTTTTACCATTTTAATTTATCTACTGTATTTTATATTAACTCTAAATGTTTTATATTAATTTTAGTGGTGGCTCTAGGGATTACAATATACATACTTAAAATTTTCAGTCTGCTCAACATCAATATTTTACCACTTCAAGTGGAATATAAAAGCCTTGGCGATATATATGACTCTTTATCCTCCATATTTTGCTGTAGTTGTCTTATATATTACACGTACATACATTGAAAATCTCTGGTGTTAATTTTTCTAATCCATGCATATGGTAAATCTCAATTTATCCTTAATGAATTTCACCAATCATCATTTTTTACATCAATCATATATATTTCATTAAACCTTTATTTGCATATGTTAGATTTATGATCCTTTAATATCTTATTTATTTTATTTTCTGTTTGTTGCTGGTGTTTAAAACTATAGCTGATTACTGAATATTAATTTAATTTTTACTAAGTCTAACACATAATTGTACATATTTATAGGTACTTACTGATATTGCAATAAATATACAGTGATCAGATGAGGGTAATTAGTATATCCGTCATCTCAAATATTTATATTTTTATGTCAAGAACATTTATTACCCTCCTTGTAGCTACTTGAAACTATGTATTATTAACTATAGTCATCCTACAGTGCTGTAGAACTTATTTCTCCTATCTAGCTGTAATTTTGTAGCCTTTAACAAATCTTTCCTTATTCCCTTTTCCCCCAGACCCTTTCCATCCTCTACTATTCTCTGTTCTCCTTTTTACTTCTATGAGACCAACTTTGTTTTAGTTTTCACAGATCAGTGAAAACATACTGTGTTTAATTTTTCCTGGAATACTTAACATATGTCCTCCAGGTTCCATCCATGTTGTCATAAATGACAAGATATCATTCTTTTTTATGGCTGAATAGTATTCTACTGTGTATATATGGCACATTTTCTTTATCCATTCATCTGGTGTTGAGTACCTGGCTTGATTCTATATATTGGCAATTATTAATATGTATAGTGCTGAAATGAACATGGGGGTACAGATGTCTCTGTGACATACTGATTTCTTTTCCTTTCTCAGTACTGGGATTGCTGGATCATACAGTAGTTCTACTTGTAGTTTTAAGAGGAACCTCCATGCCATTCTCCACAGTGGCTATACTAGTTTACATTCTCACCGAATTCCCTTTTCCCTGGATCCTTGATAGCATTTTCTCATTTTTTGTCTTTTTGGTAATAGCCATCTTCACTGGGGTCGAATGATACCTAGTTGTGGTTTTAATTTTCATTTCTCTGATGATTAGTGGCATAGAACATTTCTTCCTATATCTGTTGGCTGTTTGCATGTCTTCTTTTGAGAAATGTCTATTCTGATCATTTGCTCATTTGTTTGTTTTTAATTTTTTTTTTTCTAGAGACAGGGTCTCACTCTATTACCCAGGATAGAATTAGTACCATGATCATGGCTCACAGCAGCCTCAACCTCCTAGGCTCAAGTGATCACACTACTTACGCCTTCCAAGTAGCTAGGACTACAGGCCTATGCCACCATACATGGCTAACCTTCAGTTCTAAATTTTCTGTAGAGATGGGGAATCGCTAGGTTGCCCAGGCTGATCTCAAACTCCTGGCTCCAAGTGATCCTCCTACCTCTTCCTTCTGAAGTGTCGAGAGTACAGGCATAAGCCATTGCACCTGGCTCATTTGCCAATCTGTTAATCAGACTGATTTTTTTGCTGTTGAGATGCTTGAGTTCTTTGTGTATTCTGGATATTAATCCACTATCAGACGAATAGTTTGCAAATATTTCTCCCCATTCTGTAGTCTATTTTTTTTACTCTGTGGATTGTTTCCTTTGCTATGCAAAAGGTTTTCATTCAACATAATCCATTTTTGCTTTTGTTACATGCACTTTTGAGGTCTTATTCATAAAATATTTTCCTGACATAAAATATGTCCTGAAGCACTTCCTCTGTTTTCTTCTAGCAGCTTTATAGTTTCAGGTTTACACTTAGATCTTTGAACCATTTTGACTTGATTTTTTAATAGGGTAAGAGGTGGAGGTCTACATTTACTCTTCTGCATATGGATATCCGTTTTCCCAGCACCATATTTTTGAGGAGAACATGCTTTCCCCAGTGTATGTTCCTGGCACCTTTGTCAAAAACATGTTGGCTGTAGACACCTTGATTAACTTCTAGATTCCCTATTCTGTTCCATTGGTCTATGTTTATGTTTTTGTTTTTATGCCAGTCGCATGCTATTTCGGTGGCTACAGTTTTGTAGTATATTTTGAAGTCTGGTAGTGTCATGCCTCCAGCTTTGTTCTTTTTGCTCATGATGGCTTTGGCTATTCGAGGTCTTTTGCAGTTCCATATGAATTTTCAAATTTATTTTTCCTATTTCTGTGAAGAATGTCCTTGGTATTTTGATAGAGATTGCATTGAATCTGTTGATTGCTTTGGGTAGTATGGTCATTTTAACAATATTAATTTGGCTGGGCACAGTGGCTCACGCCTGTAATCCCAGCACTTTGGGAGGC
>NW_012114932.1:9920396-9953605 GCF_000951035.1 Colobus angolensis palliatus | reverse complement strand
AGACCATCCTGGCTAACACAGTGAAACCCTGTCTCTACTAAAAATACAAAAAATTAGCCGGGCGTGGCACCTGTAGTCCCAGCTACTCCGGAGGCTGAGGCAGGAGAATGGCGTGAACCCGGGAGATGAAGCTTATAGTGAGCCGAGATCACACCACTGCCCTCCAGCCTGGATGACAAAGCGAGACTCGTCTCAACAAAAAAAAAAAAAAGGAAAAGAAAGCCGGGCGAGGTGGCGGGCGCCTGTAGTCCCAGCTACTCGGGAGGCTGAGGCAGGAGAATGGCGTAAGCCGATATCGCGCCATTGCACCCCAGCCTGGGCGACTGAGCGAGACTGTCTCAACAAAAAAAAAAAAAAGGAAAAGAAAAAAACAATATTAATTCTTCTGATCCATGAGCATGAGACATTTGTACATTTGCTTGTATCTTCTTCAGTTTCTTTCACTAGTGTTTTATAATTTTCCTTGCAGAGTTCTTTCATCTCCTGGGTTAAATTATTTCCAGGTGGTTTTGTTTGTTTGTTTGGCACGGATTTTAACTGAGATTGCCTTCTTGATTTTGTTTTTTCAGCTAGTTCATTGTGTAAGGAACACTACTGATTTTTTTTTTTTTTTAAACAAAGAGCTGTATGCATTTATTGCATTGGTAGTCAGTAAGAATCCTTTGAAACGGCAACAATAGACACTGGGGACTTTTGGAATGGGAAAGAAGGAACAGAGGAAAAAGTGTTGAAAAACTAACTACTGGGTACTATTCTCACTACCTGGGAGCTGGGATCAATCGTACCCCAAACTTCAGCATTGTGCAATATAATTATGTTACAAACCTGTATGTGTACCCCAAATCTAAAATTAAAGTTGAATTTATTTTTAATAAAATCCTTTGTTATTAAACAGTTTTGATCCTTGGGTCAAGGTCTTAGCATGTACATTGTTTATTTGGTTAACTCAAAGACATATATATAGGTGCCTAGAGTTTTGAGGCCTGGAAGAAGCCACTGCCACATATATTACAGTTATGGGGTTTCTCTTTAGTATGGCCGCTCTGAGGTAGATTAATGCTTAAACAAATGATTAAGGATTTGCCACACTCATTACATTTGGAAGCTTTCTCTCAAGTGTAAGTTCTCTGATGTTGTGCATGGTATAAATTTTGACTGAAGATCTTGCCACATTCATTGCAGTTGTAATGGATTATCTGATGTCTGCTGAAGTTTGGTTGCCAAGACAAGGACTTATCACTTTCATTATATTCGTAAGGTTTCTCTCCCCTATGGATTACCTGATATTTAGTAATGCTTAAATGCTCACTAAAGGCACTGATACACTAATTACATTTGTAAGGTGTCTCTCCAGTATGGATGGACTAATATCTAGTGAGGTATGACTACAGTAGACAAAATTTCCCACAGCCACATTTGTAAGGTTTATCTCCAGATGGATTACATGATATTTAGTATGGCTTGCACACTCAGTAAAGACTTTTCCACAGTTATTACATCTGTAAGGCTTCTCTCCAGTGTGACTTCTCAGATGCCTTTCAAATATATGACACAACTAGAGACCTTGTTACATTCATTCCATTCATAAGGTTTCTCTCCAATATGAATTACCTGATGGTTAGTAGGGCCTGGAAATTTCTCCCTTCACCCATTGGTTGTCCAGGAGACTGTTGCTTAATTGTACAGTTTTGAATATTCCTCTTATTTCTACTTTTATTCCATAGTGGTCAGGTAAGATACTTAGGATATGATTTTGACATTTTAAAATGTTTGAGGCTTGTTTTGTGTCCTAACATATGGTCAATACTGGAGAATGTTCCATGTACTTCTGGAAAGAATATGTATTCTACAGCTGTTGGGTGAAATGTTCCATAAATGCCTGCTAAGTCCAGTTAGTCTATGGTACAGTTTCAATCCAATGTTTCTTCGTTGATTTTCTGTCTACATGATCTGTCCAATGCTAAGAATGCAATGTTAAAGTCTCCAACTATTATTGTATTGGGGTCCATCTTTCCCTTTAGATCTAATAATATTTACTTTATATATCTCAGTGGTCTGACGTTGGGTACACATATGTATTCACAATTGTTACATGTTCTTGCCAAATTAATCCTTTATTGTATAATGTCTTTCTTTGTCTCTTTACCATTTTGACTTTAAGTGTGTTTTGTCTCATGTAAGTATAGCTGCTCCTGCTAGCTTTTCGTTTCTGTTTGTGGAAATGTCTTTTTCTGTTCTTCACTTTCAGTCTATGTATGACTTTACAGCTGAAGTGAATTTATTGTCGGCAGCATACAGTTGAGTCTTGTTTATTTAACCATTTGACTAGTCTGTATCTTTTAAATGGGGAACTTAATCTGTTTACACACAGGATTATTATTGATAGGTGCAGGCTTATTGCTGTCATTTTATTGATTGTTTCCTGGTTGTTTTGTATATCCATTGTTCCTTTCTTCATCTTTCAGTGTTTATTTGTGTAGGTGGATCTTTTTCTGTAGTGATAAGGTTTGATTCCTCTCTATTTCTCTTTTCTGTATTGGTTCTACCAGTGAGTTTTATAGCTTCACATCCTTTCATGATGGTGGTTGTCATTTTTTCACTTTCAAATGTAAAACTCCTGAGTATCTCTTGTAGGGCTGGTCTAATGGTGATGAATTCCCTTATTTTTTGATTGTCTGTGAGACATTTTATTTCTCCTTCATTTCTGAAGGATAGTTTTGCTGGGTATAAAATTCTTGGCTGGGCCAGGCATGGTGGCTCATGCCTGTAATCCCAGCACTTTGGGAGGCAGAGGCAGGCAGATCCCAAGGTCAGGAGATAGAGATCATCCTGGCTAACACGGTGAAACCCCATCTCTACTGAAAATACAAAAAATTAGCCTGGCGTGGTGGTGGGCGCCTCTAGTCCCAGCTACTCAGGAGGCTGAGGCAGGAGAACGGCATGAACCCAGGAGGCGGAGGTTGCAGTGAGCCAAGATCATGCCACTGCACTTCAGCCTGGGTGACAGAGCGAGACTCCATCTCAAAAAAAAAAAAAAAAAGTATATATATAAAGTATATACATAAAATACACACACGCACACACACACACACACACACACATTCTTGGTTGGCAGTTTTTTAAAATTTTCCCTTTCGGTACTTTGAATATAGTATCCCATTCTCTCCTAGCCTGTATAGTTTCTGTTTAGAAATCTACTGTTAATCTGATAAGAGTACCTTTATTTGTGAATAGACATTTTTTCCTTTACTGCTTTTAGAATTGACTTTGATTTGACAATTTGACTATAATGCACCTAGGAGAGGACTTGTTTGGGATGAATCCACCTGGGGTTCTTCCAGCTTCCTGAACCTGGATATCTCTCTCCAAACACTTGAGAAATTTTCAGCTATTATTTCATTAAATATGTTTTCTACATCTTTTCACTTCTTTTCTCCTTCCAGAATGCCCATAATGTGAATATTTGTTTGCTTCATGGTGTCCCATAAATCCTGTAGCTTTCTTCTTCTTTTCTTTATTTTTTTTTTTGTTTTGTTTTGTTTTTTTTTTTTTTTGGTCTGCCTGTGTAGATTCAATCTCTTCAAGTTCAAAAATTCTTTTTTCTGCTTGGTGTAGTGTATTGTTGAAGGTCTCAACTGTATTTTTTATTTCATTCATTGAATTCTACAGTTGTAGGATTTCTGTCTGGTTCTTTATTATGATATCTATCTTGTTATTAAATTTCTCATTCACTTAGCTGGGGCATGGTGGCACATGCTTCTAGTCTCAGATATTCAGGAAGCTGAGGTGGGAGGATGGCTTGAGCCCAGAACTTCAAAGTTACAGTAAGCTATGCTCAAAACACTGCACTCCAGCCTGGGTGACAGAGTAAATAAAACCTTGTCTCTAAAAAAGACAAATAAAAATAAAATTTTCTCTATTCAAATTGTGAATCATTTTCCTGATTTCACTGAATGTTCATCAGTATTCTGTATCTCACAGAGTTTACTTAAGATTATTATTCTGAATTCTTTTTCTAGCATTTTATATACTTCCCTATGATTAGCCTCTGTTATTGGAAAATTATTGTGTTCCTTTTCATGGATGTTTATCTGTGGTTTTTCATGTTTGATGTATCCCTACACTGATTCCCATTCATGTGGTAGAAAAGTCGCCTCTTCCAATTTTATGGAGTAGGTTTCACAGAGAAAGACTTACTCGTATGAATGGGTGTTGGGGTGTCAGTTTGTTGAGTTCTAGGTGGACACAGTAGTGTAGTTTCTTCAGCTGTAATCCATACTAGTGACATATGCAAATGTCTCAGTGGCCTGGGCTGAGTTTGTGGTGGAGGTGGTGCGGTTTTGCTGCATGTGGGCTCACTGGGCTGTTTCTCAGGTCAGAGGCATATACATACAAATGGTGGGTCCACCAACTCGGTGCTTGGATTTGGGCTACAGGGCTCTTATTCTGGGCAGGAGGACATACACATGGTTGCTCAGCTGGCCCGAGGACATGCCTGCAAGAAGCAGCCCACAGGGCTGTTACTCTTGCTGAAAACACAGGTGCACAGCTGTCTGACTGGCCTAAAGGCATGTCTGGTGAGGATGGCTCGGTCTCTCAGGCCCAAGATGTGGGCTCACGGTTGTTCAGCAGGCCTTTGAGTGTGGCTGCCAGTGGAGCAGCTTTGCAGACCCTGATTGTGGGCACAGGGCTGTTGGGCAGACCAGAGGCTTATCTGTGGAGGGTAGGACACTGCAGGACTGTTACTCAAGCTGTGAGCACAGGAAGGTAGCTACACCACTAGCACAGATGCCTGTCAGCTGCTCAGAGGCTTTGAAGGCCTCTCCCACTAAGGGGCGGGCATGCAGCAGTTTGGCCAGCTCAAGAACAGGTTTGCCTTGAGTGGGACTGCCAGACTATTCCTCTAACTGGAGGTGAGGGCAGCATGAGTTGGCTTCTCTTCTGTGCAGGACCAGTGACAGCCAATCCTGGGCCCAGGCTCCATGCTGCTGGGGTGCTGGCACTCAGAGTCATGAGTGTGGGCTTGGTGGAATGAAGACAGAGCCCCATTGCTGGAGAAGTGCAGTGCCTACTGACTCCTTGTGGAGGCAACACTCCAGAAGTGGCCCTGTTCTCAAGATGGTTCTGTGCTGCAGCACATTGGCTCACAGTGGCTGGATGGAAGCTTGGGAGTGCTGACCTTGGTGTTCCTAATTCAGGGCAATGCAGCTGTGTGAATTCACAGTAGCTCTCCAAACTGGGTTCAGGGCTTTTGAGGACTGTAGGATTCTCCTGTAGTAAGAACTGTACGTGTTTGTGGTGGCAACAGGGACTGGCTAGGTTATTCTGATTGCCTTTTCCCTGCAGTGGGAAGTCTCTCTTGACTCCAGATCAAATCCAGGTGAGGAAGACAGGACTGCAGATGCTAGGTACCCTCATGCTGCCCTCCTGGATTTCCAATCATTTAGAGGTGTGTCTCCATTCACCCACTGCACTTCAGCGCGCTCTCTGACATTCTAGTCAAATCCTATCTGTTTATTCATTGCCTCAGTTCTTTTTTGTAGAACAAACAAGCACCAGGCATCTCTAGTCAGTCATCTCGCCAATGTCAGTCCTCAAATCTGCTTTTACTTAAACATACTTGAATTTAAAAGCAGAATAGTGTATTATGCTTTCCATTTCTGTGGTGCTTTCTTCATTCCTGAAGTTCAGTTTCCCTTTGGTATCATCTGACTTCATTGTGAATAATATCCTTAATTGTCTTACAGCAACTCTGTTGGCAGTGAATTTTCTTCCTTTTCCTTCACCAGAAATTTTATTTATTTCACCTTCATTCCTGCAGGATATTTTCATGATATATAAGATTTTAAGTTGACAGTTCCTTTTTCTCTACTTTCTTCTGATCTCGTTTTTTCCACCCTTTTTCTTAAAAAAAAAAAAAAGTTTTCTATTTGCTTTCTAATGAGAAATCTAGTTATTGCAATTATTGTTCTTCTATTGACATATGTCCTTTTCTTTGGTTATTTTCAAAATTTTTATTTTCTACATCTATATAGTTTTCAGAGATTGATTATGATGTGAGTTGAACCTGGGTTTATTGACTGGGTTAATTGGGTTAACTTGTCATTTCTATCCTGCTATTCAGCTCATTCAGCTGAATGTGTTTTATTTTGGTTATTGTCATTTTCTGTTCCTAAATTTCCATTTTATAACTTTATTCTTTATATTTTCTAGCCCTTTGCTAGGAGTTTCTATTTTTCCAATCATTTCAAGAGTGTTTATAATTTGCTTCTTGGAACATTTTTATGGTAGTTTAAGTGCTTGTCAGATAATTCCAACATCTATGTTATCTTGGGGCTGGTACCTGTTGATTGTCTCTTCCTATGGGAGTTGAGATATTCTTGGTTCTTCATGTCAAGTGATTTTGTATTGTATCCTGAATATTTTGAATACAGCTGTCCCTTGGTATACATGGAGTACTGATTCCAGGATGCCAAAGTACACCAAAATCCATGTATATTCAGTTCTCAGTTGGCCCTGCAGAACTTGTATATATGAAAAGTCAGCCCCTCCACATACATGGGTTTCGCATCCTGCAAATAGTGTATTTTCCATCCACAAGTGGTTGAAAAAAATCCACATAAGTGGACCTGTACACTTCAAACCTATGTCAACTGTATTATGTTATGAAGCTCTGGGTATTCTAGATATCCTTTGGAGAATGTTAATACCTTTGTTTTAGCATGTAATCAACACAGGTTCAAGCCACAGGTTCCAATATGACTTCTGTGGTCTGTGGCTACAACGTCAGCTCAGTTTTCAAAGCTTTCGCAATGTTATCTGGATCTGCCCTGTGCATCCCCCAGTGGTCAATCTGGGATCTGGTGGTGGTTTGTTGGTTCAGTTCTTAAAGGCTTTGGTATGCTCATTAGAATAAGATCTACATATGGCAAATGTGTAGTTCAGGAGTACGTCTAGGAGTTTAACACAATACATGGGGTTGCTTTCCTGAGCTCCTCCCTCTCTGTCATCTTCCCAGTAATTTCGGGTTCCCTGGAGCCCCTCCTGGCCAGAAAGCTGGGGATTCAGCCCACTTTCCCACCCACTTCTGTGACTGTATCCAGGTCTAGAATCAAGCAGTAGGAAGAATGGGGGTAAGGGATGGAGGGTGGCAACCTCACCACCAGTTCAAATAGTATTTTGAATTCTTATCTTCTTCCCCAATCTGTTTACTATTTAATTTTCAATGTCCTCAAATAGCTGCTCCATGCATTCTGTCCAGATTTTATAGTTGTATTCAGTGGGAAAGAAAATATGAAGTGTTTTTACTCCATCTTAACTGGAACTCTTTAAAGATAGTTTAGCCAGAATTCTGACAATTGGTTTCTGTTACATTACATACCAACTAGTCTTTGTTTAATAAAATGTAAGCTTGCTTGCTCACCAACACCAGCAACAAACACCTTGTTCCAAAGAGACCAAACAGGTTTGGGAGGTTCTCTTTTAAGAATATGCTCACTATTTCCTTTACAGGTAATGAAAAAGGCAGAAGCCTTCATTTCTCTTTTCACAGTCTCTATGATAGGAAGTAGAAGTCTCTAAAATTCAAGATAGTGCCCTAGAAGGCAACTAAGCAACAGTAATTGAAGATTATTTTATTTCTGGTGTTAAGTACTCATCTCTTCATTTATAAGTACAACTCATGGTAGTACAGCCTTTAATCAAGACTCAAAAAACATTAAGAAATTACTTTGAAGATCACACAAGTTCTCAGAGGTAAAGTTCAATAGAGGTACTTCTTCATGCTAAGCACATAATTTTCAAGAACAAAAGGAAAATTAAAAACTATTGAGAACAGAAACCAAAAGATTAAGCAGAATCAGAGGCCCTAGCTGAAGAATGAATAAACCAAGTTTCATATCAGCTGACAGGCTGGACAGGAACAGGGACACATTTCACAGGAAGAACCAAATTTATCTAGATAGTTATGACATAGACAATATGGGAAATCAAAAAATGTGTTTCTTTCTCTGCTTAAGGAAAGTGTTAGTAGCAATGAAAATAATCACACCACCGAATAGGAATGTATGAAAAAATCTAAACAAATAAGAGAAACAACGTATATCACACCAGGTTTTGAACTCAGGATACAAAGAACTAAGAATAATGTCTTGCTTAGATTTCACAATGAAAGTTAAGTACATACAGAGGTAACAATAAAACCCTAACACCAAACAGTGGAAATGTTTTAAATAGTAAAACTTTAAATTGAATTAGATACACTTTGGAAAATTTCATGGATCAAACTCTAAAATTCTTAACAATGCTTATAATTACATCTGAATCAATACTTAAAAGAACAAGTTTACCAGAGAACGTAAGGTTAAATGCTAAAATAAAACAAACAAACAGGAAAAAAAAAAAAAAAAACTCCTAAACATTAACAGCTGAATCTTAAGTCAAGGGAACCAAAAAGCAAGTTGCAAATTTTTAAAAAATCACCATTCCACCTTATCTTAACTTCAAGGATACCACAACCAAAATACAAGATCTTTTTTAAGCCCTCAAAGACAATTATTAGCAGTCATTCCACCAAATCAAACAGTTTAGAATTTTTTTTTTTCCTCCCAACCACTAAGGCTGGTTATTACAATACCAGGGCACTGTCCAGAACATCTGAGATTCCTGGAATTTGATATGTAAACTCTGGTGCCTTGTTGGTCAACACTACTCATTCATCCCTACCTTCCTGAAAAAAAGTGGTATATTCCTCATAATCTCAATTAGCCACCTTCTCTCTTAACTTAAACCAATAACATTTGATTTATAAATTATGTAAAATATTAATGTGCTACAGTTATTCTATATTACAAAAAAATTTTTTTCAGTTGTCACCCTTACACTCTTTTTTCTTCTCATTTTCTTTTCAGTCCTCTGGAAAGAAAGAAGTAACATATTCATGGTCTATCTCAAACTTAAGTCTAAGAGCTCAATGACATCTACCTTAAATGTTCCTACAGTTAATGTTTATAAGCTACTGTTTTTTTCTTTTATGCCTCGCCTTCCCCTAAATTATGACAATCTTGTAATATAAGCAGAGCAGGAGTTGTAAAATTCATTTTAAATACAAGGAAACAGAGGTAAGTTCAAAGAATTAAAGTAACTTTCCCCAAAACAAGCTCTCGATAATGGCAGGCTGAATCTAGAATCCAAGATACTTTACTTCCAGTTCAATGCTGTATTTTTTTAAATAGGCATCTTTCTACTAAGAGAGTAATAAGTCTCTCAAAACACATAGATGCTACACATCAAAATAAAGTATGCATGCAATCTTCTTATGAATCTCTGATATTTTCTTTTCCATTTAAGGTATACCAGTGAAGAAATACTACCATTAAAGTTATCTTGTAAAAATATCCATGAAGGAAACCTAGTGAGGCTTTCATGGTTCCAAGAGAACCTAATGAATGATAATTGGATGATAAATGAACTATGACAGTTCAAGAGGCCAAATCTCAAGAGTCCCAAATCACAGTATTTTGACTATTTAGTTAGTAGGAAAATAAAAGTGACAAATTTTAAAGCCCCCCTTCTTTCTCATCCTAGATCAATGGTTCTCAGTGTGATCTGCAGAGCAGCAGCAGCAATAGCAGCAACATCTGGTAATTTATTGGAAATCCCATTTTCAGGTCCTACCCTAGACCTACTACAGTATTATAAACTCTGGTTGTGGGACCTAGCAATCTGTATTTTAACAAGCTCTCCAGATAATTTTATGCACGTCAACGTTTGAGAACCACTGTCCTACACTATCAGTGCTGTGAAACCTTTCAATCTGTTTCTCTGCTGTCATACACAAGTTCTTTATAACTTGTCATTTTAAGAATGTCATCCTCTTGCTGTATTAATTTGACTGCTAGAATGTACTTTTTATGACAAGCTTCATTTGTCACTGTCCAGTACTCTATGAGTTCTGGCCTTCTCAAAAACAAAATTTAATATAATTTAATAGTTTGCCTAACTATCACCTTCCATTGACTTCATATATTTTCAAATTTCATTTTAAAAATATACTGTGCTGTTCTCATACCTATTTTCTAATCAGTAATGAACCTTATGATTCAGTATTTTATTTATTGTACAATGTCTTATGACAAATTGTACCAACAGTTTTTATAACCTATATTTTCTATAAACAAAAATCCAAAAAACTTTAGGATACAAGGCTTCTAATCTGGTCTACATTTTAGTCATTTAGTATTTATTCTTTTTCTCAGTTCCTACAGGTTGCATTGTGAAGCAAATATACCATTAGGTCTTGATTTCCTTTTTCTCCCTCACCATCCGATAACAAATCAAAGTGGAATGCCAGGAATGGTAAAAAGAAAGTAAATGAATTCTTTGTCTCACTCTGCACGATGCATTGAACTCACATTTCCCAAAGGAGAAAGAAGAAATTCAAAAGGAAATAAGGGTCACAAAATATACAACAATCAAATCAAAATGTTTGAACTGCAAAGTCAGACAAATAGCTCTACAAAATTCTGGATGATGTGCTAAGAAAAGAAAATAGTGAGGGCTAGATTTTAATCTAGGACATATAACACACATATCATACAAGTTTGCAGCTGCATTAAATAAAAATATGCCTGCTTGTCTGAAGTTAAGAGTTTAGCAATTAGTAATCCATGTATTAAAAAAAAAATTCAGCAGGGCACAGTCGCTCACACCTGTAATCCCAGAACTTATGGAGGCTGAGGCAGAAGGAAACCTAGTGAGGCTTTCATGGTTCCAAGAGAACCTAATGAATGATAAATGGATGATAAATGAACTATGGCAGTTCAAGAGGCCAAATCTTCAGGTCACAAGATCGAGATCAGCCTAGACAACACTGGGAGACCCCGACTCTCCAGAAAATTTTAAAAATTAGCCAGGTGTGGTGGCATGTGCCTGTGGTCTCAACCACTTGGTAGGCTGAGGTAGGAGGAGCGCTTGAGCCCGGGAGGTCAAAGCTGCAGTGAGCTCAGATTGCATCACTGCACTCCAGCCTGGGTGACAGAGTGAGACCCTTCTCAAAAACAAAAACAAAAAAAAAACCAACTAAAAAAACTTTCACAAAGAGATGGCAAAATGGAAGAATGCCAGTACTTATATTTTAGGAAAAGTATCTAGAAAAATCATAAAAATTTCAGAATTTGAAAGGGCTAGTATAGAAAATATAAAGTTATAATAGCGAGAAAAAGAGAAAGGATGCTTATGTTTTTTCAGGCAACAGAGAAAGGGAAAGAAGACAGTCTCTAAGTTGAAAATAAAACGTTTGAATTACAGGAATATCCACAGACATGTCAGCTGGTTTTCAAATAGACAGAAAAGCTGTCAGGTCAATAGGAACACCATGCAGCAGGAACTTCTTCAATGGAATAAGACCAGGCTGGAGGCCAACCCAAAGGCAGTCTGTTTTTAAGTGCCAAATGAGAATGACAAAATCAGAAGAAGTCGATAGGAAGAATGAAAAGAAATTATTTGATACTTTTTAAAAACCTGTCCAGTTTAACACAATTTGTCCTTACATCTGGAATGCAAAGATGAAGAGCCTCCAAAACTTTACTAGAGGAAAGAAAAACTACAGGAGAAATGATCCAGGTGCAGTGGCTCATGCCTGTAATCCCAGCACTTTGGGAGGCTGAGGCAGGAGGATCAGAGGTCGGGAGTTCAAAACCAGCCTGACCAACATGGAGAAATCCCATCTCTACTAAAAATACAAAATTAGTCAGGCGTGGTGGCACATGCCCGTAATCTCAGCTACTCGGGAGGCTGAGGCAGGAGAATCTCTTGAACCCGGGAGGCAGAGGTTGCAGTGAGCCGAGATTTTGCCCTTGCACTCCAGCCTGGGCAACAAGAGTGAAATTCCGTCTCACAAAAAAAAAGAAAAAAAAAAATTCTAGTTACTTTTTTCTGAGACAGTCTCACTCTGTCACCCAGGCTGGAGTCAATTCAGTGGCACCATGTCGGCTCACTGCAACCTCTGCCACCCAGATTCAAGCGATTCTTATGTCTCAGACTCCCAAGTAACTGGGATTACAGGTGTGCGCCACCAAGTCCAGCTAATTTTTCGTATTTTTAGTAAAGACAGGGTTTCACCATGTTGCCCAGGCTGGTGTCTAACTCCTAAGCTCAGGTGATCCGCCCACGTCAGCCTCCCAAAGTGATAGGATTACAGGTGTAAGTCACTACACATGGCTTAAGAATTCCAGTCAGTTGAAAGCAAATATGGATAAGATTATGAATGAAGGGGATTCAGATTGTGATTTAATATTTATATGAGAAATATCATTGCTGAAACATTTCTCAGCATAAAGAAAGCCTACAGCTTCTGTAAACAGTTCTTCGAAGTTCTGCATTTAAAAGATAGCCAGTAATCTTTTTTCTATGACAAGCTGGTAGGTAGGTTTGAAAGGGAAAACAAATCAGTTCTAAATAGAGCAAGCATAAGGCAGCTGTGCTTAAAAAAAAAAAAAAAAAAAAAAATTCATGAGTGAACAAAGAAAACTTCTCAGACAGCCAAATACCAAAAATTCATACACCAAAGCATCATAGTTTATACCAGCATGATAGTGATTAATGCATCCTAAATGCTAACCTCACAAATTACCATACAAGCAAGCAATCCAACTCTCTATTAAGATATGGTCAGCCGGGCACGGTGGCTCACTCCTGTAATTCCAGCCCTTTGGGAGGCTGAGGCGGGTAGATCACCTGAGGTCAGGAGTTTCAGACCAGCCTGGCCAACATGGTGAAACCCCATCTCTACTAAAAATACAAAAATTAGCTGGATGCAGCGGTATGTGCCTCTAATCCCAGCTACTCGGGAGGCTGAGGCCAGAGAATCACTTGAACCTGGGAGGCAGAGGTTGCCTGAGCTGAGATTGTGCCACTGCACTCCAGCCTGGGCGACAAAGCAAGACTCCATCTCATTAAAAAAAAAAAGTCAATATTTATGCAATCAAACAAAATACACTATCACTGTGTATTTGATTCTGAACTAGAGCCCCTTAGAACACTCAAGTTATTAAGAACTCGAGGGGGGCGGAAGGATGACAAAAATGACAATATTTGACTTTCACCAAACATTTGCAATACAGAGTGGCTATGTTCTTGGAAAGGGGCCAAAGTATTTGATTCCTTTTTTTGATCAAAGAAGATTTATGATAGGAAGCAACTAGAAAACTTTCAAAATATTTTGGAAAGAAGTTATATTGAGTTCCTTTAATCTTGCTTGGAAAAAGAAATAAATGGAGGTGCAAAGGAAGAGAAAAACACAGGTTTGCTACCACCTGTTCTCATTAAGAGAGGCATTTTTTTGGTACATTTCCTCTCACAGTTTTCTTTGAAAAATGTTGTCCACCTATTCATCCCTTAGGGAATTATTAAACAACATACTAAAATAAAATGCAAACAAAAACAAAACCATCCCATACAAAGTTGAAGGAAAAATTAATCTAAGATTCAGATGCTTATGAAGGTTTACGAAGGAGGGACAGACAGGGTAAGGTTAAAAGGGTAAGCTTTCTGTTGCATATTTTCCAAAAAGGGAATGCAATTAGAAGATAAGCATCTAGTCAGTCCTTAATTAAAACAAGGTGGGATACCCATGATTCAGAGCAAGGTTAGGTTGCCCATCCCTAATATCTGCATGCCAGGTTTGCTTAAAGAGAATTATCGGTACAGTTCTCATACTAATATTTTTAGATATATTTTCCACTGGAAAGACATCAGTATGAGAAATAGTTTGTTGCTGAAAATAAAATGTTTCTCCTTTCAACTTTTTAAAGGCTTCTCCCTTTCCAGCGTTCCCTGTCCCAATCCTGAAATCCCTCCACCCAGAGTTCAAGTATTTTCCTTCTCTCTGTTAATGAAAACACACCACAATGATTGTAAGAATCTTACTAGATTTCCTCTTGTTTTGCCTCAATTCCTACATCAATCCAAACAATAAGGGCCTTTAAAACATTCCTAAATAACCTGCTGCTGCTGGCACCTAGGAGCCAACTGCAGCAATGTTAAGCAACAACAAATTTCATAGTTCAAGAGGCACAGTTAAGGGAAAAGGTTGCTCAGAAAATCACTCTTATTCAACACAAAGATCCTTAAAAATTGCATGAAATCAGTGAAGTAACTATAGAAACCAATTTCTTCAGCTCCATATCACACATCTCACACCTCAATTGTCTTTATTATCGTCTGCTGTCAGATCCTTAATCAGAAATGTGAACAGGCTTGATGATTTATTCAGGAGGGAAAAGAATCTGTAGGTCAAGTGAAAAATTTCACACACACACCCATACACACACTGCATCTTCAACCTTAGGTACTTTCATTTCATTCTGTTCTCAGCAGCTCTGGGGGCAACTCCAGTGAGATCCAATATTAAGGCTCAATTAAAATAAGCTCCAATTAGTGGAGCTTTTTTCTCTGGGGCTAGAAAAGTCAGGAAATGGATATTGGGAAATGTAAAAAGTCAGCTACTGAGAGGAGGCTGCAGACATAAATGAACTTATTTGTTGATTTCTACAGTTGCTATGCAGAGGCCTCTGGGAGTAAAAGCTTAACCAGTCTAAGCTATAAACTAAAACCCCTGCAGCTAAACATGAACTGTGTGAAACAAGGGCTCCATTCCAGAACAGAAAACTGCTGGGCCTAGAAAATTAAAAGCCAGAGGCATTTTCCATTTAAAACTAAATCCCAGTACCGCCTCCCAGCCAAAGAATTATAAGCAGTATCAGATTTACAAAACGAACAATTACCCTGGAAAAATGTAGCCTATTGTACAATCCCAGATGCTAAATCTCAAAAGTTTCTTTTTTTAAAAATCTCACATTATATTCCTCCAAGTATACTGCTGTAGTTTACAAAGACCCATTTCGAGACAGGCCTAAGCCTTGAAAATAAATTTTAAAAAGAGAGCACATAACTCATTGACCTCATTTGAAGTACTGCCCTTGCCTTTAGCAGTTCCTGTCCTTCCCCAAGGCTTCTGCAAATGGTATGCAACAGCAAAATAAACCCTGACCTAATTGCCAGGAGAGAGCTGCCAACCTTCCCTCAAACACAAAGACAAGCATGGTAACTTGAAAGTCCTACCTCTTTGGCTTTCTGCTTTAATCTCAGCTGTTCTGGATCTTCTTTATTAGAACGACTCTATCAAAGGAAAAGAAAATTTTAATAGAAATTACTAGTATCTAAACACCAAAGTTGCCATTAAATATTTAATAAACGACAATTTTCTCTAGTGATTGAATATCTTAGCTCCAGGGGAAAATGCCTCAATCCAGTCTAGCTGCACTCCCACCCTGGTTTCCCCTGCCCCCTCATCATCTGGGCTGGCTGCTGCAGTTCTAGCCTGGAGGAAGCTTATACTGAAAATGATGCTAACAATGTCAGTCAGGTCCAGTTGAGGCATGACGTTGTTCTTGTAGGAACACTGAAAACGAAAAAATTGGTGGTGCAGATGAAGAAAAAGAAAAAAAGAATAATTGTTGGTTTAAATGAATAAAAACAATCAATACTGGCTGATCTTCAGGTGAAGCCATTTGGGAAAACACTGGGTATTTCAAGGACTACTAAAATCAAGAATCTGACTAACCTTGAATGAAATCGCTCTCTTTAAAGGTATAATTTCTAAAACTGTAAGTAGAAAATACATCTCAGTATTTTAATTAAAATATCTTATCATCTTTGGGTCCTCTATAGCACTTAATAGAATGCTGTGCACCATGTTCAATAATTGTTTACTGGATGTCGCTTTCCATAGTACAGGACTGGCATCCGAAGAGAGTTGCTTTCTATATATTAAGCTATGATGGAACAAAGGGTAAGGAACTTTATTTCTGACACCATGAACATCAGTCCACTGGAAAACATGTTTGGGATATGTATATTCTTTTTTCTCATCATGACAAAGTTATTTAACTGCTTATAAATCTGAATATTTGTTCTATAAAATGCAACCTTAGCTAACTAAGCTATTAACTAGATAGTTAACTAAATAAAAGCTAAAAGTATTTTCATATTTACTAAGTTTACCTGATACATTTATTTATTTACCAGAACCTTTGGTTAAAGGAAAATATAAGAGATAGTCTTTAAATTTGAGTGCCTACTAATTTCAAAAATCTTAAATATCTACACAAAATTCAACCCAAAGCTGGTAAAATTTTTCTTCATTTTAGTTCCCAATCTACTAAGAAAATTTCATTTCAAGCCAACGACAAACCCTTTTATTATTCTAGTTATAGTATCACCAGAGAATGAGTCTGTGTATACATGTATTTATATTAAAATATGCATTATGTATATACATATATGTGGGTGTGTATATAATATTTTGCCCCAATATAAAATGGGCACATTTCGGTATCGAGCCTTTGTCAGTCATCCAATATTTATACTGGTCATCCGTAGTACAGATTCTACTCTGTGTGCCACTGTTCTAGCCCTTGGAGATAGATGACAAAGTAACTGTAGTAACTCAAGTAACTTACATTTTAAGAAGAGAAAAATAAATAACTTTATAAAAATGAAACACATTTATGATATGCAAAATATTAGTGATGGGTAAAAATACAAAACAAATAATTGCTGACACTGTTAAGTGCTGTAAAGGAAATTAAATAGGCCAGAGGCAGTGGCTCACATCTGTAATCCCAGTACTTTGGGAGGCCAAGGTGGGAGAACTGTTTGAGCTCAAATTCAAGACCAGCCTGTGTAATGAAGCAAGACCCTATTTCTACTAAAAATTTAAAAAATTAGCCAGGCATAGTGACTCGTGCCTATAGTTCCAGCTACTCGGCAGGCTGAGGTGGGTGGGTAGACTGCTTGAGCCTGGGAGATCAAGGCCTGCAGAGAGCTATTGTCATGCCACTGCACTCCAGCCTGGGCAACTGAATGAGACCTTGTTTCAAAATAAAATAAATTTAATTTGGGCATGGTGGCATGCATCTGTAGTCCCAGCTACTTGGGAGGCTGAGACCCAAGAATCCTTTGAACCCAGGAGGCAGAGGTTGCAGTAAGCTGAGATGGGGCCATTGCACTCCAGCTTGGGTAACAGAGCGAGACCCTATCTCCCAAAAAAAAAAAGATAATAATAATAACAATTTAAAAATAAAATATATATAATTTAAAAATCAAATTAAAAACAAAAATAAAGAAAATAGAATAATGTGATAGAGAAGTGTGGTGTGTACTTCTTTAGATAGGATGGTAAGGAAGACATCTATGAGAAGTGATATTTGAGTAGAGGTCTAAATGACAAAAAAGATGTGGTCATGCAAAGATCTGGAGGAAAACATTCCAAGCAGAAGGGACAATAATTGCTAAAGCCTTAAAATGGGAACATATTCGAGGAAAGAAAGATGGCCTATGTGGTTGAAGCAGAAAAAAGTTGAAAGAGAAAGGCTGGAGATCATGTGTTGCCTTGTAGACCATGATAAGGAATTGGGGGTTTAATGCTAGCTATAAAAACAATCCACTGGGCTGGGCACGGTAGCTCACGCCTGTAATCCCAGCACTTTGGGAGGCTGAGGCGGGCAGATCACCAAAGGTCAGGAGTTCGAGACCACCCTGGCCAACATGGTGAAACCCCGTCTCTACTAAAAATACAAAAAGTAGCCAGGCATGGTGGCGGGTACCTGTAATCCCAGCTACTTGGGAAGCTGAGGCAGGAGAAATGCTTGAACTCAGGAGGCGGAGGTAGGAGTGAGCCAAGACCACGCCATTGCACTCTAGCCTGGGCAACAACAGCAAAACTCCGTCTTGAAAACAACAACAACAACAAAAATCCACTGGCATGTTAGGAGCACAGGGGTGAGATGCCACTGATGTAACACTTTAAAAAAAAAAAAGAAAAAAAAAGGCTCTAGCCACTCTGTAGAGAATGCACTGTAGGGATCCAAGATTGAACGCAAAGGCACACAGAGCAATTTGTAGACTGCCCTAAAACAACTGTTGTGAAGTAGAGACTGACCGGAAAGATAAGGGCAGCGTGGACTAGCATCAAAGCACAGAAGATAATAAATGGTTGCATTCGAAACATATCTTTGCAGGTAAAACTGATCAGATTTGTTGACAGGATGGATGCTGGTGATGAAGTAAAGAGAGGAATCAAGGATGACTCCTGGGATTTTGGCCCAAGCATCTTGGAGGATGGTAATTGCAACTTTCTAAGAGTGTAGAGATCTAAGAAAAAGCAGATTTAGGGGAAGAGAACTCAATGGTCAGTTCAAGATACCTAGTCAGAAGTCTAATATCCTAAGTTGGGCACAAGTTTGGCACATTCAAGGAACAGAAAGGTCAGTGTGCCTGGAGCAGAGCAGGTGACAAGGCAAGCTCAGAGAGGTAGATGGGTGCCAAATAACATAAGGCCTTTTACAATTTGGTAGGAAGTTTACATTTTAAGTGCAACAGGAAGCCACTGAAAGCTTTTAAGCAAAAGAGACACACATGATTTGTTATAAAAACATTCTGACCATAGTAGGAGAAATAGAAGAATGGATTGTAGAAGGAAAAGGTTACTTAGAAGATAGTATAAAAGTCCAAGTGAAAGATGAATTAGACTAATGACAATAGTGATGAAGAAAAGTTGGATACATTTTAGAAATAAGATAGGAGGTGGTTTGGATGTGGGGAGAGAGGAGACACAGAATGGAGTTAAAGATGATGCCTATGTTTTTCAGCTTGAACGTCTGGGAAGACAGTGGTGTCATTTAGTCAAGAAAATCTATAAGAGTAAAAGGTATTTGGGGGGAGGAATAACAGGAGCTGTTTTGGACATATTAATTTTGAAATAACTATTAGCCAATGAAGTCATGTCAAGTAGGGAGTTAATGGTATGAGTCCAGATTTTCGTAATGCACGCTGAAATGGAGATACAAACTTAAGAGGGAATGAAGACAGAGAAGGTGGCATAGGATTGAAAGCTACTAAATCCAACATTTAGACGTCTGGTAAAGAAAGAAAAGCCAAAGGAGATAAAGAGCAAGTATAATACATTATTATAGTCAATAATAACTAAACTAGTATTTAATAGTTTATGACCTTGTTTACAACACAGTAAGTGGAAATAAAATACCAATAAACCACCTCATTACAATGACTAAGTGCTTACTTATCACACTTGAAGGCTCAAGAAAGAGCATCTTTCTGTTCCATCTTCCTGCTCTTCCCAGTGCAGTGGGTGTCAATGTGGGGACTGAGTGTGTGGGACAGCAGGAAGCAGCACAGTGACAAGGCTGTGGTGCCCCATATCCTTACGGGGAGTTGGGGCATGTGAAGGTATAGGCCAGTGGTGAAGAATACAAGGTGATGAGGGAGTAGAGGTCTCATCAAGGAATGGGTCTGTGAGTGTGGTGGCCAATTACACAGACAATGAAATGGGGTGGGGAATTTAGTAGTAGCAGACACAGGAGTCAGCCAGCATGGCTAGTTGAGAGATTAGTTACATCGATTAAATAACTGATAGAGGACATAAGTTAAATATGTCAAGGATAATGGGAGCCAAGTTTCTCAAGACTGGAGAATGTGTTTACAAACAGGGAGAGATTAAGGGTAGAAAGAACTCTGAGGCACTGGATTGGAGTTGCAGATATCCATATGAACTCACGGTTTTATAATATATACATAGATACAGAAATAGTTACAGATGGACATTTGTGTGTATATATATGTGTACATATACACATACCATATATACATTTCCTAGATCTGTCCACTGAGAAGGACCTACATGTAATGACACCCTTTTAGCAATGAGTATACCGTATGACCTAAGCTTGGTTTCTGAATGTCATCCTCAACTGAAAAGAAGGCAAGCTTCTTAGAGAAATGGCTGATTTCAGGGCTAAAGCATGAAAAGTATAAGCTGGGCCTGGAGTGCCTTGTGCCTGAAAGTGAGGACATGCTCAGTGAGTGATGGATGGAGGGACAGAAGATGGATGACTAAGGGACAGAAGGGCCAGCTGGAAGGGTCTCCCACTCAGGGGCAATTTGAGCAACAAAATAAATGATAGCAATGAATTACAACCTCTTAAGACAAAGAGAAATCATGAGCCCATACTAATATGAATAAAGAAAGAAAGCTCTTCCACATGGTAGGGTGCTAATAAAAGGAGGAGAGTTGATGGGAATAAAGATATGACATTTTGCAACCATGACAGAGGTAGCTGATTTAGGCAGACATCACAACAGACGCTATGGTTAACAAATGGAGGTTTGATGAGGAACTGGATATTGGCATGATCTTAGAATGCCTTCCTATGAAAAACTAATTGATTACAAAGGGAAAAATGAGGCTGGGCAATATAGTGAGATTGTATCTCTAAAAAACTAAAAAATTTATCCAGGTGTGGTGGCATGTGCCTGTAGTCCCAACTAGTTGGGGGGCTAAGATGGGAGGATTGCTTAAGCCCAAAAGGTCAGGGCTGCAGTGAGCAGTGATAACACCACTGCACTCTAGTCTGGGCAACAAAGCAAGACCCTGTCTCAAAAAAATAAAAATAAAAAACAAGAAGTGTGGGAGACGGCAAGTTTAAAATGCAGAGAACTAGTAGGTACCAATACGACCCTTTTGATATGATCAGCTGAGAAGAGTGTAGCATTTCTGTGCATTCCTGCCAAGCATGCTTGACCTAAGTCAAATCATAAGGAAATATCAGATGAGCCCTGGTTGAAGGTCATCCTACAGAAGGTTAGGCTTATACTATTGACAACTGTCAAGGGCATAAAAGAGAAAGACTGAGAAACCCTAAAAGAATCTGAAACGAGATGACAACTATCTGAAACACAAATTCCTGAATGGGAAAACGGACCATGAAAGAGAGACGTGGTTGAGCTAGCTAGTGAAATCAGAATGGGTGCTGTGCATTAGATGATAGTGTTACATATGAAAAAGTTGAGGAGTGGGGGTACATGATGTCTGAAGACTACTTTCAAAAAAATTAAGAAAAGAAAAATGGCTAGGCACAGGGTCTCATGCCTGTAATCCCAGCACCTTGGGAGGCTGAGGCAGGAGGACTGCTTGAGTCTAGGAATTTGAGACCAGCTTGAGCACTGTAGGGAGATCCTGTCTCTACAAAAACATCAAAATTTAGCCAGGCGTGGTGGTGTGTGCCTGTAGTCCCAGCTACTTAAGAAGCTGAGGTGGGAGGATTGCTTGAGCCTGACAGGTGAAGGCTGCAGCAAGCCACTGTACTCCAGCCTAGTGACAGAGTGAGACTCTGTCTCAAAAAGAAAAAGAAAAAAAAAAAAATAGAAAAGGAAACAGAAAGAGAAAGAGGAAAGAAAGGTAGGAGGGGAGAGGAAGAAAGAAAGGGAGGAAGAGAGAAAGTGGGGAAGGGAAGAAGAGAGGAAGAGAGGGAGAGGATTAATGATTGTGTGTATAGAAAGGGTAATGAAAAGGGTAGAGATAAGGCCGGACGCCGTGGCTCATTCCTGTTATCTCAGCACTTTGGGAGGCTGAGCTGGGCGGATCAAGCTCAGGAGTTAGAGACCACCCTGGGCAACATGCTGAAACTCTACTAATATACAAAAAAATTTGCTGGGCATGGTGGTGAGCGCCTATAGTCCCAGCTACTCAGGAGGCTAAGATAGGAGAATTGCTGGAGGCTGGGAGGCAAAGGTTGCAGTGAGCTGAGATCGTGCCACTGCACTTTAGCTTGAGCTACAGAGTGAGACTGTCTCAAAAAACAAAAAATAAAACAAAAAGGGTAGAGATGAAGCAAATGCAGTAAAATGTTAAAATTGGGGGAATCTAGAAAAGGGGGCTGAGAGTACTTTGTACAGTTTTGGCAATTTTTTCTGTATTAAATAATTTCAAAATAAATCAGTTTTTTTTTGTTTTATTGATTGATTGATTGATTGATTGATTGATTGGAGATGGAGTCTTGCTCTGTCACCAGGCTGTAGTGTAGCGGCGCAATCTCAGCTCACTGCAATCTCCGCCTTCCAGGGTTCAAGCGATTCCCCTGCCTCAGCCTCCTCAGTAGCTGAGGCATGCACCACCACACCCGGCTAATATTTGTATTTTTAGTAGAGATGGGGTTTCACCATGTTGGCCAGGATGGTCTCAATCTCCTGAACTCGTGATCTACCCACCTCAGCCTCCCAAAGTGCTGGGATTACAGACATGAGCCACTGTGCCCAGCCTCAAAATAAATTAGTTTTTAAAAAAGCAATTGCTATGTGATTAGGAACAAATACTCTAAAAAGGAAAGCTATCAGCAACACTAGAAACTAAAACAAATGTGTTTAAAACAAAAATTAAGACTCCAGTGCTCAGCCTTTAAGATTTCTCAAAATGGCCCCAAGCCTATGAAGAAATGTGGAGCTTCAAAATGGAAACTGTAGCGGAATTAGCTTTTACCTCATCTGACACTAATAGCCCAGGTAAACGTTTAAATAAGGGAGAATGGAAATAAATAGCCTCGGCCAGGTGGTGGCTCACGCCTGTAATCCCAGCACTTTGGGAGGCCAAGGAAGGCAGATCACCCGAGGTCAGGAGTTCCAAGACCAACCTGGCCAACATGGTGAAACCCTGTCTCTACTAAAACACACACACACACACAAAATTAGCCAGGCATGGTTGCAGGTACCTGTAGTCCTAGCTACTCAGGAGGTTGAGGCAGAGAACTGCTTAAACCCAGGAGGCAGAGGTTGCAGTAAGCCGAGATCATGCCACTGCATTTCAGCCTGGGTGACAGCATAAGACTCTGTCTCCAAAAATAAAATAAAATAAATAAGCCTCACCATTCTTTTACTCTATTTCCACCCAGCCTGTATTTTGTTCCAAATTACTAATTTTACCCATAACCTTCCTGTCTACTTTCCAAATTTTCCTCTCTCAACTTCAACTTGGCATGTATCAAATTGGATTCCTAAAGAGACCCTGAAATTTTACAAAACATTTCAGCTGGGGTTGAGGATAGGGAGAGCACACAGGAAATGTGAGAAGACAAAAGATTATGATTCATTAAACTAAATGAACTGAAAGCCACCACATCATCCTGGCTGTGAGACATCCTATTAGTAATTTCATTTTAGGAAATCCTCTAGAGAAATCTAAAGGCCTAATAAAACCAAGACAGTCAACCAATGATAAAGCCACCTCTGACCACACTGCCAGGCCACGTTCACTCATAAATCACACTGGCTCTTACCTTGGCTGCCTTAAGTAACATTTCTCTTTCTTCTAAATCCTTTCTCTGCTTCTCCAATTGATCCAGCTTTTCAAGAAATTTGAGCTGTGACCTGGTATCACTACACAGGATGTAATTTTCACTTGCCTGGGAAAAAAAAAAAAACAGAAAGTCTTATAATGATCATGGGCCACACATTCTACATTAGGTACTGCATAAACCCGCTAAAGACAGGAATACCAACATAAATAGGAAGCTAAACTTTCAGAAGGTAATGATTTTGTTTCTATTAAGCAAACACCCCCCCATACCCACTCCACCAGAAAAGAAACTTTAATCATCCTTAAAATTTGAGAGGTGATTAACCAGTTATGTTTCAAAGAACTTTGCTAGTAAACATCACTGCAGGGTGTAGAGGGAGGAATTAAGCCAAGCAGATCCTTCCAACAATAGGAAGTAGAAACTAAAGAGTGTTCCATTCACCAGTAACCTAAATCTTTTTAGATTATTATCTACGTCAGCAGAAATTAATGTAAGTAATTAAATCTTAGTTTTGTGAAAGACAAAAAGCAAGAAACAATGACTTCACTGAAAAATACACCAAAGATGAAAGTTATCACCTTGGTTACCATGGTTAGATTGGTTTAACCTTGACAACCGAATATAACTTCTATCAAAATACAACCCAAGTTAAGATGGCAAACATTAAAATCTTGAAATGCTATTTTGAGGATTACTCAGAGGTGTGAATTTGGACAGAAGCTGTGGTCAAAGAAATTTAGTATACAATTTATAAATGAGAGCCATAACAGACATACAAATTGTCTTAATTGTTCCATAAAATGATAAAATACAAATTGCTCAATTTATTCTGTGGGTGTAAAACAGTGCTTTCCCACCTAAATATTTTCTAATTTTCTTCACCTATATAGCTGCCTCTTTCTCCTCTATGAGTGTGTATAGCAAGAGTGGGGGATGGGGTTAGGGGAGGTGATGAAACAGGGAGAACTTTCTAATCAATGTTTAAGACATCTTGCTATCTACTCATCTCAATAATTCGGATATTCAAGAGAAACTGTATAGTAGAAAAATCGAAGGTCTTTAAACAACAGTCAGTGCCTGGCCTGGAAATCATGAGTACCACACCACTCCTATCTTTGTTTTATCCCCCTGCTTATGGCTGATTCAATTAACTGGGACTGAGGGATTTCATATGCCCAAGATTCTTTTTAAATTAAATTTTTATTGTTGGTATTTAACTAGATCAAAAGAGTATTACATAGTTTAAGGAACAAGGATATATTAGTGCTACTTATTTTACTTCATGTTTAATACAAAAAGATTCTCAACTGTTTTTAAAGTTAAACAACACAAGATAGAATATGGAATACATTATAAGCTAACCATAGAGGTTAAATATAATAACCAGTGGTTTCTTAAATACTTAATCTTTACCATTTTTGTGTTTAGACACTCTGGAAATAGTTTAATGATGGGATTTAATTTAAAAGGGACAGCAAATACTAAATTAAAAAGGGGCACAGACTTTTTAAATTTTAGCCCAATCATATTCCCATGCTAAGATTCCTTCCTCTCTCTCCCCCAACTCATATACAACGACCTCTGACATTCGCATCCTTTTCTCTTCCATATCACAATGAGTGCCTTCCCTATTCATATTAAGTGCCTTCCCTATTCACATTAAGTCTATAAACAAATGAGTGCCTTCCCTATTCATATTAAGTCTATAACCTTATTTAAACAACAGTAACCCCAATCTTATGTTGCTTCCTGTATACCTACCTGACCTAACTGAAGACTTCATGCACCAACAGAGTAGGGCTTTACAATGTTAAGGCCACTGCATATTAAATGGTTTAGCCATGAAAATGTAATGACCCAGACCAAATGATATCGGCACCATCAAATGAATCCCATCTAAAGCAACCAGTATATACCTTTCAACTGGAAAACTCTGAATGAAGCTTCTCCATGGCCATAGGCACACAGGCGACTATAATATATCTTCAGTGGGAAAACACCTGGTACCCAGATCAAAAGCTCTGTACTACAAGTCACTTTCTACTTACTTACTTAGATCTCAGTTTATGACTAATGATTAATTAAAGAATTATAGCAAGCCAGGTGAAAGATTATCTAAAGTAAATGGATGTTCCAGAGTGGAAAGAGATGGGGGGGATTTCACTTTTTTAATAACAGTAACTCACTTTTATAAAATCTATGGGGTAGAATTTCCTACACTGTACAGATAAAAATAAATACTATCAGGGATGAACTGAAATACAAGGACAGGGATAAAGCTGGGACATAAAGATTATTACAAACAAAGATTAAAAAATAAGGGTTATTTTAAACTGAATCCAAATATAACCAAATGATAATTATTTTGACTTAAATGGGCTGATAATCTTTTGTTATTTTCTATATATGCAAAGGTAGACGGTGGCATTAGCTGTATTAATGAATGAGTGTAGGAAAAGGAAAGCTCAGGAAAATCAGTCAGAATAGGTAATATACAAGACAGCAGGTTAAGGAGGTGTTAGCTTTAAGCTAACTTAGTGAGGTCTTCCAGGTGGGGGAGATACTATCCATTTTGCCTACTGCAACTAAATGTTTGGAAATATGCTACTGATATACAACAAAAGAAGTCCAGCTGAAAGCTATACACAACAGAGCTTTGAATGCCATTCAATAAACACTACTTTAAAAAATTCTATTCCATTGTAAATTATACTTATTATGTTTTATATAGAAACTGCCTACTATAAATCAAGATGTACTCATGTGGCCAGGCACGGTGACTCACCCTTGTAATCCCAACACTTTGGGAGGCCAAGGCGGGTGGATTGCTTGAGGCCAGGAGTTTGAGACCAGCCTGGCCAACATGGCGAAACCCCACCCCTACTGAAAAAGGTATTCATGTATCTCTGAAACAGCAGTGTGATTAAGGCAGAAGTAGGGAGAATACAAGTTTGAAAAACTGTAAGATAGTTTAAAAAGTTAAACTAGTAAGTCAAAAATATGTCTATAATTTTCCCACATCACAAAATTAAAGCTAAGCTGATAACAATCCAAACTAGATTGTAGATTTAGGATGTTAATTGTAATCTCTATGGTAATGGCTCAGAAGATATCTAAATACATCCAAAACGAAATGAGAAGGGGATCAAGATGGAACAAAACAAAAACAATCAATTAAACATAAGAAGCAGAGGAAGTGAGGAACACAAAACTTATAAGGCATACAGAAAACAAACAGCAAAACAGAAGTTATTTCTTATCAGTAATTGCATTTTAAGTGTAAATGGATTAAGCTCTTCAAAGAGACTAGCAGAATGAATTTTAAAAAATGATCAAACTATATGCTGTCTACAGTTCAGTTGAAACCATATCAATACGTTGAAAGTGAAAGGATGGAAAAAGATATTCCATGCAAGTAACAAAAGAAATATCAGACAGTATAGACTTTAAGTACAAAACTGTGAAAAGAGATAAAGAAATTATTATATATTGATAAAAAGGTCAATTCATCAAGAAGATACACACATCAAACCAGAGTTCTCAAATATACGAAGCAAACAAACATTGATAGAATTTTGTTTTAAAAACAGTTCCACAGCATGGGCAACATAATGAGTCTCCATTTCAAAAAAAAAACCAATTAGTTGGGACGGTGGCACACGCCTGTTAGTCTTAGCTACTGGAGAAGCTGAGGTGAGAGGGTGGCTTGAGCCCAGGAGTTCGAGGTTGCAATGACCTATGATTGCACCACTGCCCTCCAGCCTGGGTGACAGAGTGAGACCCTGTCTCTAAAACAAAAAGAAAAAAAAAGAGTTCCACAATAGTTGAAGATTTTAATACCGCACTTTCAATAATGAATAGAACATCCAGATGGATGGTCAATGAGGAAACAGAGGACTTAACATCATAAACCAACTATATCTATCAGACATCTGTGAAACAAAAGCAGAATACACATTCTTGTCAAGTGCACATGAAACATTCTCCAGGATACAATGTATGTTAAGTCATAAAACAAGCCTCAATAAATTTTAAATGAATGATTCATACCAAGTATCTTCTCTGACCACAACTGAATGCAGCTAGAAACCAACAACAAAAGGAAAACTGGAAAATTCCCAGATATTTGGACATTAAACAACATACTCTTAAACAGTCACAAAGCATCAATAAATCTCAAAAGAAATGAGAAAATATTTAAAGATAAATGAAAACGACAACACAACATACCAAAACTTATGGAATGCAGTGAAAGCAGTACTCAGAGGGAAATGTATAGCAGTAAATGCCTACATTACAAAAGAAAGATCTCAAATAAAAGACCTAACTTTACATCTTATGAAACTAAAAAAAAAGGAGCAAACTAAGCCTGAATCTTAGAAAGAACAAAATAATATAAAAACTAGAGTGGAGATAAATGAAATTGAAAATAGATAAACAAAAGAGAAAATTAATAAAACTACAAATTGCTTCTTTGAAAAGCTCAACAAAATCAACACACCATTCGCTTTACTAGCAAAGAAGAAAAAGAGAGAAGATGCAAATAACAAAAATCAGTAATGTAAGGGAAATCATTACCATTGACCTTACAGAAATAAAAGGTTACAAGAGAGTATTATAAACTGTCCTATGCTAACAAATTAGATAACCTAGGCGAAATGAAAAAATTCCTAGAAACACAAAATTAATATCTTTATTTATTTTTGTGTGTTTCTAGGAATTATAAAATACTGATATTAATGTTTTGTTTTTGTCATAGCTTTTTATCCTGTTGATCACATATTCCTAAGTCAGTCCAGCAAATTTTCACAAAGATTTATGCAAGTGAGGACCTCAGCAATCATATGTAGTTTTTCCAACATTCTAAATGAAACAGAAAGGAAAAAAAAAAATAATATGATTCCTCCAGGGAACTTACTGGTAGTATAGTAGCTGACAATTTCCTAGTTTCCTTTAACCTTTGACTAGGATATCACGGCAATGACCATTCTTTCAAATTCAAAATCTCTTAAGGTTACCTACATACCATCTTGTTCAAAATCTAGCTATAAACATTTCTTGAAAAAAGGGAAACAGTTATCTTATTTATTTATTTATTTATTTTCATTTCAGGTTACTTTCTCTTTTCATCCCTAATCACCCAATATATTTGCCCTCCTCCAAAACCACATGAAATGCTTTTACCTTGATAACAGCAAGTCATTTGGTTCCTACCACTAGGGATACAAGCTATTCCTGCATTTAGTTTTTTTAATAAAAGTAGCCAATAACACTAAGTAGCATCAATATGAGCACTCAATGCAATCATTTAACTTATTAAAAGGAACAGAGGATGAACAAGTGGAAACATCTAATGTAGAACATAAGGACTATAGTTAGTAATATATTGTTTTCAGGATTTCTGCTAAATGAGTAGATTATAGCTGCTCTTGCCACGGGGGAGAAAATGGGTATATTTGAGATAATGAAAATGTTTATTTGTTCAACTAAATAGTAATAATTTTACTATATATGTGTATCTTATAACATGTTGTATACCTTAAATATTAATACATACAATAAAATTTATTTTAAAATAAATTAATCTCTGCAAAACTGAAAGGCAAAAAAAAAAAGGAACAGGAATGCTAGGAGAGTGCAGAACACTGAAGAGAACACAAGTAGCCAATATTCCATTCTAACGTATCCTTCCTTCCCCATCAAAAGCTTAAGAAAGAGAAGCCTCGGGCAGAACAGATACATATTTCAATCTACAGTGACATAGAAGCTTTTAATATCATTCTGAACTCCATTTTAATTGTATTTGTCATGTAAGCATATCTAAATAAGACAAGAATGAGACTTTGATTTTTCTACTAATACGAAATACAAGTCTCAACCATTCCTTTAAAAATGTGTTTAGAATATCAATCCACACCCAAAAGACTACCTATAACACTCGAGAGTTTATACTTCTTTAACGATTTCCTTTACCTTGTAAGTAGTCATTCGATGCTGAGCAATTGCAGTCAGTTTTTCTAGAAGGCCTCGTAGTCGTTCCTGTGTTGCATGGGAGATCAAGTTCACAGCATCAGAGTTAAGTTCTGTAATGTCATGCTTTTTACCTGCGGAAGCAGAGAAAATCCATTACGTGTTTTAGTAGTGGCTGATAATTGAAATAATTAGCACAGCAGGTATTCTGTTCCCCCTGGAAGTCATACCCATTATGAATAAAGGTTTGGAGATTATGATTTTCCTAGTAAAGTCACAACTTCAAAGATCTTAGACATTACATTAATAAAACCTAGCCTGAAGCCTCAGAAAATATAGACATTGTTTCACTTAGCCTCTAGAATCATTCTCCTTGCAAGGTCATTTATAGGACAAAGTTAATAAGAACACAAATCAAGTCTACTGTTCAGGGAGGAAAATGGTAACTGCAGAAATTAGTACCATATTCTGTTAATTTTAGTAATTAAAAAAATAGAAAATTACATTTCGCCCTGTTTGACACTGTTAACAATTTATGACATTTATTTAAATGAATTCAGATTGTGAGTCTCTGTTAATGTCTTGTCTACAAGACGTATCTATATTCCTTTTGTCTATTACCAATCATGTTTACTTTGCACTAACTGATGTTCTGATATATTCACTTAGTAGTCAATTTACAAGTTCAAATGGGTTCAAAACCTCATCGTTTCACCTACCTATCTGAATAACTTCTCTCTCACTAGATTTCCTTTCCATGAATAAACCAAACTTCTTCCTTCTGCTAACTAGCAAGAAAGTTTCAGGAAAACAATTTGGACCACATACTCAGAGTCAGAAGTTCATTTATAAATCAACCTTATCAGTATTTAAATAGTACTTCTCAGCCCAGTGAAACCACTTATATCAACAACGGCCTAAATCTAAAGATACAGGCAGTTAGGTAATCTATTTTAAATGAGCTTTTTAAAAAGCACTGCTGTGATTGTTTTCAACATATACACATGAATTTTTAAAATATTATAGTTTGATTTTTTATTTTAATTTATCTGAAATATACTCTTATATTCTCATCAAAGGGTGAACTACAGAAAAAAATGCTTGAATTAAAAGTCAACAACTCAAATACATTCTTTGATACTATATAATGAAAGCAAATAGGAAGATACAAAATTAATCAACTTCTTCTAAACCAGCCCTTCAAAATGTAAGTCATTACTTGTAACAAAGCTGAATTCCTCTCTAATCTCAGATTCAGGCAGGGAAAAATATTCTACAAAGTCAATTCTATTTTAATAAAACCCTCAGCATGGCCAGGCATGGTGGCACACGCCTATAACCCCAGCACTTTGGGAGGGCAAGGCAGGTGGATCACCTGAGGTCAGGAGTTCGAGACTAGCCTAACATGGTGAAACCCCGTCTCTACTAAATACAAAAAAAATAGCTGGACATGGTGGTGCATGCCTGTAATCCGAGCTACACGGGAGGCTGAGACAGGAGAATCGCTTGTACCTGGAAGGCAGAAGTTGAAGTGAGCCAAGATCACACCATTGCACCCCAGCCTGGGCAACATGAGCAAAACTGCGTCTCGAAAAATACAAAAATTAAAATAAAACCCTCAGCATAAACAAATAGTGGGGCCTTCTATAAAAGAAAAAGCACAATCTTATTTTTTATATTATTATTTATTTTTTTATTTTTTTATTTTTTGAGATGGAGTCTTGCTCTGTCATCCAGGCTGGAGTGCAGTGGTGCAATCTCCGTTCACTGCAACCTCTGCCTCCCAGGTTCAAGCAACTCTCCTTTCTCAGCCTCCCATGTAGCTGGGATTACTTACAGGCATGCGCCACCACACCTGGCTGATTTTTTTTTTTTTTTTGTATTTTTAGTAGAGTTGGGGTTTCATCATGTTGGCCAGGCTAGTCTCAAACTCCTGATCTCAAGTGATCTGCCCATCTCAGCTTCCCAAAGTGCTGGGATTACAGGTGTAAGACACCACACCCGGCCTATTACTATTATTTTTGAGACAGGGTCTCACTCTGTCAACCTGGCTGGAATGCAGTGGAACAATCACAGCCCACTGCAACTTCAACCTTCCAGGCTCAAGCAATCCTCCCACCTCAGCCTGCTGAGTAGCTAGAAGCACAGGCATGTGCCAACAGGCCTAGCTAATTTCTTTAGGTTTTTGAAGAGATTGAGTCTCACTATGTTGCCCAGGCTGGTCTCTAGCTTCTAGGCTAAAGCAATCCTCCTGCCTCAGCCTCCCAAAGTGCTGGGATTATAGGTACAAGGCACCTTAGTGTTTGAAGAGGAACCTCTGAAAATAATTTCATATGTACTCATAAAACAGAAGTAATTCATCCAACATAAAAATATACATATCTTTTAAATACTAGAAATAAACAAGTGCTGAGATTAAACAACTCCAGCGTTTAGGGAACAAGCAAATGTTGTAATGTCTTCATTAAATTGGTAATAAAATACAACTTAAAAATTACAAAGTAAAACACTGTAGAAAAATTCCATTTTAAAACAAAACACCCTTTTTAACAAAATCAACAAAACTGATTAAGATCTAGTTGGTGCTTGAACACCAGTTATGTGATTTTACTGAATGTCTATGCAATTTAATTTAGGTAATTGGAAAAAAAAAAAAAACACTGCCATTTTATCTGTTAACATTATTCAAGTAGAAAAATCCTTTTTCCAAAAACAAAATCTTTGGGTAAATTTGTAATTTCTATTTTTAAGAAATAGCCTTGGTTCTGAACCATTCTACAAGGACGGAATTTTAT
This sequence comes from Colobus angolensis palliatus, assembly GCF_000951035.1. Lineage (NCBI taxonomy): Eukaryota > Metazoa > Chordata > Mammalia > Primates > Cercopithecidae > Colobus > Colobus angolensis. The sequence goes on along the minus strand of NW_012114932.1, from coordinate 9,921,633 downwards.
TATAAATGGAAAACATCCCTAGAAATATGTAACTGCATTCACTCTATGACCTTACTTTAAAAAAAAAAAAGGGGGGGCTTAGATAATTCAGAAGTAAGAATTCTTGAAGTTTCCCATATTATTTGACAAGTTTGTACTTCATCACTAAGAACTGAAAATGATTTAAGCCCAGGAGTTCAAGATCAACCTGGGCAACAGAGTGAGACCCTGTCTCTACAGAAAAATACAAAAATTAGCCAGACTTAGTAGTGCGCGCCTGTAGTCCCAGCTACTTCAAAAGGTTGAGGCAGGAGGATCACTTGAGCCTGGAAAGTTGGGGCTGCAGTGAGCTGTGACAGCACCACTGCACTCCAGCCTGGGCAACAGAGCAAGACCACATCCCAAAAATAATTTTTTTCTTTTTTAAAAAGAAATAAAAATGCAAATAGTTATTCCCTTATTGTGTTAAATTAGAGGTCACCAAACTATGGCTAACAGGCTAAATCTGTTCACTCTTTGTAAGTGAAGTTTTATGGGGATACAGTTGCATGGACTAAATGTTTGCATCTCCCCAAAAATCATTCATGTTGAAGCTCTAATGCCAGTGAGATGGTATTTGGAGTTGGCGCCTTTGGGAGACAATTAGGTCATAAAAGTACTGCCTTCACCCTAAGAAGAGACCAGAGAGCTAGCTAGTTATCCTTCTGCCACATGAAAACATAGCAAGATGGCTGTCTGAATAGCAGAAAGAAGGCCTTCACCAAGAATCCAACCGTGCTAGCACCCTGATCTCAAATGGCCAACCTCCAGAACTATGAGAAATAAACATTTGCTGTTTAAGCCATCCAATTTATGGTATTTTGTTACAGCAGTCCAACATGACTAAGACGGTAACTGTGTCCATTTGTTTACATACTGTCTATGGCTGCTTTTGTACTATGACAGCCTAATTGAGCAACTGTGACAGAAACCATATAACCTACAAAAGTGGCAAATATTATCTGCCCTTTGAAGGAAAAAGTTGCTTATCCCTGTCCTAAGTGATCAAAACTGCTTTTAATGCCAAAAAATTTTCTATTTTATAATCAAGGTTTAAACCAAACTGGAAATAAAATTTGGAAGGAGGCTGGGCACAGTGGCTCATGACTGTAATTCCAGTATTTTGGGAGGCCAGCATTTTGGATGACCTGACATCAGGAGTTCAAGACCAGCCTGGCAAAATGGTGAAACCCCATCTCTACTAAAAATACAAAAAATT
>NW_012114932.1:9911844-9920346 GCF_000951035.1 Colobus angolensis palliatus | reverse complement strand
GGGAGGCTGAGGCAGGAGAATCGCTTGAACCCGGGGGGCAGAGGTTACAGTGAGCCAAGATTGCGCCACTGCACTGCAGCCTGGGCAACAAGAACAAAACTCAGTCTCAAAAAAAAAAAAAAAAAGTTGGAAGGGAGGGTAACTGATAAAACTAAGTATCTATTTATACTTCACCAAAGCACTAGATAATTATATGGCAATAAGGAGTTAAGCTACCAATAGATTTCCCAAGCCATCACAGGAAGGTTTAGAGATGAGACTTGTTCCCAAATTAAGGAACTGGTTTCTATGTAATACAAAATACATATGCAAAGAAGAAAATGGAAGAAGTGAAGGAATGAAGGAAGACAGGGAGGGAGGGAAACAAGCAAAGAGAAAACAAACACATTTTACAATCAGCTCTTCTGGGCTTGAAAGCTCTAGTTTTTCATAATAATGTATTCATGATTTAAATTAGAAATGTAGGCCAGGCATGGTGGCTCACGCCTGTAATCCCAGCACTTTGGGAGACGGGTGGATCACCTGAAGTGAGGAGCTCAAGACCAGGCTGGCTAACATGGCAAAACCCTGTCTCTACTAAAAATTCCAAAATTAGCTGGGCATGGTGGTGGGCACCTGTAATCCCAGCTACTCAAGAGGCTGAGGCAGGAGAATCACTTGAACCTGGGAAGCAGAGGTTGCAGTAAGCCAAGATGGCGCCACTGCACTCCAGCCTGGGTGACAAGAATGAGACTCCATGTTGAGAAAAAAAAAAAAAAGAAGAAAACCCTGGTCATTTATATAGTATACAGTAGCTAAAATATTTATTTACTGAGTACTGTGAAGTAGACCTAAAAATTGTAATAATAATGAACTTTGTAGTTCTTAAATATACCATAGGTCTATAAAAATCAGAAACCTTCAGATTTTTGTATCAAGCCTTCATTATAAAATATAAAGGTCTTACTTAAGTATATCTGAAGTTCATTAGTACTGGCCCCAAAAATTTGACATAGGTGAAGACGCCTCCTGGGTTCAAGTGATTCTCGTGCCTCAGCCTCCTGAGTAGCTGAGACTACAGGAGCACCCCACCACACCTGGCTAATTTTCTGTATTTTTAGTAGAGACAAGGTTTCACCATGTTGGCCAGGCTACTCTCGAACTCCTCACCTCAGGTGATCCGCCCACCTTGGTGTCCGAAAGTGCTAGGATTACAGGCATGAGACACTGTGTCTGGCCGTGTTTTCTTACATTTTCTTTCACACTGCAGTCATCTAACAACTACTCCTGGCCCTAGAGAGGACCCTAAGACTCTAATCTAGTTCTTTTAAAGTAAGAATGGGTTTAAATTTCACGGTTAAGAAAAGGGAAAGGGAGTTACTTTCCTTGGATGTCCCTGTATTTCATAAACACAAACATGTAACATAAGTGTGCATTAGTACACATATATGCCAAAAGTCCAACTATGGAAGGAATAGGATGGAAAAAAAATAGTATACTATATTATATATCCATGCAAAAATACATTCAACTATTCCTCCATTAAGAAATATGAGTAAAATGTCAACCAAACCCAAAACCATGTTATATTAATAATTTTTTAAATAAACTACTTCTTTCTGTAAAGCCCATGAAATCTTGATTTCTAGAATCTTATTTAAGTCTCAGAGTTCCAGGACAACCAACCCAGATTGTCTCTTTTGATAATATTTTCCCTCAAACAGACATGTCTATCAGGTCAGTAATCATAACTCTATACTCACCGATGTCTAAAATTCTCTTTTGTAGAGCTCCAATAAAAAGAAATGGTTCATCTTTACATGACTGAATGAGTGTGCCAACCAATTCAGAGTTTGTTGCTAAGATGCAGGCATTTTCTTCATTAAGGTTGACCCCTGCCATAGAAGTCACATCATTGATGTCATCTTCATCTCTAATAGAAAAAAAAAGTTAGAGGTTTTAGGTTTTGTGTGTGTGTTTGAGGTGGGGGAGGAGGGAGAGAGAGGTTTCAGAGACCAAAAGAATTAGAGGTCTCTCCTTGTAACTAACGGCATTACTTTACTTAATTCATCCAATCAACAGAAGTGAAGAATGGCTATCTTTCCCTGTAAGCGTTTGAAAGTAATTATAGTGTCTCTAACCACCAATGTATATTTAATAACAGAAGGATGAATCAGAAGTAACTTTGTCTTCTAGGTCCCAACTTTCCCTGTCTCATTCTGGCAAATGAGAAACACCAAGAGGCATTTGGAGTTACACCAAGTCATCCATAAATCCTCTGCAATGAAAGACAAAGAAATGAAAACAGACATCTTTCTTTTCATCCAAGATGGTTAAAAGTCCATCAGCTGTCCCCAGTGTACTCTACCATTCATTCCACTTATGAAACTATGGAAACAACCTAAATGTCCATCATTATGGAACTTTGTTAAAAATATCAAAATCACAGTGAATGTGTACTGATGAGACAATCTCCGAGATTACTATTAAGTGGTTAAAAAAAAAAAGCGAAATATTCTGTATGTATTATATGTTACCATCTGTGTTGAATACTATATCTAGGGGGCTCCGTCTTCTCCTGTACCATCAATAAAGTACACTGGACCCAAGAAAAAAAAATACTATACTTAGAACAATACATAAGCAACTAAAAAAAAAGTGGTAACTGGTTGGCTCTAGGCTGGGAACCTGGGTAACAGGGGGATAAAGAAGTGAGGGGAACCCTTACTTTTCCCATTGCATACCTTTATGTACCTTATAAATTTTGTGTAAAATGTTCACATTACCTAGTCAAATAAATCAGTTTTTAAAATATAAACAAAACGGCTGGGCGTTGTGGCTCAGGCCTGTAATCCCACCACTTTGGGAAGCCGAGGAGGGCGGATCACAAGGTCAGGAGATTGAGACCATTCTGGCTCATGTGGTGAAACCCCGTCTCTACTAAAAATATAAAAAATTAGTTGGGCGTGGTAGCGGCCGCCTATAGTCCCAGCTACTCGGGAGGCTGAGGCAGGAGAATGGCATGAACTCGGGAGGCAGAGCTTGTAGTGAGCTGAGATCACACCACTGCACTCCAGCCTGGGCGACAGAGCAAGACTCTGTCTCAAAAAAAAAAAAAAAAGATGTGTATACATATATATATATATATATATATACACAAAAAAATTTATTTTAAGATCTAGTTGTTTCCTTAGATTACTAAATCTGTAATAAAATAAGTTTGCCTTCAATATTCTTTTTTCACCTCTCTCAAGCACAGCCTCTCTACCAGTGAGTCAGTAAATTCACACAATATGCTGCTTATTCCTTCTTCTATGCTTAAAGTTGTTTTTCTCATGGGAATTTCCCTCTCTTCTTATTAACTCAAATGTAGCGTAGCATACTGCGGTACTTCTCAAACAACAGTGTTTTTAGGAAACACCTAGAAAGTATATTTAAAATGCAGGTCTCAATGTCAAACACACATCCACACAGTACACAAGATTCTCATTTGGCAGGCCTATGATGGAGACCAGGGATTTGGAGTTTTCTATCAGGCACACTCAGATGATCATGATACAGATGGTCTAAGGACCAAACTAAGAAAAATACTGCGTTATAAAAATTAAGAATACTGATTCTAAAGAGGTCAAGGTTTCAGGCCCTGTTCTGACCATTAATAATAGGATGGCTGGGTGCAGTGGTTCACACCTGTAATCCCAGCACTTTGGGAGCCCGAGGTGGGCAGGTCTACTGAGGTCAGGGGTTCAGCACCAACTTGGCCAATATGGTGAAACCCTGTTTCTACTAAAAATACAAAAATGAGCTGGGCGTGGTTGCATGCCTCTAGTCCCAGCTACTCGGGAGGCTGAGGCAGGAGAATTGCTTGAACCCGGGAGGCAGAGGTTGCAGTGAACTGAGATCATGCCACTGCACTCCAGCCTGGGCTACAGAGTGAGACTTGATTTCAAAAAATAAATAAATAAATAAATAAAAATTACTAATAGGATGACCATGGACAAGTTTCTTCCCACCTCTATTCATCGAGCCCCTTATCTGTAAAATGGGAGTGAAAATGACCCTCTCATGTAATTTTGTATGAAGACTGTATTAGAAACTAAAACTGCATCAGAAACTAAAAATTGGTATTATTTATTCATCAAAAAATAACAAATATGCCGGGCACGGTGGCTCACACCTATAATCCCAGCACTTTGGGAGGCCAAGGCGGGCGGATCACGAGGTCAGGAGATCGAGACCAACCTGGCTAACACGGTGAAACCCCATCTCTACTAAAAATACCAAAAATTAGCCGGGCGTGGTGGTGCGTGCCTGTAGTCCCAGCTACTCAGAGACTGAGGCAGGAGAATGGCGTGAAACCAGGAGGCGGAGCTTGCAGTGAGCCAAGATGGTGCCACTGCACTCCAGCCTGGGCAACAAAGCAAGACTCTGTCTCAAAAAAAAAAAAAATAACAAATATGTATTACCATAAATAACATACTTTAATGAAAATTAACATACCAAAATTTAAAAATAGAACAATAGTGGTACTACCTTCTATTTTTACAAATCTTTTAAAAATCCACTGGTCCTCCTTCATTTTGAATGGGATCTGTTACTCAGGCATGGCTGTGCAACATCATTCATTGGTAATATGGAAAATAGTGGTTCACTGAGTTATACAGTTCTTCCAAATTGAGATTCTAATACATAATCCAAAATTACATGTATCTCGACCAATCAGATCAGAAAATATAACTACTGGAAAGCTGTCAAACTCATGGTAATAGATGTAAGTTTTGTTCAACAACCTCATTTCTTTTTCTTTCTCTCTCTTTTTTATTAAGACACCCAGGATGGAGTCCAGTGGTGCAATCTCAGCTTTCTGCAGCCTTCACTCCCAGAGCTCAAGTGATTCTCCTGCCTCAGCCTCCCAAGTAGCTGGCATTACAGGCATGCACCACTATGACCAGCTAATTTTGGGGTTTTTTGTTTGTTTTGTTTTTGGCTGGAGTGCAATAGCTCCATCTCGGCTCACTGCAACCTCTGCCACCCGAGTTCTCCCTGCCTCAGCCTCCCAAGTAGCTGGGACCACAGGTGCACCACCACACCTGGCTCATTTTTGTAATTTTAGTAGACATGGAGTTTCGCCTTGTTGGTCAGGCTGGTCTCGAACTCCTGACCTCAGGTGATCTTCCCACCTCAGCCTCCCAAAGTGCTGGGATTACAGGCGTGAGCACACACAAGGACAAACAGACTCATAACACATGAAACAATGAATTATATATGATGAAAGTTAAGTTAATATACACTAGAGAATCTAATTCCTGTAGTAGGGAAAAAATGGACATTAAAATTGGTAGAGTAATATCATCTATGCAAATAGCACATAATCTGGTCCTATATTATTTTCCAAGAGTGTCTTTCTAAAGTAGTAAGAATCACACTAAAGCCCCTAGTTGTTAGAACACCTTCACTACCAGATATAATATATATATATTATCCATAAGTATTTTATTATGTATCTCTAAAATATAAGGACTTAAAATAAATTATCACATAAAAATATTGATATTAATTCCTTATTATCATCACATCTTCAGTTGAAATACAGTTATGCAAACATGCAGAGGTACTATCCTGTTTGCCACTTCTGATTCTGAAGTATGACGGAAACGACATGAATCTCTGGCACCCTCTGGTGTTTAAGCACAATACAGCTTCCCATATTCACCCCAGCTATACTGACAGAATAGAAAACAGATCTTTTTAGCAGAAAAAGTCACAAATGAATCCCCAGAAAAAGTATAAGTTAACAAAATAGTTTTGAAAAACTATGAAAATATCATTCTATGTTATTAAATATCATACAGTTTGGTCAAGATAAGAGCTAATACTGTTCACTACTATTTCTTCTTATTTAACAAAAGAGCCAACATCGAGGGTCTATTATCACTTTCATTTAAAAAGTAACTGAAGTAGGGACGGGCACAGTGGCTCACGCCTGTAATCCCAGCACTTTGGGAGACTGAGGCAGGTGGATCACGAGGTCAGGAGATCGAGACCATCCTGGTTAACACTGTGAAACTCCGTCTCTACTAAAAAAATATATAAAAAACTAGCCGGGCGTGGTGATGGGTGCCTGTAGTCCCAGATATTTAGGAGGCTGAGGCAGGAGAATGGCCTGAACCCAGGACGCGGAGCTTGCAGTGAGCCAAGATCATGCCACTGCACTCCAGCCTGGGAGAAAGAGTGAGACTCCGTCTCAAAAACAATAAATAAATAACTGAAGTGATAGTAAGTATCCATGGAAGCAAAATTAAATTTAAAAAAACACTATGAAAAGATATATATAAAGCCATGTGTGATTGTGAATTACTAGAAAGTACTGTACAAAAATGAAAAGTGCATCTTTGTACAAAAATATCTAAGAAATAGCTGAGATTATAAATACTCCTTTTTCAAAATTCACCATTTCAACAAATATTTGAGTGATTATTATGAAACAGGCACTGTTCCAAACACTCGGTATACTGTGGTAAACAATCATTATTGTAAGCTTTCATAGACAATTAAGAAGTGGGAAATACACGGAGGCAAAGGGTAAACAAATGAATGAACAAAATAATTTTAGATAAGTACCTCAAGACAGCAGGTATGACTGGAAGCTACTTTATACTGGTTGGCCAAGCAAAATTTACCTCTCTAAGGAGGCAGATTTGAAATATGAAAGACCATGTCATATGAAGACCGAGGGACAGCTTTCAGTGCATACCACATAGAAAACTGTACAGTGGGTTTTATCAAAATCTCATGTACCCCATTAATATAGACCTATGTACCCCCCAAAATTAAACATTAAAAACATTAAAGAAAATAAGAAATAAATAAAACTGTACAGTGGGACCATGACTAGTGTGTCTGAAGAACAGAAAGGAGGTAAACAAGGAGCACGGATCCCCAACACCACAGACTGTGATCCTTGCAATTCAGTTTTTCTGAATAGGAAAGATAACTTGCTTATGCAATGACTTTTCAGTTTTTCTGTTACCTACAACCTTACCAAATTCTAACAAATATTAAATTTAAAAAAAATTTCAGATGGTAATCTTCTGTGTCATAAAAAGAAAAAATGTTTAAGCCAATTCTCGACCCCACCACCCAAATTAACCTAATCACACAATTCGATACAAACTTCATGGAACTGCCATGCTGACTCTAAAATTCATGCTGATTCTAAAATTCATGCACAAGAGAAAAATAACGAGCAAAACTAAAATACCTTCGATAAAAAGGAATATACAAAAAGGACTTATTTTAACTATGGGCTAGAAAAACAAATAAAGATGTTATAACAATCGAAAACACCAAAATAGTAACATCAAAATAAAACAAATATTTGGGAGGCCGAGGCAGGTGGATCACCTGAGGTCGGGAGTTTGAGACCGGCCTGGCCAATATGGCAAAACCCTGTCTCTACTAAAAATACACAAATAAGCCAGGCGTGGTGGCGCGCACCTGTAGTTCCAGCTACTCAAGAAGCTGAGGCACGAGAATTGCTTGAATCTGGCAGGTGTAGGTTGTGGTGAGCCAAGATCGTGCCACAGCCTGGGCAACAGAGTGAAACTGTATCTCAAAAAATAAAACGGAATTGAAACTGTATCTCAAAAAAATTCTCAAAAAATAAAATAAAATAAAACAAAAACGTATCACTAAAATGAAATTTTCCCTTTTATAAATGAGAATTTACTATAAGATAAAGGTGGCATTACAAATAAGAAAGGTAAAGATGATGAACTCTTTACTACTGCTGAGACAATTCATTTGAGGAAAATTTAATCTCTGTCTCACACATTTACAAAAACAAAATCAAGAATTATTGAAGATGTAAAGGTAAATATCTATATTTGAGGTAAGTGCATACAGATATCTTAGAAGAAGATACAGAAGCACATCATTCTGGGCTCATAATACGAAAGGATACATTAGAATTCAAAAGCCATAAAGAGACTGCTAAACTTTATACTGTAATTTAAAATTTCCATATATGAAACACTAAACACAAATTTCCAAGTTAAACAAAAAACTAGGAGAAAAATACTTACAATATATACATCAAAGAACTACTTACTACACAGAATTAATATGTACAGCATATGTACATAAGTCTGGAAAGCAATAAGTAGTCAACAGATAAATAAGCGAACGTAACAAGTCAGAAATTTCCCAAAAAAAATACTAATAGTGACATTTTTGCTTCAGGCAGTAAGTGGACTAGATTTACTGAGGAGCAATTACACAGCATAAGACATTTTCATTCCATTGTCTGGTTCACAGGACCTGTCAAAAAAAGGTGTCAGTATAAATAAGCAATGAGGCTGGGCGCGGTGTCTCACGCCTGTAATCCCAGCACTTTGGGAGGCTGAGGCGGGCAGATCATGAGGTCAGGAGATCGAAACCATCCTTGCCAAGACGGTGAAACCCCATCTCTACTAAAAATACAAAAAATTAGCCAGGCATGGTGGCAGGCGCCTGTAGTCCCAG
>NW_012114932.1:9902060-9911138 GCF_000951035.1 Colobus angolensis palliatus | reverse complement strand
AAAAAAAAAAAAAAAAAAAAAAACTTTATACTAGTTTTTAACACTTACTATTTCATCATCCTATGTTTGAAGTCACTGGAATTCCAAATGTATTAATGTTTCCCTGTAGCTTGACTCAAGGATACTTCCTTGCATGTTTATCTTTAAATGTGAACATATATTTTATATGAACACCCAAAAACAATGGAATAACATCTTCAAAGCAAAAAGACAAAACAGTCAACCTATAATTCTAATCTCAATCTTGACACTGTCTATATAAATAATCTGAAATCATCTAGAAATTATTAGAAATAGTAACAAAGCTATTGGTATATGATTTTTTAAGTCCTGAATTTCTCTATGCTAATAAAAGAAAAGGCAGTTACCAAAAATATAATACCAACAAAAAAAGATAAGGTATCTAGGAATAAACCTAACAGATAAATGCAACAAATCATGCAGAATCTCTATAAATAAAATTATACTACTTTATTGAAAGATATTTAAAAGGGTATATATAATGAAGATATAAATCATGTTCATAGAAGGATCCAAATTATAATAAATCAGCTGGAAGACAGTGGGCCTATGGACTCAGGCCATGCCAATTCAAATTCTAACAGATTACTGGTGGAATTTAAAAAGTTGATTGTTAAATGTATAGGGAATAGCAAAAGCTCAAGTAGAGCCAAGGAAATCAAGAGAGAAGGAAGGGAGTATGAAAGTGAAGGAAGAAAAGGAAATAAAAGAGAAGGAGAAGTAGGTAGAAAATATGCATTACCAAATATAAAACTTCTTTTGAATTATAGTAAACTAACTGTATGCTATCGGAAATTTTAAAATTAGCCAATAAAATGAAATAGAGATAAAAAATAACTATTGATTAGAGGCATTTACAAAAAAGAAAGATAAAAAAAAAAGAGAAGACCCATATGTATATGACATAGGAGACATTACAGATCACTTAGGAAGGACAAATTGTTCAATAATGCTGCTGGAACGAGTGGTTTCCTACATGGGGAAAAGTGAATTAGGATCCCTAAACCTCCAAACCATAGGAAAAAACAAAAACTAAATTTTAACTCTTGAAGACAAAAAGATATTCAAATAGGCTGAGCATGATGGCTCACACCTGTAATCCCAGCACTCTGGGAGGATGAGGCAGGAGGATCACTGGATCACTTGAGGCCACCAGTTCGAGACCAGCCTGGACAACAAAGCAAGATCCCCATCTCTACAAAAAAATTTAAAAACTAGCCGATTGTTGTGGCATGTACCTGTTGTCTTAGCTACTCTGGAGGCTTGTTTGAGCCCAGGAATTTGAGGTTGCAGTGAGGCATGATAGTGCCGCTCAATATACTCCAGCCTAGGTGACAGAGATCATTTCTCAAAAAAAAAAAAAAAATTAATATGAAACTTCAAACCTTTTAGAAGACAATATAGGAGACTATCTTTGTGATCTCCAGAAGGATCTCTTAAATAAGGCATAAGTATTAATCATAAAAGAAACTGCCAAATTCAACAACTTTAAAATTAAGAATTTCTGCTCATCAAAATATACTGTAAAAGAAAGTAAATTGCAAAACACTAACTCTAGTAGATATTTGTAACATAAGAAAGTATAAAGAATTACAAAAGGACTTCTGCTTCCGTTACAGACCATTACTCATATCAGACAATTGTTTTGAGGACAAGAAACTAATAAAGCCAGAACAATTTTAAGTTTATTTGAAGGCATCAGAGAGCTGCCAAGGGAGCCAGGTGTTGAGGGACGACAGCCCTGAGAGAAGACAACCTTACTGAAGTAACCCCAATTTTCTCCATGTTGTTTTTCCTCTGGACACATGCTGATTCTTGATGTGGAAAAAGACACTAAGAAGCCACAGAGACAGCAGCTGCTAAGAGGCAGAAAAGCCAACAGAGCATTAGGCAATCTCATGAGGAGAGACAGACAGGAAGTTGAGGTCCAAGGCTTCCAGAACTTGAGGGATGAATGGACCATGATCCTACAAATAAGTGAGGCATTTGCCAATTTTTTTCATACAGATCTGACACTTAATTAAATATTACCAAGTGCAGCAAAGAAACAGGATTAAAAAGGCAGATAACAGAAACAGAGTCACAGGTAACCCAAACATTGGAAATACTAAGCATTTGACTTTAAAATAACCACAAGTGGCAGGGTGTGGCGGCTCATGTCTATAATCCCAGCGCTTTGGAAGGCTGAGTCAGGAGGATCACTCAAGACCTGGAGTTCAAGACCAGCCTGGGAGACATAGCAAGACCCCTACCTCTACGAAAACTAAAAAAAAAAAAAAAGTTAGCTAGGCATGGTGGCATGTGCCTGTAGTCCCAGCTACTTAGGAGGCTGAGGCAGGAGCATCACTGGAGCCTAGGAGTTCAAGGCTGCAGTGAGCTATGATTGTGCCACTGTACTTCAGCCTGGGCCACAGAGCAAGACTGTCTCAAAAAAAAAAAAAAAAAAAAGCGAAAAACAGAAAAACCACAACAACCAAAGAAAACCACACATGCACACAATAAAATAACTACAATTAATTGTTCAAGAACATAGAGGCAAAAATAGATAATTATACCACAGGACAATAATCCATTAAAAAAGAAATAATGGTCGTGGATTCTAGTAATACCACAATAGCTTGATCAATAACAATTACAAAATAACAGTTTTTAAAAGACAATCATTTGGAGACTTAATGAAAGCAGGCAGAAAACAGAGGTCAGTCAATCCTTGGATGATGGGTACAATAATGGGTAAAATTTGTGAGTTTATTATGTCTTTTGGTCTAAAAGCACTCCCTAGTCTATGCAGCCACATGACTAGTGGCTTGAGATGTCCCGATAACAGAGCTTCAAATACATAATATAAAAATCGACAGAACTAAAGGAAAAACAAGCAAAGAAAAAAAAATCAGAATTGGAGATTTTAATACCCACTCTAAATAAGTGATGGAAACAGTCTAAAAACTAAAACCAAAAAATAAAAGCCCAGGATATAGAAGATGTGAACACTGTCACCCACCTTCACCAAACCGATGTAGACAACAAAAAACTACTTCCCCAAACTGAATAATATATATTTTCTCCCAAGTGCTCATGAGATATTAATCAAAATTGACACACTGAGGAGTCTCAATAAATTTAATAAAATTGAAATTATATGTTCAAGAATATGTTCTCTGATCACAAAACTATATTAGAAAACAAACAAAATATTCCAGAAAAGCACCAAATATTTGTACCAGTAAATTAAAAAAAGACAACTATCTTGACATGAATGGAAAGCCAAAAAAAAAAAAAAAATCCTATTATCACTTGGGTGCTAAATCAGTATTTAGGGAGAAATTGATAGGATTTTTTGTTGTTTTTTTTTTTATCTTGTAGCCTCAGCTCAAATGAGGAAATGTATAATTTTAAATGCTTACATTAATAATAATAATAAATGCTTACATTAGAAAACAAGCCAGGCATGGTGACTCATGCCTATAACCCCAGCACTTTGGGAGGCCAAGGCGGGAGGACTGCTTGGGCCCAAGAGTTCAAGACCAGCATGGGCAACATAGCGAAACCTCATCGTCACAAAAAAATAAAAATTAAAAAAAATTAGCCGGGCATGGTGATGTGCACCTGTAGTCCCAGCTGCTCATGTGGCTGAGCCGGGAAGATGGCTTGAGCCCAGGAGTTTGAGGTGACAGTAGCCATGATTGTGCTATTGCACTCTAATCTGGGCAACAGAGTGAGACTCTGTCTCAACAACAAAAATATTAACAAAACTGATAAAAGCCTACTAATGAAAAGAGGGAGACTACATATTTTATAGACATTAAAAGGATAAAGAAATAAAATTAACAATTTCATGCCTGAAAAAGTCAACTACAAAAATAAAATCCTTGAAAAATGCATACACTATATTACCATTAAAGCATCTATACACATTCCAAAGAAAAGTATTAGGAACAATTTCTTGCTGATAAATCTGAAAATCAAGATGAAATGTACAAAAACTTTAAAAAAAAATACAACTTCATGAAACGGGCATTAAGATGAAATAGAAAATCTAAATACTTCTCCATCAATGAAAATGACTTCGTCGAAAAACATTCTCCCAAAGAAAACAACAGACCTATCTAGTTTCAATGGTAAATTCATTCATACATTTAAGGAAGAAATCATGTCAATTCTACACAAAAGCTCAAAACAAAGGAGGGGGAAGGACTTTATTACTCATTTTTTTTAAGCCAATATAATCACAGATACCAAATCCTGGCAAACACACTGTAAGAACAAAAAACTATAGACCAAATCCCTCATGAATATCAACACAAAACCCTTACAAAACATTAATCAATGCAGCAATAAATAAAAAGGCCAATACCCCAGGAATGCAAGAACATTCAAAAATTTAAAAATCAGTGTAATTCACAATCCTAGAATAATAAGAAAAATCAATGACCACCTTAAATAGATGCAGAAAAAGCTCACGACAAAAACACTCAGTTTAAAAACAGGCAATAGGAAGACTACACTTTCAGGGATCATTTCTATAGTTCTTTACTAGAGAAGTTTCTCTGAACATGTAGAGCACTGTGTCTTAAAAAAAAAAAAAAAAATAGGCTGGGCACAGTGGCTCAGGCCTATAATCCCTTTGGGAGGCCGAGGCAGGCAGATCACCTGAGGTCAGGAGTTCGAGACCAGCCTGACCAACATGGAGAAACCCCGTTGTCTCTACTAAAAATACAAAATTAGCTGTACATGGTGGCACATGCCTGTAATCCTAGCTACTCGGGAGGCTGAGACAGGAGAATCGCTTGAACCCAGGAGGTGGAGGTTGCGGTGAGCCCGAGATCGCGCCATTGCACTCCGGGATGGGCTACAAGAGGAAAACTCCGTCTTAAAAAAAATAAAAAATAAAAAAAAAAGGCAATAGGCTGGGCATGGTGGCTCATGCCTGTAATCCCAGCACTTCGGGAGGCTGAGGTGGGAGGATCTCATGAGGCCAGGAATTCAAGATCAGCCTGGGAAACGTAGTGAAATCCCTGTCTCTACAAAACATGGAAATAAAAAAAAAAATTACTTGGGCATGGTAATGTACACCTGTAGTCCTAGCTACTTGAGAGCCTGAGGCAGGTGGGTCGCTTAAGCTCAGGAGTCTGAGGCTGCAGTGAACTAGGATTGCACCCAGCCTAGGCAACAGAGTAAGACCTTGTTTCTTAAAATAAAACAAAAACAGGCCAGGCACAGTGGCTCACGCCTGTAATCCCAACACTTCGGGAGGCCGAGAAGGGTGGATCACGAGGTCAGGAGATCGAGACCATCCTGGCTAACATGGTGAAAACCCGTCTTTACTAAAAATACAAAAACAAAATTAGCCGGGTGTGGTGGCGGGTGCCTGTAGTTCCAGCTGCTGGGGAGGCTGAGGTGGTAGAATGGCGTGAACCCGGGAGGCGGAGCTTGCAGTCAGCCAAGATCCTGCCACTGAACTCCAACCTGGCAGCCTGGGCAACAGAGCGAGACTTCGTTTCCAAATAAATAAACAAACAAACAAACAGTCAAAATATTTGAACAGATATTTCACAAAAGAAGTTGCATAAATGGGCAGTGAGGACATGCAACATCATTAGTCACTAAGGAAATGCAAATTAAAGTCACAATGAGCTACAACTACATACCAAACCAGAATGGCTAAAATTGGGGGGGGGGGGGCAGAGACAAAGTAAAACTGCAGTATCAATTGTTAGCAAGGATGTGAAGCAACTAGAACAAAATCTCATACTTTGTTGGTGAGAATGGAAAAATGGTATAACCATTTAGGAAAATAGTGTGGTGGCTTCTCATAGAGTTAAACTTATGCTTATATACCTACCATATGACTCAGCAATTCTGTTCCTATGTATTTATAGAAAAGAAAATCTATATCTATACAAAGATATAGACACAAGTGTTCCCAGCAAGCTTTATTTATCATTACCAAAAACTGTAAAAAACCCAAATATCCATCCATAGATAAAGTGAAAATTCAGTGCAAACAAAAGCAATATACCTCTATAATATTACTCAGCAATAAAAAATGCAACTATTGACACATACAACATGTTGTATATCTAACACATTATGCCAGCAAAAGAAGCCAGACACAAGAATATGAACTGTATGATGTGTGAAAATTGATGATGTGAATTGGGTCACCCATGTCATACCCAACTAAAACAGAGTAGAGAAGCCAGGGGGAAAAGCAAGCAGGGCACAAAACATTGCTCAGAAATGTAATTCTCTGTGAGTCCAGCTGCTGAAACTGCCTGTTGTAACCTGAGACCAGTTTAATCTGCAACTGCTGAGACAACTTGTTGCAACCCTAGAACTATTTTTCCTGCCACCTTCACATGTCAATCAGAGCTGACCAGCTTCCCAGAACCTTAACAGTGCCAATGAATTTTCTCGAACAGCAATTCACGTCATGTCTCTTTTTTAACCTCCAGCCTTCTCTTTGTTCTTCGGACATACCAGAGACTATCTGGTCTGTGTGTATGCTTTGAATTGCAATTCTTTCTTCCCAAATAACATGTTAAATTTAGAGATTCACTTCTACATTTTTTATAAAAAATGAGACAAGAGTCTCGCTCTGTCTCCCAGGCTGGAGTGCAATGGCACAATCTCAGCTCACTGCAATCTCCCAGGGTTCAACTGATTCTCCTGTCTCAGCATCCCAAGTATCTGAGACTACGACATGCACCACCATACCCTGCTAATTTTTATATCGTTAGTAGAGACAGAGTTTCACCATGTTAGCCAGGCTGGTCTCGAACTCCTGACATCAAGTGATCCACCTGCCTCAGCCTCCAAAGTGCTGGGATTACAGGCATGAGCCACTGTGCCCGGCCTACCTCTACATTTTTAATTTGACTTTGACAGATGCCACTTATGCAAAACTCTAGAAGGACAAATCCAAATCCAATCTACAATGATAGAAAGCAGATCAACGGTTGTACAGAATCTGAGGTGTAATGTGGGGACTGGGTGATAAGGAGTGCAAAGGAACCTTTTTGGGGTATTGAAAATATTCCATGTATCCTGACAGTGATAGTTGGTATGTGGGTTTAGCTTTATGTCGCGTCATTAAACTGGAATATGATGATGACTGCCTAGATTACTGTCTTCCAGAATACCCAAACTCCAAACTATAAAGGAAAAAAAACAACAAATCCCATGAAAACTTTTTCGTTTTCTCAATCTCATCTCCGCCTCCCCACCCCGTGCCTCAAGGCTTGCTGTAGACAAAAAGACATGGGGAAAAAAAAAAAAAAAAACTGCAGAAAACAGAGACAGGGCAGACCCAGTGGTGGGCATAAGACTAAATACATCCCAAGTTAGAAAATGCTAAAAAGGTGTTCCCATAAATCAAAGCATGACTACATGCAATTTAAATTGGCAGACTGAAATGTGTAGATTCTTGGAAGGAATAAAAGGCAAAAAGGAGACGGAGAAGCACCATTTGGAAGTGGAGAAAATGCAAAAGGGGAAAATTTAGAGTGCTGCAAGACAAAAAAGGACCAAACAGGTTTCCCAGGGCAAACAGATACAAACAAAACTCTAATAAAAGAGGCATTGAAGAAAGGTGGAAAAACAAGGGAAAAACTGACATAAATAAAGGGTATAAAAAGGGTCAGGGACAAAGTAATGGGAATGAAAGAGAGGCAAAAGGACTAAAATGCATACTAGTACAGTCCCTGAAAAAACACACACACACAAAATCGTGAACAAGAACTAATATTTAAACTATAATCCAAGAACGCTTTCCAAAAATTATAAAAGACCGGAATCTACATACTGAAAGGGCCGAATAGGAATTGAGGAACCACCACCTTCACCACATATCCTAGTGCAAAACTATGAGTTTCAAAAATAAAAAATTCCGAAGTTCTTCAGACAAAAAGATCAAATAAGAACAAGACAATGGTGAGGCAACATTTAAAAAAGAATGTAATACAGAAAGTGTTGATTGCACAGCCAGCCACGCTGTCCTTCAAGTATCAAAGACACTGAAAAATAGTTTTAACATACAACAATTTAGGACAGGGGTCCCCAGAAACTGGACTGCACAGGAAGAGGTGAGAGGTGCACAAGCAAGCATTACTGCCTGAGCTCCACCTCCTGTCAGATCAGTGGTAGCATTAGATTCTCATAGGAGCACAAACCCTACTGTCAACTGCACATATGAGAGATCTAGGCTGTGTGCTCCTTATGAGAATCTAATGCCTGATGATCTGAAGTGGAATAGTTTCATCTTGAAACTACCCCCTCCCCCTCAATCCTGGTCTGTGGAAAAATTGACTTCCATGAAATCAGTCCCTGGTGCCAAAAACGTTAGGGACTAACGACTTAGGGAATTCTACACCTACGAGCCTTTTCTGAGGAATTTACCAGCAGATCAACTTCATTCAAGTTCAACCAAGAGATGACAGAACATGTCAGAAAAAAAGACCGAAGGTGAACATTTTAACATATGTATATAAAAGTAGACCTACAAATAAAATGTACATAGGGATGAGGAAGGAAGATTAAGGTACAAATTTTATACAAATGTTATATTGAAATGCATATACATTATGCAATTAATATATATTTAATATATACACATATATTATATATATATTTAATATATACACATATATTATATATATTTAAGATGCAAGTGTTTGCCAGATAAACAATTTGGAAATATTTTTCTTGTGGCATGTTTATTCATTTCCTTGACAGTGTCTTTCACAGAACAAAAGTTTTTTAATTTTCTGAATTCCAGTTCATTAATTTTTCCTCTTGTAGATCGCTCTTTTCATGTGTTATCTAAGAAATGTGTGTAACCCAAGGTTACAAAGATTTTCTCCTATGCTTTGTTTCAGAAGATCTCCAGTTTCAGGCTTGCCGTTTCTCTTAATCGTCATCCTTTAATTCCCATCTATTACCTATATAAAAACTATTGTGTACATGTTCTATTTTCTCTGCTTTCCCCCACTTTAACTGCATAATTTCTATATATACAAATGTTATATTAAAAATATAAATATTCATATAAAATATATT
>NW_012114932.1:9882786-9901898 GCF_000951035.1 Colobus angolensis palliatus | reverse complement strand
ATAAAATATATATACAAATATAACATTCGTATAACATTTGTTTATACATATATAAACTCTTAAAAACTCTTGATCATAAGAAACCAATGCAAGAAACAAAAACGGGCCAAAAATTTAAATACACACTTCACCAAAGATATATAAATAGCAAATAAGCACAAAAACAGATGATCAACATCTTTAGCCATTAGAAAAATGCAAACTAAAACCACAATAATAACCACTTATACACCTATTAAAATGGATTTAAAAAAATCAAAAGAACTGAGAATTACCAAATGCTCACAAAGTTGGACAGCAACTGGAACTCTCATCATCAATGACAGAAATGCAAAATGACACAGTCATTTTGATAAAGAATTTGGTAATTTCCTTACCAAAGTTTACACTTATCCAATGACTCATCAGTCATATTTCTAGATAGCAAAAGCGTATGTTCATGCAAAATTCTGTACGTGAAGCTTTATTATATTATCATCAGAAAAACTGGAAACCACCCAAATGTCCATCAATAGCAAAAAAGATCAACAAATTTAATTTCATAAAATAAAATGCTTCTCGGCAATGCAAAAAAACTTTCGTCTAATATTCAAAATGACACAGATGATCTTAAAAAATATGCTGAGTTAAAAAGCCTAATGCAAAAGGGTACATGATAACATAAAACTCCATTTATGTGAAGTTCACGAATAGACAAAAATGATCTATTGTGATGGACATAAGAACAGTAGCTGCCAGAGGCAAGGGATGAGGGTAATTGATTTCAAAGGTGCATAAAGGTGATGAATATGTTCAGTATCTTGATCAGCATGATGATTACACAGGTATATATATTTGACAGAATTCACTGAGCTATACATTTAATAGTTGTGCACTTTATTGTTTATAAATTATACTCAATAAAATGCTGTTAGCTTTGTAAAAAGGCATCAGTATATCTATTTTATTAAGGTATTATTCTGTCATCTCTCCTTTTTTAAAAAAATATTACTTCCTTAAACCAAATTTAACTATTTATTTTCTTACCGGAAGCATGATGTTCCATTCTCTTTTATTTTATTTTTCTGAGTAGGAGATGCTTGAAGCGACAGAATTTTGTTTCCAGGCAGAGTAATTTGCTTTAGAATGGAAGCTATAAAAACAAAACAAGAAAAAAATAGAATACAAAAAAAGCAATCATGTCACATTAGGAAAAATCCAGGACAACAGTTTTTAATACATATAGAATAATCAAAGAAAATTCCAAGTTTCCCTAGAACTATGCTTAAATTCAAACATGACAATGAATTTATTCCCTGAATAAGAAATAATCGTATAAAATAAGAATCTTTACATTTCTTTTTAGATAGTCTATGGAATTAGCAGTATTACAAAAATATCATGAAGTAAAAGGCATCTGAAACATGTCAATAATACATTGCTTATATTGGTGTATTTTAAAAATACATAAAGCTCTACCTGACATTGGTAAGACGAATTTCCCAGTCTACCTGACTTGGCTAAGACTGATTTCCATACATATGTATGCATGTACATGCATACAAGTATGTATGTAGAGAAAGAACTACATTTTAAGAAGAAATATTCTATAGCAAATTTTATAAGTTAAATAAGTCCTTATTTACTAATAGATTGTTTTATCAAATTACAGAATACCATGAATAGCTGTTTTTTTTATTCCAAAACAACATATAACCCTAAAAAGTTTACATGTATGTAAAAAGAAATGTAATCATAGCTGGGCGCAGTGGCTCACGCCTGTAATCCCAGCACTTTGGGAGGCCAAGGTTGGTGCATCAACCACTTGAGATCAGGAGTTTGAGACCAGCTTGGCCAACCTGGTAAAACCCAGTCTCTACTAAAACTACAAAAATTAGCCAGCTGTGGTGGTGCACGCATGTAATCCCAGCTACTCAGGAGGCTGAGAACACGATAACTGATTAAACGCAGGAGGTGGAGGTTCACTGAGCTGAGATTGTGCCACTGTACTCCAACCTGGGCAACAGAGCAAGACTCTGTCAGGGGAGAGAAATCTAATCATTATCTTTCTGTTTTCTTTCAATAGGTGCCAACTTTAAAAGACCAAGCCTCTCTTCACTTAACATAACAACAAAAAAGTTATACAAAACCCCTCTACATTCTAACCCAGCACGATGGGACTAAGATGGACCAGCATCTACCTGGAGGAAACTGACTGGTAGGTATTATGGTATTCACTGGCATCGTCTTCTGTCCACATTTCTGAATGGTCAATGTTGAGGAATGTGAAAGTGTGGTCACTTGTTTTTCATTGCCTCCTGAAGGCTGCTGAACTACCTGAAACAATGAGAACTATCAATATAGTCGTTCAACTTAAGGCTTTAGAAAATGATAAGATTTCAGTTTTAAACAACAGTCTGTGTTCACCCAGCCATAAATATACCTTTATCTTAACATAACAAGAATGCCTACTTTAAATTTGTACGAAGCAAAATTATCTTCTTCAAAAGTAAAAAACATTACTATTTCACATACATTATTTTTAGAATGGAATTTAAAATTTTATTTCACCATGCTCAATTTAAATCTCTCTATAAATCTATTTCCAATTGTTAATTACAGTGAAAAATTTAAAGCATATATAAAAATAGGATAAAACAAAACCACCTATACCATTACCCAGCTTCAACAATGATTAATTCTTGATCAATCTTGTTTCCATCTACACCCCTACCCACTTCCCTGCCACCCTCAATTATTTTAAGGCAAATCTCAGATATATCGCTTTATCCATAAATATTTCAAAATACATCTTTAAAAGATAAGGACTTTTTATGTGCCATTTTAACAAAGTATTTTCTTTTTTTTTTTGAGACAGAATATTGCTCTGTCATGCAGGCTGTAGTGCAGTGGCACCATCTTGGCTTACTGCAAACCTCTGCCTCCCAGGTTCAAGTGATTCTCATGCCTCAGCCTCCTGAGTAGCTGGGATTACAGGCATGTGCCACCATGCCTGGCTAATTTTTGTATTTTTAGTAGAGACTAGGTTTCACTATGTTAGCCAGGCTGGTCTCGAACTCCTGACCTCAAGCGATCTGCCCACCTGTGCCTCCCAAAGTGCTGGGATTATAGGTGTAATCCCAGCGGGGATCACACAGGGCATGAGCCAGCGCACCTAGACTAAATTATTTTCTTAAACCATCACTTGAAAGCAGGAGGTGGAGGCTGCAGTGAGCCGAGATTGCACCACTGCACACCAGCCTGGGTGACAGAGTGAGACCCTGTCTCAAAAAAACAAGACAAAACAAAACAGGTAGAAAAACAGTCATCATGTATTTGAGCCAGCTATTGATGGTGAACTTAGACTCATATATGGCAAATATAAATGTGCCATGGTCTTGCCAAAAGACAGAGTTCTAAACAGAATTTTTGGAGTTCAATTTATTCAACTTATGTGTATTACTTTAAAAAAAGTAACAAGAAACACAATATGTCTTGGTAAGTAATCATACAACAACTAATGCCCCTAGAGAAGAAATATTAGTCAGAATAATTCAATTGCCTTTATTCTTTGAGAATAGACAAGAACTCTTTTAAAAATGATACATTTCAATGAAGCTGAGATCATATTTATGTACTGTAGTTCTAAGGATCAGGCTTAAATTATACAAAGTAATATACAGGTACCATTTTATGCATTCAGACTGAAACTCAAGAGAAACACTCCCAGCTTATTTTCTGGTTATCTGCTCTGTCCTCCTTGATGCTCCTCATTAGGTATTCCTGTCAGTATTTTAATTACAAAAGACAGTAATATTCAAAAATTGTTTACCAGTGTGAAAGTTGTCAGAATCAAAATGAAGTCACTTGTGTTTGAAAGAAAACAAAAAACAAAACTCTAACAAATAGAGCTAGGGAAGGAAGACTAAGAAGAGAGGGTTCTCATGCTTGTATGCCTAATCACAAAAACTATCCCAATAGACCGCCAAAACCACAACCTTGCACAAAAGCCACAGCAACGGTACACAAAAAATACTTCTGCAAGGACATCATCTGCTCAGCAACTGCCTATTTAAACCTGGTCTGGTGTCACCCTTGTTACTGAGCTTTGTAGTCAAGGATAATCATTTCAAAACAACTATGTAATTCTTCTCATTTTTCCTTTTAAAACCTGTCCTCCTTTACTCAGGAAGACTGCTTGAGGCCAGGATTTTGAGACCTGACTGGGCAATATAGCAAGACCCTGTCTCTAACCAAAATAAAAAGTTTTTAATTAGCCAGGCATGATGGTATGCACGTGTAGTCCTAGCTACTCAGGAGGCTGAGGAAGGAGGATTGCTTGAGCCCAGGAGATCAAGGCTGCAGTGAGCCACGATGGCACCACTGCATTCTAGGCTAGGCAACAAAAGGAAACCCTGAGTCTTTAAAAATTAAAAATAAAAAAAACCTTTGTCTTCCTTTATCTCCCTGAATACATGCAGTTTACTATGGTACCTGTATTCCAACTGCAATGCTCCATTCCCAATTACATATCCTATTCTTTTAAAGAACCTCTTTGTTATTTAGGCTGACACCAGTTAGTCTTCATATCATTTTTGATGGGGACATAAAAATATAACACAAAGTTTTGAGTTGGGACTTAACAACCTTTGATCCCCATCACTTCTCATCTTAATGACTCTAACACCTGGAACAATATATGTGTCTAGTCTAACAAAAATATGGGAGGCATACTCCTGAACATCTACTAGGAAAAACAAAATGAGTGATAATGTAAGAGAATTCATTAATGTTCTTTCAAAGAAAGTACCACATAAAACTACAGTACTAAGCAGATCACTTCAGCTCAGGAGTTCGAGACTAGCCTGGGCAACATGGCGAAACCCTGTCTCTACTAAAAACACAAGAAAATTAGCCAGGTGTGATGGCCTGCTCCTGCAGTCCCAGCTAGTCAGGAGGCTAAGGTAGCAAGATCATCTGAGCCCGGAAAGTCAAGACTGCAGTGAGCCATGATCATGCACTCTAACCTGGGTGACAGAAGTGAGACACTGTCTCAAAACACACACACACACACACACACACACACATTAAAAAGGAATTTTTAAATCTATGATTATTAAAAGAAATGTGTGTATTCTTCAGACCATATGGAGTTAGATGAACCCCAGATTTGATCCAGTGCAGTAATTCTTATATTTTAAATGACTATTTGCTATATTTCTTATAAGCTACAAGGAATATGTTATTTTATAGCAACATGAGTGTTTTTCTCCTCAGAACTAGGATTAATTGGACTATGGTTTATAATGGATTCACTGATGGTATTCCTTAATTAACTTTCAAACTCGAGTAATATTAATTTTCTAACTTAGTTTATTTGAAAGAATGCCCTAGTTCAATCCTCTCGATGGCATTACCATATAGAATGGTTTATGTTGTTTTGCTCCAGGTAAATCTGTTGTGAAATAAATTACAATCCATCTTCAGTGTCTGGCCACTCGGGCTCTTGCCACTTTAAATAGGTAGGTGTAAATACTAACATCAAATTTACTGGCTAAACTTGAAACAAAGGACAAACAAGAAAGTAGAATTCACAGGGAAAATTAAATTATTAAAAATGAAGGTAGGGTAGGAAGTAGAAAAAACCCTAAAATTTACCATCAGATTTTTTTGCATTATTTCTTTATTGAAATGATTTATAATGTATAACAAGTCAAACCTACAAACAAAAATGCTGTCAAGATATTATCATGAGACAGCTCCTGCTTCAGGACATTCCAGAAACCTAGAAGTTCTAAGAGCACCATACCCTAATGGAAAGATCATCTGGGTTCTAGTCTGAGATCCATTACTTGACTGTTTTTTGTTTTGTTTTGCTTTTGTTTTTTTTGAGACAGAGTTCCGCTGTTGTCACCCAGGCTGGAGTGCTGTGGCACGATCTCGGCTCACTGCAACCTCTGCCTCCCGGGTTCAAGCCGTTCTGCCCCACCCTCCCGAGTAGCTGGGATTACAAGTGCCCGCCACCACACTCGGCTAATTTTTGTATTTTTAGTAGAGACGGGGCTTCTCTACTAGTAGAGATATGTTGGGCAGGCTGGTCTCAAACTCCTGACTTCAGGTGATCTGCCCGCCTTGGCCTCCCAAAGTGCTGAGATTACAGGCATGAGCTGCCATGCCCGGCCACTTGACTGTTACTGGATGAGTTGGCTCAGAATTTCTGGATTCTTAGTTTTCTCCCAACCTTTTTATCATAAAATTATTTTAAAATCCATAGCACATAATGACATGCTTTTAAAACTATGTAGCTATAAAGTATTATTTCACCCTAGGGACCTATATGCTATAAAGATTAGCATTGATTCAAGAATCAATTATGACACATAAAGAGGATTTCAATTCTGTTCAGTACTACCAAAAAGAGGCCTTTCATTGGGGCAACTCTATTCCAGTGGTTCTCCAACCTGGCTGACCAGAACAATGTTTAAGAATCATTGCTTCTAAAAATGTTGTTTCATCTCTGAGATTAAATTCAGGCACCCAAGAGAAATCCTGCAAGGCAGTTACATTTCTCCATTTGAAAATGAGATGCAGAGTGGGAAGGGATGAGAAAAGATTAGTGCCCAGGAAATGACCATCACTCTGTCTGCTCAAGAGTTCAACTACTCTCCAATTCTGGTCACGGATCAACCCCTTTCGTTCTATGTCCAAAGCTGCCCTGTTGCCTCAGATGACAATCACTCAGATACTTCTTATTCTGATAACACAAACAAGGCTGGAAAGGCTACACAAGAAGCAGAATGAACCAAAACAGAGATTTAAAACACAGCCTCTAATGCAAAGCATTACAAAAGAGAAAAAGGACATTCACCAAAAGAACAGCAAGCTCTGTTATCATAGAAGATAGGGAAGAACTTTACTGAAAACATTATGATTTTTAATTAATGCACCGTGTAGCATCCCCCATGAGTTAACAATACTTTCCTAGTTTTTTGGTAAAACTTATCTTTTCTTAAATAAAGAAGAACATTCTAAACACAAATCGACAAACAGCTAAAATTTCCTTCTTTCACCCAAGAACCTCCCAACCTACTAAGTTGAGAAAAAAAACACAACAATCAGATAAAACAAAGGAATATTCTGCAGATATTCTGGGCACTTAAAACACTACAATATAATGAACAACCACAAAAAGCTAGAAAAGTATTCTAGATTAAATGAGCCAGGTACAGTGGCTCATGCCTGTAATACCAACACTTTGGGAGGTCGAAGTCGAGAGGATCACTTGAGGCCAAGAGTTTGAGACCAGCCTGGGCAACATGGCAAGACCCTCTCTCTACAAAAAAATGAAAGTTAAAAGACATTATTGGGACAATTACAGAAATACTGTACCAATATTAATTTCCTGTGTGTGACAACAGGTATGTTGTGGTTATGTTTTACAAAAAAAAAAAACCTTTTAGGAGATACATACACTGTGCATTGTCATAATTTTTGCAACCACTCTCAGATGGTTCAGTAAAGACTTATGTGTTTGCTGCTGGGTGTGGTGGCTCATGCCTGTCTGTAATCCCAGTGCTTTGGGAGGCCAAGGCAGGTGGATCACTTAAGGCCAGGAGTTCAAGACTAGCCTGGCCAACATGGAGAAACTCCATCTCTAACAAAAATACAAAAATTAGCCAGCGTGGTGGTGCACACCAGTAATCCCAGCTACTCAGGAGGATGAGGCATGAGAATTGCCTGAACCTGGGAGGCGAAGGTTACAGTGAGCCAAGATTGTGCCACTGCCACTGCACTCTAGCCTGGGCAACAGAGTGAGACTCTCTCTATCTTAAACCAACAAACAAACAAACAAAGACTTACATGTGTGTTTATAGGTGTGAGTAGAAAGAGGAAAACAAAGCAAATAAGGTAAAAAAAAAAAAAAATTTAATTGGTCAAACCTGTAAACAGTATGCAGCCTTGCCAGTTTTTTTACTAGTCTTACCAGTTTTCCGAATGTTCAAAATTTTCAAAATAAATAACTGAGGAAGAAAGAAAATGTTACTCACTAGTTGCTTGACTTGAACTGCCTGTGGAATCCCAGCTGGTTGTGGAAGGACAGGGCCTGGCTGGGCAAGTTTGATTTGAACTGGAGTCCCAATAACAGGCTTGTCAGATGTGGTCCCAGCAGAAGTAACAACAGGTTTCACAGATGGAAGACAAATAGCTGCACCTAAAGTTTCTCCAAAAGTTACTGCTGGAAGGGACAGTGTTACTGCTGTTCCAGAGACAACTGGCTTTTCAGGTTGCAGTGAGACTGTGGTCACTGTGTTTGGTACAGATGTCACAAGTGGTTTTGAAGTCTGAAGCAAAACAGTTCCAGCTGTAGTTCCTCCTGTTGCAGCAGCTGGGCCCACAGAATGAAGTGTCACAACTCCAGCTTTTGCTCCCACTGGACCAGCAAGTGGGTTCAAAGCTTGCACTGACACAGTTCTGGGTGCTGTTGCTCCAGAAACAATAAAGGACTTTTCAGACTGGCTTGAGGACACTGTTGTTGTCACCACAGGAGAAGTTGTTACTGTTGTAGTACAGGTAGCAATGACGATCTCACTAGAGGTCTGCTGAACACATTGCTGGATGAAGCTCTGGGAGTTAGGCAGAAGTTGTCGTAAGGCAACCACGCTTTTCTGGAAATGTAGAGGAATGGAAAAAAACACTGCTAAGAAATCAGCTACTTGTAAAACAAAATGTGGTATTTCATACCTTTACAACTCAAAACCAATCAAAAGTGTATCAAGTATTTCAGTTGAAGACAGTTGGTATCACTTACTTATATCCTGTCAATATCCAGGATACAATCAATTTGAAGCTCAAAAGTGCTTGTTTCCCAATATGAAATTACTATATCTCAGTATCAAACTTATTTGTATTCCCTCAATATCAATTTGGTACAACATGTATGATACTTTTCTATAATCATCTAAACCCTATAATAGACCATTAATAACTTCAGCATTTGTAAGTTTATTTAAACCACAGCAGAATCTAGGTCTGTTCATTAAGTAACTTTCAAACTTTGGATAGAAATAGGTGCAGTGGCTCATGCCTGTAATCCCAGCACTCTGGGAGTCCAAAGCAAGCAATCACTTGAGGCCAGGAGTTTGAGATCAGCCTAGGCAACATGGCAAAACCCCATCTATACAAAATATACAAAAATTAGTCAGGCATGGTGGGCACACACCTGTAGTCCCAGCTACTTGGGAGGTAGAGGTTGCAGTGAGCTGAGATCATGCCACTGCACTCCAGACTGGGTGGCAGAGTAAAACCCTATCTCAAAAAAAAAAAAAAATAGGAAAGGAAGAAATAGTCTTTAAAAGCCTAGGCAACATGGTAAAACCCTGTCTCTACAAAAAACACAAAAACTAGCAGGGCATAGTGGTGCGTGCTTGTAGTCCCAGCTGCCGCAGGGGCTGAGGCGGGAGGATCACTTGGGCCCGGGAGGTTGAAGTTGCAGAGAGCTGTGATCACATGACTACACCCCAGCCTGGGTGACACAGCAAAACCTCATCTCAAAAAAAAATTTTTTTTAATAAAAACAAAGAAATATCTTTAAATCAAAACAAAATTAAATACAAAGTGAATTTTATGATCTGAAAGAATTGAGCTAGCATTTTTTTTTTTTTTTTTTTTTTGAGACGGAGTCTCACTCTGTTGTCCAGGCTGGAGTGCAGTGGTGCGATCTCAGCTCTCTGCAACCTCTGCCTCCCAAGTTCAAGCGATTCTCCAGCCTCCTGAGTAGCGGGGACTACAGGCACATGCCACCACTGGCTAATTTTTGTATTTTTTAGTAGAGACAACCATGTTGGTCAGGCTGGTCTCCATCTCCTCGCCTCAGGTGATTCGCCAACCTCCCAAAGTGCTGGGATTACAGGTGTGAGTCACTACACCCAGCCAAGCACACTTTCTGACTGTCAGCATCTATCTTTGTATCCTACTTAAAGAGTAAAGGCAGTTCAAACTAAAAACTAGTAGGTTCTGCCTTTTCATCCCTGGAGTTTTCATTTGTTTAGCCAACAGAGATGGAAAGCTAGGGCTCTTGTGTCAAACAGCCAAGTTGTGAATGCAAAGGAAAAGTTCTTAAAGGAACTTCAAAGGGCTACTCCACATGACACATAAATGGTAAGAAAACAAAACAGCCTTATTGGTGACATGGAAAGTTTGAGTGGTATGGACAAAAGATCAAACCAGCCACAGCATTCCCTTAAGCAAAAGTCTAAACCAGAGTATAGCACTAACTCTTCAATTCTATGAAGGCTGAAAAATGAGGAAGCTACAGAAGAAAAGTATGAAGTTAGGAGAGGCTGGCTCATGAGGTTTAAGGAAAGAAGCTCTCTTGATAACTAACATAAAAGTGCAAGGTAAAGCTGCAAGTACTGATGCAGAAACTGCAGCATATCATACAGAAGATCTAGCTAAGATTTTTTTTTTTGAGACGGAGTCTCGCTCTTGTCACCCAGGCTACAGTGCAATGGCACGATCTTGGCTCACTGTAACCTCTGTCTTCCGGGTTCAAGCAATTCTCCTGCCTCGGCCTCCCAAGTAGGTGGGACTATAGGCATGCGCTACCATGCCCAGCTAATTTTTTAACTTTTTTCAGTAGAGTCAGGGTTTCTCCATGTTGGCCAGGCTGGTCTCAAACTCCTAACTTCAGGTGATCTGCCCACCTCGGCCTCCTAAAGTGCTTGGATTACAGGCGTGAGCCACCACGCCTGGCCAACAACAGATTTCCAATGGAGACAAAAACAACCTTCTATTGAAGGAAGCTAGGTCTTTCATAGCTTTTTGCTGAGGAAAAGTCAATGCATGGCTTCAAGGCTTCAAAGGACAGACTGACTTTCTTGTTAGGGGCTAATGTAGCTGGTGACTTCAAGTGGAAGCCAATGCTCATTTACTATTCCAAAAATCCTAGGACTCTTAAGAATTATGCTAAATCTACTCTGCCTGTGCTCTATCAATGAACAAAGCATGGATGACAGCACATCTATCCACAGCATGGTTTACTGAATATTTTAAGCCCACTGTTGAGAACTACTGCTCAGGTGGGGGAGGGAGGATTCTTTTCAAAATATTACCACGCATTGACAATACACCTCGTCACCCGAAAATTCTGATGGAGATGTACAAGGAGATCAATATTGGTTTCCTGTCTGCTAACACATCCATTCTGCAGTCCACATACATCAAGGAGTAATTTTTACTTTCAAGTATTATTTAAGAAATAGATTTTGTAAGACTACAGCTGCCACAGACAGTGATTCCTCTGATCAATTTGGGGGCAAAGTCAACTGAAAACTTTCTGGAAAAGATTCACCATTCTAGATGCCATTAAGCATATTTGTGAGTCATGGCAGGAGATCAAAATATCAACACTAACAGGAGTTTATAAGAAGTGGATCCCCACCCTCATGGATGACTTTGAGGGGTTCAGAACTTCAGTGGAGGAAGTCACTGCAGATGTGGCAGAAACAGCAAGAGAACCACAGTTAGAAGTGGAACCTGAAGACGTGACCGAATTGCTGCAATCTCATGATAAAACTGGAAGAGATGAGGAGTTGCTTCTTATAGATGAGCAAAGAAAGTGGTTTCTTGAAATGGAAGCTATTCCTGGTCAAATGTTATAAATGTTGTTAGGATGGTAACAAAGGATTTAGAATATGACAACAACTTAGTTAATAAAGCAATGGCAGGGTATGAGAGAATTGACTCCAATTTTGAAAGAAGTTCTGCTGTGTGTGAAATGCTATCAGACAGCACTGCATGCTACAGAGAAATCTTTTGTGAAGGGAAGAATCAACTGATGACACAAATTGCATTGCTGTCTTAATTTAAGACATTGCCACAGCTGGGTGTGACCACCTTCAGTGACCACCACCTTGACCAGTCAGAAGCCATCAACATTGAGGTACGACTCTTTACCATCAAAATATTATAACTTGCTGAAGGTTCAGATGATTGTCAGCACTTTTTAGCAATAAAGTATTTTTTAATTCACCTATGTAATTGTTTTTTCAAATATAATGCTATTATAAACCTAATAAAGCATACCATAAAAAGTTTTATATGCATTTGGAAACCAAAAATTTTATATGACTCACTTTATTGTGATACTAGCTTTCCTATGGTGGTCTGAAACCAAACCTGCAACATCTCTGCGGTATGTCTGTATATTCTTATACAAGCATTAAACAATATAATCATGAACTTATGTTCATGAATAAAATGTTACTACTCTTTTTTCAAAGTGTTCAAATTAAAAGAATACTATGAATATGCTTTACAGCTTACAAAAACACTTACCAAAAAAAAAAACAAAACTCAGGTTTCTCCCACACTGTTAGTATCTCCATATTCAACTGCTGTCATATTGAAATAGTCCAGTTTTTAATTATTTTAGAGTAATCTAATCCAAATTATTTCTTCTAAGTGAAACATAACTCTACCTTAAGAAAAGGAACCAGGTGAGGCTGAGGTGAAGACTTGAGTTCAATATACAGTTTCCTAGTAAATTCTTCTGCTTCGATTTTTGCATCCTGAGGGATGGGAGAAACAGAAACAATTTTAAGTCTACAAATATTTTAAAAGAGACAAAGTATATAATTCATGATTGTAGATATAGCAAACTTTTCACAAATGATAAAGTCAATTAAATATAGGCTTTTTTTCATGCCAGCTATGAAATGTGTAAGCATAAATGATAGAGATGTTTATTCACAGAGAATACAATGAAGGGGTGATTTTTTTTTCTTTTAAAGATCCCAGGAAGCAAAGAGAAGAGCTGACAGGCTGATTAATACTACATTATTACAATCTGTTAAGAACAATTAAGAAGTGAGGCACAGGTGTCTTAAATTTCTTAGGGTAGGGAACAGGAAGTTATTCAGTTTGGAGACCTTGGTGTTTAAGTTCTCTAAAACAATTTGGAAATTAATCTGCTAGCTTGCTGCTGTTCTTTGCACACACAACATTTCCAGAATTAGTAGAAGTATTTCCAAAATACCTTGATGCCAGTGATGTGTAAGATGTAGCTGAGTGAATTATCTTATTCTTTTCAAATGTATAAAATATAGTTTTTAAAATTTTGCCTACTAGGACATATTTTATACTTAATAAAGATTGTAGTTGTGTGGTGACAGAGAACAACTGGTTTTTTCTTCATAAAGTCATGGAAGGAGCATTCAAGGAAAGGTAACTATGACCTTAGATTTAAAAAAAAAAAAAAATCAGCTTTTATTTTAGAATCAGGAGGTACAAGTTTGGGGTACAAGTAGTGTACCAGGTACACTCGTCACCCAGGTAGTGAGCACAGTTATCTGGGAGGTAGTTTTTCAGCCCTCACGCCCCCTCACTCCCACTTTCTAGTAGTTCTCAGTGTCTGTTGTTCCCATCTTTATGTCCATGTGTACTTAATGTTTAGCTCCCACTTATAAGTGAGAACATGTAGTATCTGGTTTTCTATTCCTGCATTAATTTGCTTGTATAATGGCCATTTATGTTGCTACAAAAGACATGATCTTGTTTTTTTATGGCTGTGTAGTATTCCATGGTGTATATGTACCACTTTTTATTTATCCATCCCACTGTCAATGAACACCTCTGCTGATTCCATGTCTTGGCTGTTCTGAGTAGTGCTGCAATAAACATACAAGGGCGTATGTCTTTTTTATAGCATGATTTATTTTCCTTTGGAGTATATACCCAGTAATGGCATTGCTGGGTCAAATGGTAGTTCTATTTTTAGTTCTTTAAGAAATCTTCAAACTGTTTTCACCAATGGCCAAATTAATTTACATTCCCACCAACAGCGTATAAGTGTTCGCTTTTCTCCACAGCCCCACCAGCACGGTTTTTCACTTCTTAGTAACAGCCATTTTGCCTAGCATGAGATGGTATCTCACGGTGGTTCTGATTTGCATTTCTCTGATGATTAGTGATGATGAGCATCTTTTCATGTTTGTTGGGCTTGTATGTCTTCTTTTCAGAAGTGTCTGTTCATGTCCTTTACCCATTTTTTAATGGGGTATTTTTTTCTTGTTGATTTTTGTTTAAGTTCCTGATTTTTTCTGTATATTAGACCTTTGTCAGATATATAGTTCACAAATATTTTCTTCCATTCTGTAGGTGGTCTGTTTACTATGTTGATGGTATCTTCTGCTGTGCAGAAGCTCTTAGTTTAGTTAGGTTCCACTTGTCATTTTTTGTTTTTGTTGCAACTTCTTTTGGAGAGTTAGCCACAAATCCTTTGCCAAGGCCAATGTCAGGAAGGGTATTTCCTGGGTTTTCTTCTAGGACTTTTACAATTTGAGGTCTTATATTTAAATATTTAATCCATCTCAAGTTAATTTTTATATATGGTGAAAAGTAGGGGTCCAGTTTCATTCTTCTGCACATAGATAACCAGTTATCCCAGCACCATTTGAAGAATCAGTCCTTTTCCCACTACTTTTTTTTTTTTAGATGGAGTCTCACTGTGTCACCTAGGCTGTAATGCAGTGGCATGATCTTGGCCCACTGCAACCTCCCCCTCCTGGGTTCAGGCAATTCCCCTGCCTCGGCCTCCTGAGTAGCAGGGACTATAGGCATATGCCACCAGACCCAGCTTATTTTTATATTTTTTTAGTAGAGATGGGGTTTCGCCATGTTGGCCATACTGGTCTCAACCTCCTGACCGCAAGTGATCCACCTGCCTCAGCCTCCCAAAGTGCTGGGATTATAATAGGCATGAGCCACTGTGGCCAGGCCCCGTCACTTATTTTTGTCGACACTGTCAAAGATTATATAGTTGTAGGTGTGCAGCTTTATTTCTGGGTTCTCTATTCTGTTCAATTGGTCTATGTGTCTATTTTTGTATCAGTGCCGTGCTGTTTGGGTCACTGTAGCCTTACAGTATAGTTTGAAGTCAGGTAATGTGATGCCACTTGGCTTTGTTCTTTTTGCTTAGAACTGTTTTGGCTATTCAGGCTCTTTTTCAGTCCTATATGAATTTTAAAATAGTTTTCTCTAATTCTGTGAAAAATGACATTTGTAGTTTGACAGGAATAACACTGAATCTGTAAATTGCTTTGGGCAGTATGGCTATTTTAATGATATCAATTCTTTCAATCCATAAGCATGAATTTTCAGCAGTGTTTTGTATTTCTCCTTGTAGAGATCTTTCACCTCCTTGGTTAGCTGTATTCCCAGGTACTTCATTTTTGTGTGTGTGGTTATTGTAAATGGGACTGTGCTCTTGATTTGGCTCTTAGCTAGAATGTTTTTGGTGTATAGAAATGCTACTGATTTTTGAACACTGATTTTATACCCTGAAACTTTACTAAAGTCGTTTATCAGTTCTAGAAGCCTTTTGGCAGAGTCTTTAGGATTTTCTAGGCATAGAATCATATCATCAGTGAAGATAGAGTTTTACTCCTTTTTTTCCTATTTGGAGGCCTTTTATTTCTTTCTCTTGCCTGACTGCTCTGGCTAGAACTTCCAGTATTATGTTAAATAGGAATGGTGAGACCTTGTTTTGTTCCAATTCTCAAGGGAAATGGTTCAAGCTTTTGCCCATTCAGTATGATATTGGCTATGGATCTGCAAGACCATTTTCAGAATGACACTGTAAATCCATAACAGCAGTTCCAAAGAACTGAGGAACCTTTACACAATGCTTACACTATTAAGCATTTCAGGAGTATGTGTGGTCTACATTATTTTCCATTAATACTAATATCTTGGAGAGAAAGCCTTTTTCACTAAGCTAATATTTGCACAGATGGTGCAAAGGCAACAATGGGTTAAACTACTGGTAAGAAAGGCAATGGCAAAGTGAAACAGCCATCATCACATTCTACAGTGCTATGTGCTTGGAGAAAAAAAAAAAAAAGAAGAAGAAGGTCAAGCACAGTGGCTCACACCTGTAATCCCAGTACTTTGGAGGGCCAAGGGTGCAGGATCACTTGAGGCCAGGAGTTGGGAGACTAGCCTGGGCAACACAGTGAGACCTTGTCACTACAAAAAAAAAAATTTTTTTAATTAGCTGGGCATGATGGCACACACCTCTGGTCCTAGCTTTTGGAGGGTGAAGTGGAAGGAGCCCTTGAGCCCTAAGTTTGAGGCTGCAGTGAGCTAGTATCATGCCACTGCACTCCAGCCTGAGCAACAGAGCAAGACTCTTACTCTAAAAAATAAAAAATAAAAAAAATAGAGCCAATTTCGCTTTGAAACATCCTTGGATGAAGCAGTAAAAATTAACTTTACTAAATCTCAACTCTGCAGTAGAAACCTCTTTAATTTGGTATAACAAAATAGAAACCATACATAAAGCATTTCTGTTGCAGATCAAAGTAAGAGAATCTAGGAAAAGTACTGTAATTGAGTCGCTAGCTAAACTAGCCACTTTTTTCCATTTTTACTGAAAAGAATGGCAAAGCAATTGTGGTTATTCAGACTTGGGTATTTGTTAGATATTTTCTCAAGAACAAACTAAACCTCTAATAGTGAGGAAAACAATTGACAGTATTTGTTGCTAATGATAAAAATTAAAGCTCTCAAGCCAAAATTACAATTTTGAAAAATGTATAACAACTATTCTGAGCTTGATAGCTTCCTGGTATAAGAATTTTCTAATAAGGTTGGTGAATTTAATGAGCATGTTATTTTGATATCTTAAATAATAAATCTGAAAACATCTGAAAGATCTGCATAACTCAGTGAACCAGTATTTCTCCCAATGAATGATGAATGTTATTGCAAAAATCATACGTGGGTAAAAGACCCATTCAGGGTACAAGACAAACCAGTAGACTCTAAAGACTATCCACCATGATCTGGAGAAAAGCTATTTTAGTAAGATAATCACTATTCCAACCACCTCTCTTCACAAGACCAGATATTCTCCAAATACTTCCAAAAAAATAACATCACAAAACAGACTAAATGCAGAAGAACATATGAGAATCCAGCTGTTTTCCATTAGGTCAGTCACTAAGGAGATTTGCAAAATTGGTACAGCAATGCCACTCTTGTCATTCAATTTTGTTGTTGTTTTGGAAACTCGGTTTTCACTTAAATGTTAGTTATGTTAACAATGGATTTACTGTTATTTTTTAATAAACAAGCTGGGCACGGTGGCTCACGTCTGTAATCCTAGCACTTTGCCAGGCCAAGGTGGGACAATTACTTGAGCTCAGGAGTTTGAGATCAGCCTGGGCAACACAGCAAGACCCTGTCTCTACAAAAAAATTTTAAAAATGAGCCAGGAGTGGTGGCACATGTCAGTGGTCCCAGTTACCTGGGAGGTTGAGGTGGTAGGATTGCTTGATCCCAGGAGGGTCAGGACAGCAGGACAGCAGGGAGCCTTGTTCATGCCACTGCACTCCAGCCTGGGTGACAGAGTAAGACCCTACCTCAAAAAAAAATTTTTTTTTTTTTAAAATGTTAAACATTTTTCAGTTTTAATGTTAACCCCATAAAAATAAAATGCCTTGGGGAGTCCTCAAGTTTTCAGAATATAAAGGTATCCTGAAACCAAATTATTTTAGAACTGCTGTTTAGTCGTTCTAAAGTAAACAGATCTTAAAACTAGAGGCAATATTTGATTAATTCCTAACTGCTCCTATCTGTCCATAAAATTCACCCATGTTTAGTGGTTAAAAAGTCTTTAATATTTTGTGGGATATGTGTTCCTTTCCATCACGTCTCTTCATCTAGAGTATTCCATTTCAGAGAAACAAGTCATCATATCCCCTTTCAAAACTAGCATACCTTGAAAAGGGAAGATCAAAAGCTCAATGTTTACTTTTAAAAAGACACCCAGGCCGGGCGCGGTGGCTCAAGCCTGTAATCCCAGCACTTTGGGAGGCCGAGACGGGCGGATCACGAGGTCAGGAGATGGAGACCATCCTGGCTAACACGGTGAAACCCCGTCTCTACTAAAAAAATACAAAAAAACTAGCCGGGCGAGGTGGCGGGCGCCTGTAGTCCCAGCTACTCGGGAGGCTGAGGCAGGAGAATGGCGTAAACCCCGGAGGCGGAGCTTGCAGTGAACTGAGATCCGGCCACTGCACTCCAGCCTGGGTGACAGAGTGAGACTCCGTCTCAAAAAAAAAAAAAAAGACACCCAAAAGTTGAATTAAAAATTTGTTAGTATGACATATTTTAGACATCCGAAATAAAAACATCTTCCCAAATGAAAAACTAACCATTTCAAGTGTGCTTTATTTCTAACATCTTACAGGCAGCATTAAAAACAGTAGTAAAGAAGGTATTTTAATATTTATAAACTATGCTTGTTTTTGCTGTATGATAATTGAAATATACACATTTTCTACTGGGGAAAAAAGGACAATTTTTATGTGAAAAATATAATTCTAATTACGTGGTGAGAGAAATTGTATATTATAGTAGTTCAAAAAATCCAAATCCATTTGTCTGTTACATCCTCAGCATGCCTTAAGCATATAATATGAAATATTTGCTAACTTCCACCTTCACTCTTTTTAGTGTACCTATATATTTTACCTGAAAGAGGACGTAAGAAACCAAAGGCATATAATTTGGTGGCTAAAAGACATAGCACCTTGGCACTCATAAAAATATCAATGATCAGCATGTTTAACATTCTCATCTGTAAGATGAGAATCTTATAGATAAGGAAAATGAGGCCTAAGAGCATTAACTAACTTTTGTGGTCCCAAAGCTTCGTGTCTATCTGGACATATGAGAACTGAATTTCATTATCTATTGATAGCCTGGCTTTTTGAGATTTCATAATTCTTTTCTTTTTTTTTTGGAGACAGAGTCTTGCTCTGCTGCCCAGGCTAGGGTGCAGTAGTGCAATCTCAGCTTACTGCAACCTCTGCCTCCCAGGTTCAAGCGATTCTCCTGCCTCAGCCTCCCAAGTAGCTGGGATTACAGGCACGTGCCACCACACCTGGCTAATTTTTGTATTTTTAGTAGGGACAGGGTTTTACCATATTGGCCAGGCTGGTCTCGAACCCCTGACCTCAGGTGATCCACCCTCCTCAGCCTCCCAAAGTGCTGGTATTACAGGTGTGAGCCACCGCGCCCAGCCACCGGTTTTTTTTTTAGAAGGCCAATTCCTGGCTTGAAGCTTT
>NW_012114932.1:9853643-9882736 GCF_000951035.1 Colobus angolensis palliatus | reverse complement strand
AACACCTGACCTCAGGCGATCCACCTGCCTCCGTCTCCCAAAGTGCTGGAATTAGAGGCATGAGCCACTGCACCCAGGCAAGATTTCATAATTCTAACAACAATTTCCTATTGACTATATAATGAACCTTCTCTCCGAGGCCCTCTGTATGGTAAGGGAGGCAAGACTGATGTACAGAAATAATATATATATCAAAATATCATGTTGCATATCGTAAACATAAACAATTTTTTAAAAAGGTAAATTTTAAAAAGAAATATACAATAGGTTTATCTAGCCAAGATTAATAATCTTTACAAAGCTTTCAAGAAGCAAAAAACAAAATTTATCAAGAACTACATTTAAAATAAATCTCAGGCCGGGCTTGGTGGCTCATGCCTGTAATCCCAGCACTTTGGGAAGTCAGGGTGAGTGCATCACTTGAAGCCAGGGAGTTTGAGACCAGCCTGGCCAACATGGCAAAACTCCGTCTCTACTAGAAATACAAAAATTAGCAGAGTGTGGTGGTGCACACCTGTAATCCCACCTACTCGAGAATCTGAGGCACGAGAATCGTTTGAACCCAGGAGGCAGAGGTTGCAGTGAGTTGAGATCACGCCACTGCACTCCAGCGTGGGCAACAGAGCGAGACTCTGTCTCAAAAAAATTAATTAATTAATTAAATTAAATAAATATCATTTAAAAATATGCATTTCCCAATTAAAACATTTATATGGATTCTACCAGAATCTGCAGGATTTTATAGCACTACTTACCAAAAGTTGTTCCACCAGCTTCTTCACATTTTGTCCCATTTCTGGGGATTGTGATCCACTACATGCTAGTTTTATTAACATTGCAAGGAAGTTCTTGCATTTCTTCACATTTTCTAGCATTATCTAAATATGAAAATGTAAATATAAGCAAACACAAGTGTTAGTGAGCAAACAATTCAAAAAATCTTGCAAGGAACAAGATTTATATAAGGTGTAAGTAAGAGCTTACCGGAGAAAGATTAACCTGAACAGCTGCTGAGTTCTCTGCTTTAAGATTGGGCTCATTTGAAGGAGTGGATGATGCTCCCAAACTTGAAGGCTTCAGGGTAGTTACAGTATTCAGTGGCTTTCCAGGAGTAACTGTGACGACACTGGTTGGCACAGTCACAGACTGAAATTAAAGGTATTAAATATTTAGGCATGTATTACTATGACACATTAGTGGGTGCCTCATTTCACACTCATCAGGCAAGTTAATTTTGACATCTGTGGTTTTATGTTATGCTCTACTAGTCTAAGGTAATATAACACAGTTCTAGGAACTCTTAAGTCTAGCAGATCTGGGTTTCATTCTCACCACATCTATCTACTATTTCATTACCACCTACCAAGTGTTGACTGCAGGCAAGTTACTTAATCCTGCTAATCCTGATTACTCTGCAAAAACAGGGATAGCAATGGTACCTGCTGTCCTAGGATTTTTTTGTGAAAAACAGTGCTAAAGCAAATTAAGTCCTCAAAAAATATTATTAACACTCCAAGAAGTATTTGAAAGTCTTTATGAGAACATAGAATACTCTGCTTTTTCTTAAGAACAGAGCAGAGCAATCTACTTATTATCTAACATTCAGATAAACTGCTTTTATGTAGACCATTAAAGTAAGCATGAAGAATATTATAAAATGTGGTATCTTCACACTGAAAAGAATTTCAGTTGTTTCCTCTACCTTCTATCAAAATGAGGTGTGACTCTAGCACCACCTACAGGACAAAAACCTCATACAAGAAATCACAAGTCAGGAATTTAGAAAATCACATTGAGATAAAGCAACAATCTTATTTTAAAGACAAATACTAAAAGTTAAGAATATAATAAAAGTTTGGGGATCAGGAATAAGGAATAGTATTTACATACAATTCACACAGAAAACTGAACAATGCACCATCATTTAATTTAAATGTCTATGTTCTACAAGCATGCAACACAAAAAGGTCAAGTTGCTATCACCTTCAAGAAAACTTCCTTGTATAATAGACAAAATAGGTGAATTTGAATGTACGACAAAATCTCCCACATTAGAGAGACTGGAACATATATTAGACAAGAATGTTCTGAGGGTAAAAAATGGGAAGGAGGACAAGTGCAGTGGCTCACACTTACAACACCAGCACTTTGGAAGACTGGGCCAGGAGGATTGCCTGAGGACAGGAGTTCGAGACCAGTCTGGGCAACATAACAAGACCCTGTCTCCAGAAAAAAATTTTCTTTACAAACGGGAAGAACATTTAAAATGCTGAGAATTGACAAGAGAGGGGTGGGGACACATGGTAGCCCTAAGGTGGGTTTGGGGTATATGGGCCTTCATTTTACTATTATTTTTTTCAACAGCAAACATATTACATATGTGTACATATTACATGTAGTCTTTTGTTTGCATGTATATTTCATATTAATGCATAATAAAAATATTAAATACCATATACTAACACATTTGAAACAAAACCAAAAGGGTTTTTGGAAAAACATGAAGTGACAAAATTAGCACAAAACACAGAAACTGGAATAGACAAATTAAAGATATTGAAATGATAAACAAAAAGACCTCCCTCCCTCAAGTCTCCAGGCTCAGATACTTTCCATGTGATTTTTCCACACTTCTGCCTAACTCCTGTCTTAGACAACATGTTCCAGAAAACAGAATAACGAAAGCTGTTCAGTTCATTTTATGACAAAGGCTATAACATATTTCAATACTGAATAAGGATAATAGAAGAAAAGTAAACTAAAAGCTCACCTGGCAAAAACTTTAATAAGATTTTTAAATTACTGATTAATGATGAGGACTAGAACTAACAATGAAGTTTTTAACAAAAGAGAAAAAATTAAAAATTACACCTTAGTACAATTTTGTTAAATATAGATAGAGCCTCAAAGGCAACATTCAAAAGGAAGTCTCCCTCCTTTTCATAGCCTTAGTCCTGCTCTCCAGAGACAACGACCACGCAGTTTCTTCTGAATTCTTGTGGAGATTTTCTAATAAATTTTTAGTTTTCTGTACAGTAAATAAGCCTCTTTCTTTAGTCTGTCTTATAATCAGTCATTAACTCTCTCCATAATTAAGAAAGTGTAATCTGGAATTTTAGCTGGCGGTTATGATCACCTCTGAGAACTGATGGGACAGGTTCCATGGGGGCGTACTGTCCCCTCCCTCAGGAAGCAAGCTAAAGTTCAACTGAAATGTGAGTTTAGGAAAAACATCCTATTATTTGTAAGAAGAGGGGACATTTATGGAATTCTTTTTATCCTGTCTCCGATAAAAAAAATCTGTCCTTCATAACACTTTCTAGTATAGCTACTACTTGTATCTCACCACAGGGGTCCCCAACCCCCGTACCGCGGGCGGGTATGGGTCTGTGGCCTGTGAAGAACAGGGACACACAGAGGCAAGTGAGCATTATTGCCTGAGCTTTGCCACCTGTCAGATCAGCGGCGCCATTAGAATCTCATAGCAGCGTGAACCCTCTCGTGAACTGCACATGCAGGGGATTTAAGCTGCACTCTCCTCGTGAGAATCTAATGTCTGATGATCTTCATAGACGCAACCCGGAAGACACGGTGAAAGTCCCAGAAGAATCGCCCACACGCCTGCCCACTGGGAGGAGGGGTGGAGCCTCGGGAAGATCAGCCCTTTGCAAGGGGGAGGAGCCTGGCCTCTCCTGTTCCTGTGTGGTGACCCCGAGATTCAATTTGTGAGATGGGGACCTGTTAACGGGAACCCCTCTGGCTTTGCTGAGATTTTTTTTTCCTTTTTTGCCTAATAAATGCCATTTCCCCTCACCCTTCAAAGTGTTTTCTTTTTGTTTTGTTTTGTTTTGTTTTGTTTGAGCCTCAGTGTCGCTCTGTCACCCAGGCTGAAGTGCAGTGGTGCGATGTCGGCTCACTGCAATCTCCAACTCCCTGGTTCAAACGATTCTCCTGCTTCAGCCTCCTCAATAGCTGGGATTACAGGCGCCTATCACCACACCCAGCTCCTTTTTGAATTCTTAGTAGAGACAGGGTTTCACCATGATGGCCAAGTCAGTCTCGAACTCCTGATCTCAGGTGATCCACCCGCCTAGGCCTCCCAAAGTGCTGGGATTACAGGTGTGACCCACCGTGCCCAGCCCAAAGTGTCTTAAACTCAATCACAACTC
Organism: Colobus angolensis palliatus; assembly: GCF_000951035.1. Taxonomy (NCBI): domain Eukaryota; kingdom Metazoa; phylum Chordata; class Mammalia; order Primates; family Cercopithecidae; genus Colobus; species Colobus angolensis. The sequence goes on along the minus strand of NW_012114932.1, from coordinate 9,878,567 downwards.
TGCCTTTGACTCAATAGACCAGCCAATAGTAACTTCAATGCTTTGCAAGGCTGCACTGACTGACCGGCATGTTTTGAGGACAGGAGGAAAACGGACTGAAATATATGTGAAATAAACGTGTGAAAATCAATTCTACACAGAGCCAATAAAATGAGTTGTATGGAAATTGAGAAGATGAAATAGCATTTTAAGGAGGGTCATTTTCTGTACCTGTCTGAAAGAGCAATCACTTTAGGTATGTTCATATTTAATTAGAAATACTATTCATTTGCACATTAGATTCCAACCTAACAATGGGCCAAACTACATCTTCATCAAATACAACATAAAAGTGAACACAAGATTTCTAACTAGTCCTTGTGTTATATTTATTAGACTAAGCCTAATAGGAAAATAATTCCAAAATTTCTTAACACACACATTCGCCCTTACAGTCTGACAATCAAGTACAAGGAGTTGTAGCTTCTCTCATTTTTAAGTTCTAGCTCCTTATTTCCATGTCTAAAACTGAGACGCTTATCCCTTAAAGTGGACAGATATCATTAACTTCATTCTTTACTAATTTCCACTGCTCTAGGCTACCACTAAGGAGTAGCCCAACTTAAAATATGCATCAACCTAAAATAGGAAAAATAAATGGTCCACACAAAAATATCAATGACAGATTAGCATGAGCATTTTAAGATACCTACGGACATGAGGAAACACACAAATTTCAATTATTTCTATTGTGACAAAGTCACAGGCATGTACTAACACAATGTAATACTCCATGGTTCCATAGTTTGAAGCCTACACTCATAGCTGAAAGAAATTCTAAGTTTTAGTTAAAGCTTAGTAAAGATTTTCCCCCTCATCTGAATTCACAGACTCCAGGTTGTCTCTTTTATAAAAACTACTAATATAGGCTGGGTGCAATGGCTGATCCTTATAATCCCAGCATTTTGCAAGGCAGAGGCAGGAGGATTTGCTTGAGCCCCAGTAGTTCAAGAACAGCCTGGGCAACAGAGTAAGACCTCATCTCTATTTTTCAAATAAAGTAATTTTTTTAAAAACTACAAATATAATTAGTGTTCACTGACCATGATTACTAAGTAAATGAACACAAGCTTTCACGTTCTAGAACTATTAAGACTGTAACAAATATTTAGAGAGCACAGAAATAGAACTGTGGCTGTAGCTGACAGGGGACAGATTAAAGTCCATGGATGTGGAGAATCCCTGATACACTCTAAGAAGTAATATCCAAGAAACACACTTTACCACTAAACTGGCTCCCACAAGGGCCCTGAAGAAGTAGTGCAGTGGAGTTCCTTCAGTTATCCCAGCACAACATAATTTGCTCTCTGTGTCCTGAAGAGCCATAATGTACAAATGGCAATCTTAAGTATCTAAGATCATGTTGCTAAGTATGTTTTCTCTCTGCAATATATTTTTTTAATCTGTGGTGTCATTTATGTACTGAATCTTTAAGAACTATATCCAATGAAAAACTGATATACTCGAAGTACTGATAGTCTGAAGTGGTTAACTTCTTCATAAAACAATATGATAGTAGCTATCAGTAGGTCTAAATTTATATTATTTGGCTCAATAATCTCCTCAGAATTTATCCTAAGGAAAAAAAAATACAGTAAGTTTTGAGATAATCAGTACATAGGTCATTAAGAACAGTTTCCAGAGTCAGACAAAGGCTCAAATCCTCACTCTGCCACATACTAGCAGAAATCAGGCAAGCTTCTTAACCTTCATATAAAATGGAGATAACACTTTCTTATAGTATAGTCACAAGGATGAAACGAGATGATGAATGTAAGGCACCTAAAAAAGTGTCAAGCATGTTAAGTGCCAACAAATGGTATTAGTAGAAAAATAGTATGTTTAAAATCAGATTCACTGCTCATCATTTCTGTTAGAGGAAAAGAATGTGAGCAGTATGGTTAAAGTTTGTAACACCAAAAGAGGGTCTGATCCACTAGCATGGCATTCCACATAGCATGCTCCAAGAAGATGCATAGTCCCAGGACTATTGGATCCACTGGTTTTATCACATGTCTTGACTCAGAGACCAGGAGTCTAGTAAAATTTTAGAACAGCCTGCAAGAGGTACAGGTGAAGTACAAACATAGAGGCAATACTCTATGAATATGGGATTCCATCCTCCAAGACTCAGCATACTAACTGAATCAAAAATTTCCATATGGTACTACGTCCCCAATAGGACAAACCCATAGATCAAGGAATCAAGGAAAAGCAGCATGAATGGTCCCACTTATCATCACTCACAACAAAGACTCACCGGAGGACATTTTGTTTCGCATTTCTGCCCACAGGAAGCAAACACCTCCACCAGAGGACAAAGCAAGAGTTCCTATAGACACTAAAAACAGACACTGAGTTGGGTGCGGTGGCTCATGCCTGTAATCCCAGGACGTTGGGAGGCTGAGGTAGATGGATTACTCGGTCAGGAGTTCAAGACCAGCCTGGCCAACACGGTGAAACCCCGTCCCTACTAAAAATACAAAAAATCGGCTGAGCGTGCTGGCACATGCCTATACACATGCCTATAATCCCAGCTACTTGGGAGGCTGAGGCAGGAGAATCGCTGGAACCCAGGGGGTAGGGGTTGTAGTGAGCCAAGATCGCACCACTGTGCTCCAGCCTGGGTGATACAGCGAAACTCTGTCTTCAAAAATAAATAAAATAAAATAAAATAAACACTATGGCTGCACTCTGGTTCCTTATAACCATGATCCAGCAGGAAAGAGAAGAGTAATTATCTTCAGAAGAGTAATTGACTCCCATCATCTGGAGGAGGTAGGGTTGCTATTACACAATGGAGGCAAAAAGAAGTATGTGTGGTGAATCCATGTGATTCAGAAGATTCACTTAAATGCCTCCTTATATTTCCTTGCCCAACTGTAATGATAAATAGACAAGTGTAGCAACCCCGACCTCAAATGAAGATGGTTATTAAGACCACAGATCCCTCAGGGATGAGGGTCTGGTCATGTTATCACTTAAGTTAACGAAGACCAGTATAGCTGGTAGTTGAGGGTGAAAGGAATCTAGGAAGGGAGAGTGGAAGAGGGAAATAATTAATATCAGGTGCCACCAGAAACCAGCTGCAGCAGTGGGGACTGTAGTTCATCGTATTAACCTCCTCTTTGTTTCCCCAAAGAAGAAAACCATGAGAATCCCAGAACAGCTGATCTCCAACATGTATGAAGAAACAGATCCAAGTGATGCAAGGAGTAGCCTGTGATGAACCACGACAAGGAGTGATATGTACTGTCCTAACTCGCTGCTAGGAATGATATTAGACAGTCTCCACTTATCAGTTCCCTCAGGCTTCCCTCAGCTGCAGAGGATCACCCTGCCCAAAGGTAACTTTCCCAGGAAAGTCCACATCCAATGACTGAACAGAGAGTAGGAATTAAACCCAGCCAACCATGTTAGCCCACAGTGGGACAATGCTGACAGGCCATATATGCTCCAAAGTTCTCCACTAGGTTGGCTAAGGCTTTATTGGGCCTGCATCTAGTTCAAACTCTTACCTACTCTCCTTTCCTTCCATGGGTATTTATCCCTATATATCCCAAATTTTATCTCAGCACCTGCTTCCAGATACTGCAACACATGGCTATAATTAGGCAGATTTGTATTAATTTAATACACTTAAGTAAAACTGGTATTCCAAGAATATACACAATGTTTATCTTGTTTCCCATACCTCCAACAGTTCCCAGTTTGGTAAGTGCCATCATGTATCACTGAATTGCTATCTTCAATGTCACATATTAACTTACATATCTAACAGGAAATAACTAAATGATTTTTTTTTTTAAGTTAAGAGAATAACCAGTGCACGAATGACCAGTACAACTTACTTGTACTGAGGAAGGCTTCGGAACAGTGGTTACCACAGTAGTTCCTATTTGTGCCAATTTTTTAACAGGTGTCACCGCCACTTTCTTGATTAATTGTGAGCTAGAATTCTTGGCGGTGGAGGGGAGCAAGATAACACAAAGTCATTAGCGTTAGTAATTTAAAATCAGTACTATCGTGAACATTAGAACACTTTATGACAGCAAATGTATTTGTTATGACTGGCATTATAACCTTATGTGTTTTATGCACATTCTGTACTACAAACCTAACTGAACTGATCAGCTGCCCAGATGACACTCATTTCATATTTCTAAGGTGGCAACTGATTCAATAAATAACCCATTTATCTGAAATTTCAAACTAAATAAATATTACAGTATTCAACACTAAAATATTAATCTTGACTCTTTGGTTCATACAGAAAAAATATAGATTCTTATGTAATATTTAATTATAAACAAAAACCTGCTAACCTCTATTCTCAACCCATAGTCGTTAAGCCAAACTACAAAGGGAAGGAGTAGCTATTATTGACAGATATGATAACAGAGATAATGACTGTTTCAGGACCTAGAATCAAATTAGTAGGGCACAAAAATGAAAAACACTGGCAGAGAATGATTATTACAACAAAAAACAATGCAATCTGTCATTACAATGAGCCTGAGTCATCAAGAAAAATGCTAAACTACATTCAGCATTTTTTATTTAAGTAAAATACCCATTAAAAATATATATATAATTTTTTTTTTTTGAGACAGAGTCTCGCTCTGTCACCCAGGGGTACAGTGGTGTGATCTCGGCTCACTGCAAGCTGTGCTTCCTGGGTTCACGCCATTCTCCTGCCTCAGCCTCCCAAGTAGCTGGGACTACAGGCACCCGCCACCATGCCAGGCTAAATACTTTGTATTTTTAGTACAGACAGGGTTTCACCGTGTTAGCCAGGGTAGTCTCGATCTCCTGATCTCGTGATCCACCCACCTCGGCCTCCCAAAGTGTTGGGATTACAGGCATGAGCCACTGCGCCTGGCTCCATAAAAATGTTTTTAACTCTATCAAACAAGACAAGCTTCAGTTATCTAGAAAGATCACCATGAATGTAAAATAAGTCATTCTAACAATGCCAAGTTAATGAAATGCAGCAGATATCTGTATTTCTTAAAGATAATTTCTATAAGATACAAATAAAAATGAATACTATAGGCCGGGTACGGTGACTCACACCTGTAATCCCAGCACTTTGGGAATCCAAGGTGGGCAGGTCACCTAAGGCCAGGAGTTCGAGACCAGCCTGACCAACATGGAGAAACCCCATCTCTACGAAAAATACAAAATTAGCCAGGTGTGGTAGCACATGCCTGTAATCCCAGCTACTCAGGAGGCTGAGGCAGGAGAATCGCTTGAACCTGGGAGGCGGAGGCTGCAGTGAGCCGAGATCGTGCCATTGCACTCCAACCTGGGTAAGAAGAGCGAAACTCTGTCTCAAAAAAAAAAAAAAATTACTATTTTATCAAAATTTAAAATTAAAGCAGAACTGGCTAAGCACAGTGGCTTACGCCTGTAATCTCAGCACTTTGAGGCTGAGGAAGGCAGATCACCTGAGGTCAGGAGTTCAAAACCAGCCTGGCTAGCATGGCAAAACCATGTCTCTACTGAAAACACAAAAATTAGTCGGGCGTGGTGGCAGGCACCTGTAATCCCAGCTACTCAGGAGGCAGAATTATTATATTCTTTCCATTTAAGATGCAAATAGGCCAGGTGCAGTGGCTCACATCTGTAATCCCAGCACTTTGGGAGGCCAAGGCAAGAGGATTGTCACAAGTCCAAGAGTTCAATACCAGCCTGAGCAACAAAGTGACATGCTGTCTCTGCAAAAAGTAAAATTAGTCGGGCATGGTGGTATGCAGTTGTGGTCCCAGCTACATGGGAGCCTGAGGCAGGAGGATTACCTGAGCTCGGGAGCTTGAGGCTGCAGTGAACCAAGTGAGCCATGTTCACACAACTATACCCCAGCCTGGGAGACAGAGTGAGACCCTGTCTCAAAAAGGATGGAAAGAACCATCTGAACATTCCTTTAAGGACATAAAATCTGAATATAAAGACTGAATGTACTATTTTGGCAATTATCAGAGGACAAAACCAAAAATCTTTATTAAATTGACATATTCAAGGGAAGCTGACTTAAAAAGCTAAGCAGAATCATGTCTTACATTATTGTTTACTAGCAAACATATACACAACATTTATATGAAAATTACAGCTGAGAAACAAAGAAAGATGAAAAATATTTAAGGTATATTACCGGCACTGTACAGATTTTGACTGTTTGAGGATTCGCTGGTACTGCTGGCCTTGAGGTTATGTTACTTGTCGTCTCGGCTCTTGTTACAGCTTGCTGAGGAGATACCAACATCAACTGACCACTGTTACTTTTAATCAAAACGGTTCCTATATTTAAAAAAGGGAAAAAAAAAGTGACCTCTGAGCCAATAAATACAGCATAACCATCACATATTTTCTTCTCCCATTTCTTTCAACACTTTAAAATGATGTCTTCAGTACATAGTGAATTTCATGTCTGCTACTTACATACAAAGATGAACAAATGTTTTTACTCCAAGCTATTTAAAAATGTAAAATCTATGAATACAACGAGATGTTCCTGAAGAAAGCAAAACACTTTTCCTTCATGACATCAAAACTATCTATAGAGCTACAGTAATTAAGATGGTGTGGTTAACGGCATAAGACTGAATAAGCTGACCACTGGAATAGAATAGAGAACCCCCAAATCAACTCATGCAGATATGTCATATCACATTTTCCTAAAAGGCTCTGTAGATTCATGAGGAAAGGAGAGACTATTCAGTAAATGGGGCTGGTCAATTAGCTGGTCTATATGGAAAAGATAAAATTTGAGAAAGAAAAATATATATAAATGTGAGCCCTTTAAAATTATCTCCCCCAGAGAGGCATTAAAATGAGACAGCAATTAGGTCTTACTCCCCTTTGCTACATAATCAATCCTCTCTTGAAACTGCTTGCTGTAGCCACAAGTAACTTGAAAGTAACCTAACAATGCCACATGCCAGATAACATAAACCACACTCTATAGTTCAACAAGGTATAACCAATCAACGTTATTTCTGCAAACCAATGAGGATTCCTGACAAATAACTCTTTTTTTTGAGACAGAGTCTCACTCTGTCGCCTAGGTGGCTCACTGCGCTCACTGCAACCTCTGCCTCCCGGGTTCAAGAGATTCTCCTGACTCACCCTCCCAAGTAGCTGGGATTACAGGCATGCATAACCATGCCCGACTAATTTTTTTATATTTTTAGTAGAGATGGGGTTTTGCCATGTTGGCCAGGCTGGTCTCAAACTCCTGACCTCAAGTGATCCTCCCACCTCAGCCTCCCAAAGTGCTGGATTACAGGTGTGAGCCACCACATCTGGCTGACAAGTAACGTTTTAATCAATCCATTCTTTATCCCCTTTTTTGCTTTTAAAAACCTGTTTGTTACAAAGGCACTCCCCAAGACAATTTGTGCGTTCTGGGCAGCTGTACTCAACGTTGGCCCAAATAAACTCCCTATATTAATTTGGCCTCAGCTTCTTTCTTTTAGGTTGACAATTTGGTACAACTAACTACTTTCTTCAATTTTACATGACTGTGCAAAATTTATTTCCATTTGCGTATCCTGTAACTCAGTATTTGTAACCTAAAGTAATTCTTGGCCAGGCTTGGTGGCTCACGCCTGTAATCCCAACACTTTGGCAGGCTAAGGCAGGAGCATCTCTTGAGACCTGGGGTTTGAGACTACCCTGGGCAACAAAGTGAGACCCTGTCTCTACAAAAAAAATTTTTTTAATTAGCCAAATGCAGTGGGTGTGTGCCTGTAGTCCCAGCTACTCAACAGACTGAGGCAGGAGGCTCACTTGAGTCCAAAAGTTCAAGGTTGCAGCAAGCTATGATGGTGCCACTGCGCTTCCGCCTAGGTGACAGAGCACAACACTGTGTCTTAATATAAATAAAATCTCTTTAAAAAAGTATTTTGTGTCAAAAGGAGGCACAAATAAAAATATTCATAGCTGGAGTTCCATTTCCAGAATGGTGGCAAGAGGATCTCTACAACCCTGTTCCCCAGTAAAATAGGCATAACTGGTGAAAATATTTTTATAAAACAACCATTCAAAGTTTTTGGAAACTGGCCAGGCATGGTAGCTCATACTTGTAATCCCAGCACTTTGGGAGGCCAAGGCAGGCAGATCACTTGAGGCCAGGAGTTTGAGACCAGCCTGGCAAACATTGTGAATCCCTGTCTCTCCTGAAAAAGACAAAAATCAGCCAAGCGTGGTGGCAGGCACCTGTAATCCCAGCTACTACTCAGGAGGTTGAAGCACAAGAATCACTTGAACCTGAGAGGCGGAGATTACAGTGAGTCGAGATCGTGCCACTGCACTTCAGCCTGAGCGACACAGAGAGATTCTGTCTCAAAAAAAAAGAGCGTTTGGAAACTGTCCTAAGGCATACAGAAAATGACTACAGTTATTGGAGATCTGCTACAACTCAGTAAGAATAACAAGAGTATGTGGCATTTGAGCTGCAACCAACTCCCCTCTCTTTCCCTTCTCACCTCCACATGACAGAAATTCCATTCCAGGGAGTGTGGCCAAGAACACAGAGCTCTCTCTCTCTCCTAATCTCCCAATCTAAGGCTATGGTATCTTCCTGGGAGGAGCAGGTCACTTGCATTTCTCATCTACCAATCCTCACCCCCATCCCAGCCACATATTGAAGAGGATAAACTTGAGACAGGTGCATTGTAGAGGTTCAAGTCTCCCTTCCTTCACCCATTCCCATTCATAAAAGGAAATCTGTACTTCAAGGACAGCACACTGAGAACATTTAGAACTCAAGTGTCTCACCCCAGCTCTTTCATAAGGTGGAGGTTCCATGTTGAGAGAGGTGAGCAGAAAAGACCTGAGTACTGCCCACACCCAATACCCTATTCCTAGAGCAGGGACATTACTCAGAGAGAAGAAAGCCACAGTCCCAACCTCTGCTCCCAATATCTCCCTAAATGAAATGTCTTTACGTTAAACAGAGTGGAGAAGTTCAAGGCTAAAGGCACCCTCAAATACAAAGTAGCAATTAAGAGGACACTGTAGCTTCATGAGAGATACAAGCTAAACCATAAGTCTACTAGTTTACCAAAGAAAACCAAAGAGACAACTAAGAAGGGTCCTCCTTGGGTCAGAACAAACCTCAAACACTGGCCTAAAAAATTACCTCTGTAAAGGAGCCCAAATGTAATTGGATCAGACTGTGGAACAAATTAGGCTCTAGGGCATTGTCAAAAACAACAGGGCAATCAGCTGGCAATGAGTGGATCCTAATAGCCAGGTGTGATACCAGCATAAGCAGATAGCTTAACAGAGAGATGAGGCAAACAGACAGAGAAAGTCCTGCTAAGGATGACAGTTGCTCATGTTCAAGGATGTGCCCTCTAAAAAGAAACATCAGCAGCTGCTGATTGTAGCAAAAGGAGACCTCACTAAAACAGTCCAGACAGACATTTTTTAAAAATCAAAAAACAGTAACACACCCAAGGGAGTGGGGACCAGTATTAAGAGTTGCTACACTATAGTTAACAACTATGACATGTAAAGAAACAGAAAAGTGTGACATAAACACAGGGAAAAGCAGGTAACAGAAATCACTGGTGAGGCAGACTAGATGTCAGATTTAATAAATGTCAGAGTAACAATTATAAGTATAGTCAAAGGAATAAAAGGGACCATACTTAAAGAAGTAAAGGAAGGTATAATACATCTATAATATCACTAGAGATAAATATTATTTTTAAAAAACAGAACCTCTGTCATTACAGTAACAAATGCACAAGAGATTCAAAAGTAAACCTGAACTGGCAAAAGAAAGATCACCAAACTTGGAGATAAATCTACAGAAATTATGCAATCCAAAGAACAAAAAGAATGATGAAAAATAAACAGATTCTCAGAAAACATGGAACACCATTAAAGACACCAACATAGGCATAATTTGAGTACCAGAAAGAGAGGGGAGAGAGAAAGGAACAGGAAGAAAAAAAAAAAAAAAATCAAAGAAATAACAGCTGAACGCTTCCCAAATTTGAAGGAAAATAATACAGACATCAAAGTAGCTCAAGACACCCCAAGTAAGGTAAGTGCAACGAGAGCCACACCAAGACACATAGTAGTAAAAATGTTCAAAAACAAAGAAAAAAGGAAGGCAAAGACATTTAAAATTTAAAAACAGGCTGGCACAGTGACTTACACTTGTAATTCCAGCACTTTGGGAGGCTGAAGCAGAAGGACTGCTTAAGTCCAGGAGTTTGAGACCAGACTGGACAACAAAGCAAGACCCCCATCTCTAAAAAAAAAAAAAAAAGTTTAAAAGGTAGGCTGGTGTGGTGGTGCACACCTGTAATCCCAGCTACTTGAGAGGTTGAGGTGGATCACTCGAGCCCAAGAATTCAAGGTTGCAGTGAGCTATAATCACACCACAGCACTCCAGCACAGGTGACAGAGCAAGACCCTGTCTCCAAAACAATTAAAAAAAAAGAAAATTTAAACTGAGAAGATTCATTAGTAGCAGATAGTCTATACAAAAAACACGAAATGAAGTTCTTCAGGCTGAAAACAAGTGACCAAGGCAGTAATTCAAATTCACGTGGAAAAAACAAAGAGCACTGGTAATTATGTAATTTGGCAGTATGAATGCATTATTACTTCTCCTTTCATAATTGGTTTTAAAAACCTATTGTATAGAACAATATATATAGAATTATATCTTTGGAAATTTAACACATAGGAATGTAAAACTGTTACAAACAGAAGCACAGAGGAAATAGGTGGAAGAAAAGCTGTATTGTACTAAGAAAGGTACTTCAGATGGTAGCTCAGAAGCAAAGGAACAAATGAAGAAAATCCAGAAAAGACAAATAAGGTAATGTAACAAATGATATAAACATGTCCTTGCTCTCTCCTTCCCTCAGCTTTTTTTTTTTTTTTTTTTTTTTTTGAGATGGAGTCTTGTTCCATCACCAGGCTAGAGTGCAGTGGTGCAGTCTTCTCAGCTCACTGCAACCTCCAACTCCCTGGTTCAAGCGATTCTCCTATCTCAGTCTCCTGAGTAGCTGGGATTACAGGCACATGCCACCATGCCCAGCTAATTTTTGTATTTTTAGTAGAGTTGGGGTTTCACCATGTTGGCCAGGATGGTCTCGATCTCCTGACCTCATGATCTGCCCGCCTCGGCCTCCCAAAGTGCTGGGATTACAGGCATGAGCCACCGCACCCTGCCTCAGCTTCTTTAAAATACATAAAATTATGTAACATAATAATTATAATAAGGTATAGTTGGGGGGTTTGTGATCTAACTAGATGCAAGGTATAAAGCAATAATTACATACGCACACACTCACACACACATATGCAGAGGAAAGCCAGAAACGAGCTTAAAGAAAGGGCTTCTTTGTCTCAATGAAGTAAGTTAATATACACATGAAGGAGATTCCAATGAGATTCATCTTGTAAGCCCTAAAGCACCTCTAAGAAAAACAAAAACATGTGGAAAAAATTACAAAGGATAAGTGTTACCCTAGGGAATATTTGCTTAATACAAAAGAAAGCCGGAAAAGTATAGAGGAAAAAGTAAAAGAAATATATAGGAAACAAAAGTAAATGGCTGGGTTAAGTCCAACTATAGTAACATTAAATGTAAATGTGAATGTACAAAATAATCCAATCAAAAGGCAGAAAGTGTTGGGTGGGACAAAAAACAAAATTCAACTATATGCTGCCTACAAGAGACATACATTAGACTCAAAGATATAAAAGAGTTGAAAATAAAAGACATCATACAAACAGCAACCACAAGAAAGCTGTAGTGGCCATACTAATATCAAAATGGACTTTAAACAAAAGATAAAGAAGGGCATTTTGTAATGCTGGGGCTAACAGATCAACACGATGTAACATTTTAAGCACGTATACATCACACACAGAGCCTAAAATATATGAAGTAAAAAGTGATAAAAGGAAAAATAATTCAACAATTGCTTGGACACTGCAATGCCCCACTTTCAATGAAGAATAGAACTAAACAGAAAAGCAGCAAGGAAATCAAACACTTGAAAAAACTATAAACCAACTAAACCTAACTCACATCTATGGAGTGCTTCACCTAACAACAATAGCATTCTTAAGTGTATGCAAAACATTCTCCAAGACAGACCATATACTAGGACACAAAACAAACCCCAATAAACTTTTAAAAATTAAAATTATATTAGGTTGATGCAAAAGTAATCACAGTTTGCCATTGAAAGTAATGGCAAAAAAACACAATTACTTTCGCACCAACCTAATACAATGTATGGTCTCTACCTACAATGGAATGAAATTAGAAAACAGTGACAGAAAAAAAAAAGTGTGGTAGCTCACAAATACGTGCATAATAAACACATTTCTAAGTAACCAATGAGTCAATGAGAAAATCACAAAGGAAACTAGAAAATACTTTGAGATGATTGAAAATGAAGATACAACATACCAAAATCTATGTGATGCAACTAAAGCAGTATTTAGAGAAAAATGTACAGCTAATAAATGCCTGTCTCAAAAAGGAAGAAATATCTCAAATCACTAACAACCTTTCCCCTTAAGACACTGGTAAACGAAGAGCAAAATAAAAACTAAAGCAAGCAGAAGAAAAGAAGTAATAAAGATTAAGAGCAGGGGTAAATAGAGAACAGAAAAACAACTGAGAAAAATCAACAAAACCAAAAGATGGTTCTTTGGAAAAAAAATAAACAAAACTGACAAACCTTTATCTAGAATGACTAAGAATAACAAAAAGACTCAAACTATTCAAATTAGGTGTGAGGCCAGGCATGGTAGCTCAGGCCCATAATCCCAGCGCTTTGGGAGGCCAACGCAGGCAGACCATTTGAGGTCAGGAGCTCAAGACCAGCCTGGCCAACATGATGAAACCCCATCTCTACTAAAAATACAAAAAAATTAGCCGGGCATGGTGGCGCATGCCTGTAGTCCCAGCTACTCAGGAGGCTGAGGCAGAAAAATTGCTTGAACCCAGGAGGCAGAGGTTATAGTGAGCTAAGATCATGCCACTGCACTACAGCCTGGGCAACAGAGCGCAACTCCATCTCAAAAAAATAAATCAACAAAATAAAATCGGGGGGGGGGCCATAAGTATTATTATACAAATAAGGATTATAAGGGAAGACTATAAACAATTATAAACTAATAAAGTAGACAATTTAGATGAAACAAATTCCTAGAAACACATAAACTACTGAAACTGACTCAAGAAAAAAACAGACAACCTGAATAGGCCTCTAATGAATGAAGATACTGAATCAAAAGAGTATCTGCAAGAAAAGCCCAGATCCAGATGACTTCAATGGTCAATTCTACCAAACATTTAAAAGAAAATTTAATGTGAATCCTTCACAAAGTTTTCCAAAAAATAAAAAAGCGGGGAACATGTCTCAACTCATTCCATAAGGTCAGTATTAATGATACCAAAAACAGACAAGGACATCACAAGAAAACCACAGGCCAATATCCCTTATGGAGATAGACACAAAATTTCTCGACCAAGTACTAGCAAAATGAATCCAGCAATATTTTATATGCATTATATACCATGACCAAGTGCTAATTATCTCAAGAATGCAAGGGTGGTTTAGTATCCAAACATTAACTACTATAAAACACCCTATCGATAGAATGAAAGACAAAAATCACATGATCATCTCAACAGATGCAGAACAAGCATTTGACAAAATTCAACATGACTTTCTTTCAGATAAAAAGACCCCAAAAAAAAGAGAAACAGAAATTTCCTCAACCTGATAAATGGATTTACAGTAAACCCACAGATAACATCATACTTACAGTGAAAGTCTGAATTTCTCCCTAAGATCAGGAATAAGACAAGGATATCCAAGAGGAAGGATAAGACAAGGACGCATACAATCACTATTTTTGTTCAACATTATACTCAGAGTTCCACCAAGGGGAACTGGGCAAGAAAATGAAATAAAAGGCATTCAAATCAGAAGGGAAGGAGTAAAACTATTTACAGATGGCATGATCTCATAAGGTTCCACAATCTCAGTGGATGCCTAAAACCTCAGACAGTATGGAACCCTACATATTATGTTTTTTCTATACATACACACCTATGATAAAATTTAATTTATAAATTACACACAGTAACATATTTGCAACACTAATAATAAAATAGGATAAATAATAGTAAAATAGAATTTAAAAATATGCCACCAGCATCACCACTCTTTTAAGCTATGGGGCCCTTATTAATTAAAATAGGGTCACCTGAACACAAACACTGTAATACTGTGTACTACAACAGTCAGAAGGCTACTAAGTAACTAATAGGTGAGTGCACAGAGCATCGATACACTGGACAAAGGGATGATTCACATTTCAGGCAAGATGTAGCAGGATGGAGACAGATTTCATCACAATACTCAGAACAGCACACAATTTAAAACAAATTGTTTATTTCTGGAATTTTTCACTCAATATTTTTGGAGGCAGTTGACCATAGGTAAATGAAACCATTAGATAAGGGAAGAGGAGCTACTATATATAGAAAATCCTAATGAACCCTCTAAAAAACTATTAGAATTAATCAATTTAGCATGGTAGCAGGATACAAGATCAATATTCAATAATCAACTATATTTTTATACACTTGCAATGAATAACCACAAATGAAATTAAGAAAATGATTCTATTCACAATAGCATCAAAAAGAATAAATATACTTTAAGGATAAATTTAACAAAGTACAAAACTAACACTATGAAAACTATGAAATGTCTTCATACTTTAATTACTTTCAACATGTGAAAAACACATTGAAAAACGTATGTCAAAAGTAATAACAGAAGATCTAAATAAATGAAAAGACATCCATGTTCATGAATGGGTAAACCTCAGACCTACCTCACTGGATTGTTAAAGGAACCAAATGAGACAATACATGTGAGAGGATTTCTGAATTTTTGAGCAGGCAGCTATTAATGCCAAGAGGTCCACAATTCAAACTTTTCTCCAACTAAGTACTCAAAACATCACTAGGAGGCAATATTAGAATAGCTGTAGACAGACAATGCTGAGAATAAAATAACCAGCTCATCTTCAGACCAAAGTGTTTTCAAGATGCAAAACACTCCTTTTGCAACCTTAACCAATTATTTATCTCAAAGGCCCAATTCCAATGAGAGGCAATAATATAATAGAGAGCACTTAAAAACAAAGGGAAACTGAATGTTAGTCTCTTCTCTGAAGACCAGTGACCAAGTCTCTTTGAATCCAATCCTGATAAATATCTGAGACTCACTTTTTCCAATCATAAAAAAAGGCCTGTTTATTCTACAGGCACGTTGATAGTATGTAATCATATATTAAATTACATAGCACCTTTCCTCTATAAATATCAAGATATTAAAGTGTAACGTGGTCCAGTGTCCACTCTCTACTGGGTACATGATTTAGATACTCTACCCTTCAGCCCAGTGAACTGCTACATCCCAACATCCCAAAATGCCAATTTCTTGGTGGCAAGCTGATCTGAATGGAGGTTCTCTGATGTCTCCACATTCACAGCATTTGTAAATACTGCCCCTGAAAAACTAGCAGATCCTTACAAATCTAAGAGCCTTAAAGACTCTAGAATTTATCTATTACAAATTAATACATATACAAAATGCCTCACTAGTCAGCTTTTAGCCTCTTTTCAAATAGTCCAGGGTTAGGAAAACGGAGATTTGTTTGTGTCACTCTTTCACAAGCAGACCAGGAATATAAGTCCTTCCTCAATATGGAACCAAACGTGCCTCCCATTAATATCCAGAGATGTGAGGGTACCTTCTGCAACCACACAAAATAAGCCCACTCTCATTTCCATAGGACTGGAAACACTTAGATGTGGCTAACATATGCTAAGTTGTTTCCTTCCTCAGGCACTACAGGCCAAATTTCTTCCATTTTTCACGTCACAGTTTTCCTTACTAAGAGCTTAAGGTCACTTAAATTTCCCTCATTTCCTGAAGTGAATAAATAAAAGAAAAAATTAAAGCAATGAAGAAGTTTATATCCCAGGTCATGCTATTAGTTATGGTATATCTCCCCTATCCTCCATTTACACGGCTGATTTGCCAAAATTGAGCTTCTATTTATCTCTATTCAATTTCATTTTTTAAGGGTAGGTTGTTGGATTTCAGAGGATTTTTACTTTCTTCTTTTTACTTTCCGTATTTGTTGGGTTTCTTTATATGTATGTATTATTTTACAAAAATAAGTTTGTTAGACAAAAACTAAACCCATAGAATATCTACCCTATTTACTATTGCATCTATGGCACTTAGCATACAATCCAGGATATAGTTAGCACTGATCATGTTGGTAATCTCAGCACTTTGGGAGGCTGAGGTGTGTGGATCGTTTCAGCTCAGGAGTTCAAAACCAGCCTGGGCAAAATGGTGAAACCCCATCTCTACAAAAAAAAAAAATTTTTTTTTTGAGATGGAGTCTCACCGTCGCCCAGGCTGGAGTGCAGTGGTGTGATCTCCGCTCAATGCAAGCTCCGCCTCCCGGGTTCATGCTATTCTCCTGCCTCAGCCTCCCGAGTAGCTGGGACTACAGGCGCCCACCATCACGCCCAACTAATTGTTTTGTATTTTTAGTAGAGACGGGGTTTCACCGTGTTAGCTAGGACGGTCTCAATCTCCTGACCTCGTGATCCACCTGCCTTAGCTTCCCAAAGTGCTGGGATTACCAGTGTGGGCCACGGCGCCTGGCCCAAAAATTTTTATAATTAGCCAAGCCTGGTGGTGCCTGCCTGTGGTCCCAGCTACTTGGGAGGCTGAGGCAAGGAACACTTGAGCTCAGGAGTTTGAGACTGCAGTGAGCCATGATCGAGCCACTGCACTCTAGCCTAGGGGACAGAGTGAGACCCTGTTTCAAAAACAAACAAACCAAAAAAACTGGCCGGCTGCAGTGGCTCATGCCTGTAATTCCAGCACTTTGGAAGGCCAAGGCAGGTGGATCACAGAAGGCCAGGGGTTTGAGACCAGCCTGGCCAACATGGTGAAACCCTATCTCTATTAAAAATACAAAAATTAGCTGGGCGTAGTAGCATGCGCCTGTAATCCCAGCTACTCAGGAGGCTAGGGCAGGAGAATTGCCTGAACCCAGGAGGTGGAGGTTGCAGTGAACTGAGGTCACACCACTGCACTCCAGCCTGGGCGAAAGAAAGAATGAGACTCTGTCTCAAAAAAAAAAAAAAAAAAAAATTAAAGTGCTGAGTTCATAATATAGAAAATCATCACCATATAATAAGTGAAAATCAGGATATAAAAGTGATATCACAGAATTCCGAGTATGTAAAAATAGAGAAGGTGTGCACACATTTTTTTTTTCCCAAAGAGACAAAAAACTTTTGGGAATTAAATGTTCCATATCTTAATTTCATTGGTGCTACACCTTTATTAAATGTTTCAACACTCATTTCACTGTAAATGGGCTCTTTTTTTTTTTTTTTTTTTTTTGAGAGAGAGAGAGTTTTGCTCTGTTGCCTAGGCTGGAGTGCAGTGGCACAATCTTGGATCACTGCAACCTCCGCTGCCAGGTTCAAGCAATTCTCATGCCTCAGCCTCCCAAGTAGCTCAGACTACAGGGATGCACCACAATACCTGGCTAACTTTTGTGTATTTTTCGTAGAGGCCAGGTTTTGCCATGTTGGCCTGGCTGGTCTCGAACTCCTGACCTCAAGTAATCCACCTGCCTTGGCCTTCCAAAGTGCTGGTGCAGCTGGACGAGCCGCAGACAAAACCTCTCAGACACGGAGTTGTAGAAGGAAGGGCTTTATTCAACTGGGAGCATCGGCAAGCTACTGCCTTAAAATCTGAGCTCCCCGAGTGCACAATTTCTGTCCCTTTTAAGGGCTCACAACACTAAAAATTTCATATGAAAGGACTGTGATTGATTGAGCAGTCTAGGGGATACGTGACAGGGGTTTCATGCACTGGTAGTCAGAGAGAAACAGAACAGGGCCGGGAGTTTTACAATGTTCTTCTATACCATGTCAGAAAACATCGGTTTCTAAGGCATAAGTTGATTTTTAACTACTAGGTTTAGGCCAGGCAGACCCAGGCCTGCTTCCGGGCCTGGCGCTGGGCTGCCTGTCTTTGCTTTTACTTCATTGTTTTTTCTTAAAACAGGTACTGAGTATAAAACAATATGAGAGGGTTTCTCTCTCTCCTCACTGGGATTACAGGCATGAGTCAACCTGCCAACCCAGGTTCCTCCTTTTTTCTCTTTGATATGGAGTCTTGTTCTGTCACCAGGTTGGAATGTAGTTGTGCAATCTCGGCTCACTGCAACTTCCAACTCCCTGGTTCAAGCGATCCTCTTGCCTCAGCCTCCAGAGTAGCTGGGATTACAGGCATGCGCCACCATGCCCGGCTAATTTTTGTATTTTTAGTAGAGACGGTGTTTCACCATGTTGGCCAGGATGGTCCTGATCTCCTGACCTCATGATACACCCGCCTCGGCCTCCCAAAGTGCTAGCATTACAGGCGTGAGCCACCACGCCCAGCCTAGGTTCCTCTTTTTTAACAAAAATTTTACGTCAATAAAGACGACATTTAAAGAGGAGATTAGGGGCCCGGTGCAGTGGCTCATGCCTGTAATCCCAGCACTTTAGGAGGCCAACACAGGAAGGTCGCTTGAGCCCAGGAGTTCAAGGCCAGCCTGGGAAACAGTGAGATCCCAAATGTACCAAAAAAAAAAAAAAAATTAGCTGGGCATAGTGAGGCACATCTGTAGTCCCAGTGACTCAGGGGGGAGACATTGGAGAATTGTTTGTGCTGGGGAAGTCAGGCTGAAGTAAGCCCTGATTGTACTAACGCACTCCAGACAGAGCAAGACCCTGTCTCAATTTTTTCTTTTTTTTTTTTTTTTTTTTTTGAGACAGAGTCTTGTTCTGTTGCCCAGGCTGGAGTGTAATGGCATGATCTCAGCTCACTGCATACATCTGGGCTCAAGTGATTCTCATGCCTCAGTCTCCTGAGTACCTGGGATTAGAGGTATGCACCACAATGCCTGGCTAGTTTTTGTACTTTCAGTAGAGACAAGATTTTGCTATGTTTGCGAGGCTGGTCTTGAACTCCTGACCACAAGTGATCTGCCTGCCTCGGCCTCCCAAAGTTCTGGGATTACAAGGTGTGAGTCACCATGCCCAGCCCTGTCTCATTTTTTTTTTTTTTTAAGAAGATTTTTAAAATACACTCAAAACTTTGGGGGGAGGGTAATATTTTTGTGTAATTTTTCTGTTTGCCAAATTTTCCACAATAAGCATCATCTTTTTAATTTAAAAAATAGGGATAGGTACGCACTGAGGTAACTTAAAGACCCGTGCTTTTAGACTGCTGAGAATTTGGTGGGTCCTCAAATATGTTACCTAAATAGCAACCACAGAGTACCTACCACCAAATGCTGTATAAGTACCTTAAATATTCATGACATTTCTGCTGTACAACATTGTATTCCACATAAATGGTGTTCCTCAGAGTTCTGCGATATGCAGACACTGTATACTTATTTTATTTAACACTTATGATATTTTTAAGAAGGTATTAACCATATTTTAGAGACAATATAGCTAACATTAAGAATGAGATTAGGCCAGGCATGGTGGCTCACACCTCTAATCCCAGCACTTTGGGAGGCCAAGGCAGGTGGATCACCTAAGATCAGGAGTTCAAGACCAGCCTGACCAACATGGAGAAACTCCACGTCTACTAAAAATATAAAATTAACTGGGCATGGTGGCACATGCCTTAATCCCAGCTACTCAGGAGGCTGAGGCAGGAGAACCACCTGAACCCGGGTGGGGTGGGGGTGGGGTTGCAGTGAGGTGAAATCGCGCCATTGCGCTCCAACCTGGGCAACAAGAGCAAAACTCCGTCTCAAAACACACACATACACACACACACAAAAAAAGAATGAGATTAGGCTGGCTGCGGTGGCTCACACCTGTAATCCCAGCACTTTGGGAGGCTGAGGCGGGTGGATCACCTGAGGTCAGGAGTTCGAGACCAGCGTGGCCAACATGGTGAAACTCCATCTCTACTAAAAATAAAAAATAAGCCAGGTGGGGTATGCCTGTTGTCCCAGCTACTCAGGAGGCTGAGGCAGGGAGAATTGCTTGAACCCAGGAGATGGAGGTTGCAGTGAACCGAGATCACGCCACTGCACTCCAGCCTGGGCAACAGAGTGAGACTCCATCTAAAAATAAATAAATAAATAAAAACACAAAAACAATGAGATTAGTAACTTGCCCAAGATTACAAAGCTATCAAGTGGTAGAGCTGGGATTCAAACTCCAGGAACAATGTTCTCTCCTATGTTGCTACACTCTATTACATTCCACAAAAAGCCAACCCTCCGAGGCCATTATTATCTACAAACTTGATTGGTATACCATCTAGGCCTTATTCTGTGGTCTTGGACTGAACCTCCTAGGCAACTATGTATCATATACCTAGTTTACTTCAAGGTAACAAGAGCCTTCTTAACCATAGTCATTCAGTAAGTAACAAACCCTTACACTGGTAATATCATCCAGCCTACATATCTCTACATTCAAATCCTACCTTCCCCCTCAATAACAACGCTCATAAACTCTTACCATTAATTAATGTCTGAAAAATGACTTCTTAGATTCCATGGGTAGTTTTCTAAAATTAAGTATGAATACTGTTGATTAATTTAAACAGTATTTGGAGAGAACTGAGCAATGCCTATTGAAATATTACCATTTGAACCAACAATTCCACTTCTAGCAATTTATCCTATAAAAATCAACATTTCCAAACTGCACAAAAATATACATGCAAAGATGTTTATCACAGCATCATTTGTAACAGCAGAAAGTAGTTCAAATAGTATCAATGCCTGCAAATAGGCAAGTGGTCAAAAAACAATATTATGTCAATACAGTGGACTACTATGCAGTTGAAAAAATTAAGCAGTTATAGGTACTAATGAGAGGTGAAGCCAGCTGGACTTCCTGGGTCAAGTGCGGACTTGGAGACCTTTTCTGTCTTACAAGAGGGCAGTAAAAGGCACCAATCAGTGCTCTGCAAAAACACACATATCAGCACTCTGTAGCTAGCAAGAGGGTTGTAAAATGCACCAATTAGCGTTCTGTAAAATGCACCAATCAGCACTCTGCAAAATGCACCAATCAGCAGGATCCTATAAGTAGCCAGTGGCAGGGAAGATTGAAAAAAAGGGCACTCTGATACGGCAGAAATGGAACATAGGAGGGGCCCATAAGGGAATAAAAGTTGGCCACCCCACCCAGCAGCGGCAACCCGCTCGGGTCCCCTTCCACACTGTGGAAGCTTTGTTCTTTCACTTTTCACAACAAACCTTGCTACTGTTCACTCTATGGATCCATGCCATCTTTAAGCTGTAACACTCACCATGAGGGTCTGCAGCTTCATTCTTGAAGTTAGCGAGACCACGAACCCACTGGAAGGAACCAACTCCGGACACATCTTAGGGACTCGTTCAGGATATTGCCACGTGGTGAGTACCATCGGACACCTTTTGCTTGCTATTCTGTCCCATTTTTCCTTAGAATTCGGGGGCTAAACACTGGGCCCCTGTCGGCCAGTTGAAAGTGACTAGCGTGGCCACAGGACTAAAGACTCGGTGTCAGGTTTTCTGGGAAAGGGCTCTCTAACAACTCCAGACTCTTTGGAATTGGGAGTGTTGGTTTGCCTGGAACCAGCTTCCGCTTTTCCTGTACTTCTGGGCTGAGCTAAGGGTTGACAGAGAGGAAAGACATCCAGCTCTGACATCCCCACAAAAAGGTGGTTGACCCTGCAGCCATGAGTGGAACTCTCAAAGTTACGTAGCCCAAGCAAGACTAGCCCATCTATCCAATCTATCCTGACCCTTGCCTCGTGGGTCCTAACGCCTGTAGAAAAACTTCCTCCCACTTCTCTTCTCCGAGGCTAGTCCCGCTTCTAAAAATTACTACCTGTCCCTGGTGCTCTTCCAGTTTCTCTTACAAGAATGATTTCTAGTATAAACTTTGGCGGGAGGTTCCGAGACAGCCGAATAGGAACAGCTCCAGTCTACAGCTCCCAGGGTGAGTGATGCATAAGACCAGTGATTTCTGCATTTCCAACTGAGGTACCGGGTTCATCTCACTGGGGCTTATTGGACAGTTGGGTGTAGCCCACGGCATGTGAGCTGAAGCCTGGGGGGCATTGCCTTACCCGGGAAACGCAAGGGGTAGCGGAATTCCCTTTCCCAGAAATCGAAGGGAAGCTATGACACACTGTACCTGGAAAATTGGGACACTCCCACCCTAATACTGTGTTTTTTTCCAACAGTCTTAGTAAACACCACACCAGGAGATTTTATCCCGCGCCTGGCTCAGAGGGCCCCACGCCATGCAGCCTCACTCACTGCTAGCACAGCAGTCTGAGATCAAACGGTCAGGCAGCAGCGAGGCTGGGGGAGGGGCATTCGCCATTGCTGAGGTTTGAGTAGGTAAACAAAGTGGCCAGGAAGCTTGAACTGGGAGGAGCCCACCACAGCTCAAGGAGGCCCACCTGCCTCTGTAGACTCCACCTCTGGGGGCAGGGCATGGCGGAACAAAAGGCATCAGAAACTTCTGCAGACTTAAACGTCCCTGTCTGACAGCTTTGAAGAGAGTAGTGGTTCTCCCAGCATGGAGTTTGAGATCTGAGAACAGACAAACTGCCTCCTCAAGTGGGTCCCTGACCCCCGAGTAGCCTAACTCGGAGGCACTTCCCAGTAGGGGCCGACTGACACCTCATACAGCCATGTGCCCCTCTGAGACGAAGCTTCCAGAGGAAGGATCAGGCAGCAACATTTGCTGTTCTGCAATATTTGCCATTCTGCAACCTCCACTGGTGATACTCAGGCAAACAGGCTCTGGAGTGGACCTCCAGCAAATTCCAACAGACCTGCAGCTGAGGGTCCTGACTGTTAGAAAGAAAACTAACAAACAGAAAAGACATCCACACCAAAACCCCATATGTACGTCACCATCATCAAAGACCAAAGGTAGATAAAACCACAAAGATGGGGAGAAACCAGAGCAGAAGAGCTGAAAATTCTAAAATTCAGAGCGTCTCTTCTCCTCCAAAGGAATGCAGCTGCTCGCCAGCAACGGAACGAAGCTGGACAGAGAATGACTTTGACGAGCTGAGAGAAGAAGGCTTCAGATGATCAGTAACAACAAACTTCTTCGAGCTAAAGGAGGATGTTCAAACCCATCACAAAGAACCCAAAACCTTGAAAAAAGATTAGATGAGTGGCTAACTAGAATAAACGGCGTAGAGAAGACCGTAAAAGACCTGGTGGAGCTGAAAACCATGGCACAAGAACTATGTGACGCATGCACAGGCTTCAGTAGCTGATTCAATCAAGTGGTAGAAAGACTATCAGTGATTAAAGATCAAATGAATGAAATGAAGCGAGAAGAGAAGTTTAGAGAAAAAAGAGTAAAAAGAAATGAACAAAGCCTCTAAGAAATATGGGACTATGTGAAAAGACCAAATCTACGTCTGATTGGTGTACCTGAAAGTGATGGGGAGAATGGAACCAAGTGGGAAAACACTCTGCAGGATATTATCCAGGAGAACTTCCCCAACCTAGCAAGGCAGACCAACATTCAAATTCAGGAAATACAGAGAATGCCACAAAGATACTCCTTGAGAAGAGCAACTCCAAGACACATAATTGTCAGATTCGTCAAAGTTGAAATGAAGGAAAAAATGTTAAGGGCAGCCAGAGAGAAAGGTCAGGTTACCCACAAAGGGAAGCCCATCAGAATAACAGGGGATCTCTCGGCAGAAACCCTACAAGCCAGAAGAGAGTGGGGGCCAATATTCGACATTTTTAAAGAAAAGAATTTTTAACCCAGAATTTCATATCCAGCTAAACTAAGCTTCCTAAGTGAAGGAGAAATACAGACAAATGCTGAGAGATTTTTGTCCCTACCAGGCCTGCCTTACAAGAGACCCTGAAGGAAGCCCTAAACATGGAAAGGAACAACCGATACCAGCCACTGCAAAAACATGCCAAATTTTAAAGACCATCGATGCATCAACTAATGAGCAAAATAACGAGCTAACATCATGACAGGATCAATTTCACACATAACAATATTAACCTTAAATGTAAATGGGCTAAATGCTCCAATGAAAAGACAGAAACTGGCAAATTGGATAAAGAGTCAAGACCATCAGTTTGCTGTATTCAGGAGACCCATCTCACATGCAGAGACACACACAGGCTCAAAATAATGGGATGGAGGAAGATCTACCAAGCAAACGGAAAAGGCAGGGGTTGCAATCCTAGTCTCTGATAAAACAGACTTTAAACCAACAAAGATCAAAAGAGACAAAGAAGGCCATTACATAATGGTAAAGGGATCAATTAAACAAGAAGAGCTAACTATCCTAAATATATATGTATCCAATACAGGAACACCCAGATTCATAAAACAAGTCCTTAGAGACCTACAAAGAGACTTTGACTCCCACACAATAATAATGGGCAACTTTAACACCCCACAGATCAACAAGACAGAACGTTAACAAGGATATCCAGGATTTGAACACAGTTCTGCATCAAGCAGACCTAACAGACATCTACAGAACTCTCCAACCCAAATCAACAGCACATATACATCACACTTATTCCAAAATTGACCACATAGTTGGAAATAAAGCACTCCTCAGCAAATGTAAAAGAACACAAATTATGACAAACTGTCTCGCAGACCACAGTGCAATCAAACTAGAACTCAGGATTAAGAAACTCAATCAAAACCGCTCAACTACATGGAAACTGAACAACCTGCTCCTGAATGAC
>NW_012114932.1:9847736-9848273 GCF_000951035.1 Colobus angolensis palliatus | reverse complement strand
CATTGCCAAGACAATCCTAAGCCAAAAGAACAAAGCTGGAGGTATCACACTACCTGACTTCAAACTATACTACAAGTCTACAGTAACCAAAACAGCATGGTACTGGTACCAAAACAGATATATAGAACAATGGAACAGAACAAAGCCCTCAGAAATAATACCACACATCTACAATCATCTGATCTTTGACAAACCTGACAAAAACAAGAAATGGGGAAAGGATTCCCTATTTAATAAATGTTGCTGAGAAAACTGGCTAGCCATATGTAGAAAGCTGAAATTGGATCCCTTCCTTACACCTTATACAAAAATTAATTCAAGATGGATTAAAGACTTAAAGACTTAAAACCATAAAAACCCTAGAAGAAAACCTACGCAATACCATTCAGGACATAGGCATGGGCAAGGACTTCATGACCAAAACACCAAAAGCAATTGCAACACAAGCCAAAATTGACAAATGGAATCTAATTAAACTAAAGAGGTTCTGCACAGCAAAAGAAACTACCATCAGAGTGAACAGGCAACCTACAGAAT
>NW_012114932.1:9821694-9846921 GCF_000951035.1 Colobus angolensis palliatus | reverse complement strand
TGTGGTGATTCCTCAAGGACCTAGAACTAGAAATACCATTTGATCCAGTCATCCCATTACTGGGTATATACCCAAAGGATTATAAATCATGCTGCTATATAGACACATGCACACATATGTTTATTGCAGCACTATTCACAATAGCAAAGATTTGGAACCAACCCAAATGTCCATCAATGATAGACCAGATTAAGAAAATGTGGCACATATCCACCATGGAATACTATGCAGTCATAAAAAAGATTGAGTTCATGTCCTTTGTAGGGACATGGATGAAGCTGGAAACCATCATTCTGAGCAAAATCTCACGAGGACAGAAAACCAAACACTGCGTATCCTCATTCATAGATGGGAATTAAACAATGAGAACCCTTGGACACAGGGTGGAGAACATCACACACTGGGACCTGTCGTGGAGTGGGAGGAGGTGGGAGGGATAGCATTAGGAGATATACCTAATATAAATGACGAGTTAATGGGTGCAGCACACCAACATGGCACATGTATGCGTATGTAACAAACCTGCACAATGTGCACATGTACCCTAGAACTTAAAGTATAATTAAAAAAAGGTATAAATATTAGTTCATTATCGATAATAAATTAATTAATTAATTAATTTCAGGACTCTGTTCCCTTCTTTAGACACGTGGGCTCACCAATCAAAGACATAATTTTTGCCCAAAGCCCCTTCACAGAGAGGAAACTATCTGGAATTTTAGGATCCCTCCTCAGACTAGCAGACCTAACAAAGGCTATTCCCAAAGCTAGGATGTGGGGAGCCTCAGAAATTATACCCTTCCTATTCATATGATAAGAAGAGAGGACAAAAAGCATCACTATTCCAACCCTGGAGATCCCTTCCCTCCCTCAGGGTATGGCCCTCCACTCCATTTTGAGGCATATCATCTTTATAGGACAAGAGTAAGGTCCCAATACCAACAGGAGAAAATGCTTAGGACTTTAACAGGTTTTCGAGAATGTGTCAGTAAAGGCCACTAAATTCGATTTTTCTTGGTCCTCTTTGTGGTCTAAGAGAAAAGGCAAGGGTACAGGTTTTCGAGAATGCCACTGAATCCGACCTTCCTTGGTACTCTTTGTGGTCTAGGAGGAAAACCAGTGTTTCCGCTGTTGCTTCGGTGAGCGCCAACTATTCCAAACAGCAGGGTCCAGGGACCGTGTGGGTCTTGGGTAGGGAGAGAAAAAAAAAAATACATGGGCGGTTTTTTCTTTCAGATGGGAAACACTCAGGCATCAACAGGCTCACCCTTAAAATGTATCCAAAGCCATTGGAATCAATTTGACCCAAAAGCCCTGAAAAAGAAGCAGCTTATTTTTTTCTGTACTACAGCCTGGCCCCAATATTCTCTCTCTGATAGGGAAAAATGGCCAACTGAGGGAAGTATAAATTACAATACTATCCTGCAGTTTGACCTTTTCTGTAAGAGGGAAGGCAAATGGAGTGAAACACCTTATATTCAAGCTTTTTTTTCATTGAAGGATAATCCACAACTATGCAAAGCTTGCAATCCACATCCCTCAGGAGGACCTCTCAGCTTACCTCCATATCCTAGCCTCCCTACAGCTCCCCTTCCTATTAATGATAAGCCTCCTCTAATCTCCCCCACCTAGAAGGAAACAAGCAAGAAATCTCCAAGGGACCACAAAAACCCCCAGGCTATTGGTTATGTCCCCTTCAAGCTGTAGGGGGAGGGGAATTTGGCCCAACCCAGGTACATGTCCCTTCTCCCTCACTGATTTAAAGCAGATCAAGGTAGACCTGGGGAAGTTTTCAGATAATCCTGATAGGTACATAGATGTCCTACAGGGTCTAGAGCAAACCTTCAGCCTCACTTGGAGAGATGTCATGCTATTGTTAGATCAAACCCTGGCCTTTAACGAGAAGAATGTGGCTTTAGCTGCAGCCCGAGAGTTTGGAGATACCTGGTCTCTTAGTCAAGTAAATGATAGAATGACAGCCAAAGAAAGGGACAAATTCCCTACCAGTCAGCAAGCCATCCCCGGTATGGATCCCCACTGGGACTTAGACTCAGATCATGGGGACTGGAATCACAAACATCTGTTGACCCGTGCTCTAGAAGGACTAAGGAGAATTAGGAAAAAGCCCATGAATTATTCAATGATGTCCACCATAATTCAGGGAAAGGAAGAAAATCTTACTGCCTTCCTAAAGTAGCTATGGGAGGCCTTAAGAAAATATACTCCCCTGTCACCCAACTCCCTCAGGGTTAATTCATCCTCAAAGGTAAGTTTATTATGCAATCAGCTGCAGACATCAGCAGAAAGCTCCAAAAGCGAGTCCTGGGCCCTGAACAAAATCTGGAGGCATTATTAAACCTGGCAACCTCAGTGTTCTATAATAGGGACCAAGAGGAACAGGACGAAAAGGAAAAGCGAGATAAGAGAAAGGCCGCAGCCTTACTCATGGCCCTCAGACAAACAAACCTTGATGGTTCACAGAGGACAGAAAATGGAGCAGGGCAATAACCCGGTAGGGCTTGTTATCAGGGTGGTTTGCAAGGACACTGGAAAAAACATTGTCTAACGAGAAACAAGCTGCCCCCTCATCCGTGTCCACTATGCCAAGGCAATCCCTGGAAGGCACACTGCCCTAGAAAACAAAGGTTCTCTGAGACAGGAGCCCCCAACCAGATGATCCAACAACAGGACTGAGGGTGCTCAGGGCAAGCACCAGCTCACATCATCAACCTCACTGAGCCCCGGTAAATTTAACCATCAAGGGCCAGGAAATTGACTTCCTCCTGGACACCAGCGCAGCCTTCTCAGTGTTAATGTCCTGCCCCAGGCAGCCAACCTCAAGGTCCGTTACCATATGAGGAATCCTGGGAGAGCCTGTAACCAGGTATTTCTCCCACCTCCTCAGTTGTAATTGGGAGATTTTGCTCTTTTCACACGCCTTTCTTGTTATGCCTGAAAGTCCCACACCCTTATTAGGGAGGGACATATTAGCCAAAGCTGGAGCTATTATCTGCATGAACATGGGAAACAAGCTACCCATTTGTTGTCCCCTACTTGAGGAGGGAATCAACCCTGAAATCTGGGCATTGGAAGGACAATTTGAAGGACAAAAAATGCCCACCCAGTCCAAATCAGGCTAAAAGACCCCACCACTTTTCCTTATCAAAGGCAATATCCCTCAAGGCCTGAAGCTCATAAAGGATTACAGGATATTGTCAGACATTTAAAAGCTCAAGGCTTAGTAAGAAAATGCAGCAGTCCCTGCAACACCACAATTCTAGGAGTACAAAAACCAGTCAGTGAAGACTAGTGCAAGATCTTAGACTCATGAATGAGACAGTAATTCCTCTATATCCAACTGTACTCTGTACCCCTATGCCCTGCTCTCTCAAATACCAGAGGAAGCAGAATGGTTCACTGTTCTGGACCTCAAGGATGCCGCCTTCTGCATTCCCCTGCACTCTGACTCCCAGTTTCTCTTTGCCTTTGAGGATCCCACAGACCACACATCCCAACTTACATGGACAGTCTTGCCTCAACGGTTTAGGGATACCCCTCATCTGTTTGGTCAGGCACTGGCACAAGATCTAGGCCACTTCTCAAGTCCAGGCACTCTGGTCCTTCAGTATGTGGATGATTTACTTTTGGCTACCAGTTCAGAAGTCTCATGCCAGCAGGCTACTCTAGATCTCTTGAACTTTCTAGCTAAGCAAAGGTACAAGGCATCTAAATTGAAGGCCCAGCTCTGCCTACAACAAGTCAAATATCTAAGCCTAATCTTAGCCAGAGCAACCAGGGCCCTCAGCAAGGAACGAATACAACCTATATTGGCTTATCCTTGCCCTAGGACATTAAAACAGTTGCAGCGGTTCCATGGGATCACCAGCTTTTGCCAACTACGGATCCCCGGCTACAGCAAGATGGCCAGGCCACTCCATACACTAATCAAGGAGACCCAGAGGGCAAACACTGTATCTAGTAGAATGGGAACCAGAGGCAAAAATAGCCTTCAAAACCTTAAAGCAGGCCCTAGAACAAGCCCCAACCTTAAGCCTTCCCACAAAGCTGCTCTTTATATGCCACAGAGAGTGGGAACAGCTCTTGGAGTGCTTACTCAAACTCGTGGGACAATCTCACAACCAGTGGCACACCTAAGTATGGAAATTGATGTAGTACTAAAAGACTGGCCTCACTGTTTACAGGTAGTTGCGGTGGTGACCATCTTAGTATCAGAGGCTCTCAAAATAATACAAGGAAAGGATCTCACTGTCTGTACTACTCATGATGTAAATGGCATACTAGGTGCCAAAGGAAGTTTATGGCTATCAGACAACCATCCGCTTAGATATCAGGCGCTACTCCTTAAGGGACCAGTGCTTCAAATATGTATGTGTGCAGCCCTCAACCCTGCTACTTTTCTCCCAGAGGATGGAGAACCAATCGAGCATGACTGCCAACGAATTGTGGCCCAGACCTATGCTGCCCGAGAGGATCTCTTTGAAGTCCCCTTAGCTAATCCTGACCTTAACCTATATATCGACGAAGTCCATTTGTGGAGAATGGGATACGAAGGGCAGGTTATGCCACAGTTAGTGATGTAACAGTACTTGAAAGTAAGCCTCTTCCCCAGGGGACCAGCACCCAGTTAGCAGAACTAGTGGCACTTACCAGAGCCTTAGAACTGGGAAAGGAAAAAAGAATAAATGTGTATACAGATAGCAAGTATGCTTATCTAATCCTACATGCCCATGCTGCAATATGGAAAGAAAGGGAGTTCCTAACCTCTGAGGGAACCCCCATTAAATACCTCAAGGAAATCATGAAGTTATTGCACGCAGTGCAAAAACCCAGGGAGATGGCAGTCTTACACTGCCAAAGCCATCAAAAAGGGGACGGAAAAAAGGCAGAAGGAAACCATCGGGCAGATGCTGAGGCCAAAACTGCTGCCAGGCAGAACCTCCCGTTAGGAATACCTATGGAAGGACCCTTGGTATGGAACAACCCTCTCCAACAGATTAAGCCCCAGTATTCTCCGACTGAAACAGAACGGGGACTTTCACCAGGGCATAGTTTTCTCCCCTCGGGGTGGTTAATGACAGAAGGGGGAAAGGTATTCATACCCAAAGCCAGCCAGTGGAAAATACTTAAGACCCTCCACCAAACTTTTCATACAGGTATTGAGAACACTCATCAAATGGCCAAATCACTATTTACAGGGCCAAATCTCCTCCAGACCATCCAGCAAGTAGTCAAAGTCTGTGAGGTGTGCCAAAGGAATGATCCCTTGGTCCATCACAAGGCCCCTCTGGGGGAACAAAGAATAGGGCACTATTCTGGAGAGGACTGGCAGTCAGACTTCACCCATATGCCTAAGTCAAGGGGATTTCAATACTTGTTGGTCTGTGCTGATACCTTTATAAATTGGACAGAAGCCTTCCCCTGCAAGACAGAGAAGGCTGAGGAAGTGGTTAAAGTCCTAATTCATGAAATAATTCACACGAGCAATTAA
This sequence comes from Colobus angolensis palliatus, assembly GCF_000951035.1. Classification (NCBI taxonomy): domain Eukaryota; kingdom Metazoa; phylum Chordata; class Mammalia; order Primates; family Cercopithecidae; genus Colobus; species Colobus angolensis. Next base: position 9,841,412 of record NW_012114932.1, on the reverse strand, counting down.
AAGCCCATACACGGCCCTGTAACCACAGATACCATCTTAACTTTCCAAGCCCCTTTACGCATCTAGCGCAACCTGTTATCAGGCCTGGCCCTGGGGCACCTACTATCCCATCAGCGTAATTACACCCTACAACTTCAAGCCCCAACTAATCATAGCAACTTCCAAGTCACCCAAACAGCTCCATTCAGATGGTTTGTCTGCTTCTCAGGGCCTCCCAAAATCATCACTTCCTCCCTACTTAACAAACAGTTCGGGTTTTGTAATGGCAAACATACTCCCTGCATGACCATTCACCTCTGGACCCCCTGCAGCAGCACCCCCACCACTACTGAATGCCTTCTCATCTCCTCTTTCAATTACTCTCTTGAATGCTTCCTAGTAGATACAAAATAGTTTTTTCTCCAGTGGGAAAATAGAACACAGGGAGCCACTCAGTTTGCTCCCAACACCACTTTCCAGCCACTCGCCAGAGCTACCTTGGCAAGTAATTTAGGAGTATGGGAAAATGAAAACAACAAATTCATACACCTTTTTAACATACACAACCAGTTCTGTCTACCCAGCCAAGCCAAATTATTCTTATGTGGATCTTCAACCTATGTCTGCCTCCCCACCAACTAGGCAGGCACCTGCAGCTTAGTCTTCCTAAGTCCCAACATTGACATTGCCCCAGAAAATCAGACCCTATCAGTGCCCCTCAAAATTAAAGTCCATCAGCGCAGGGCCATACAACTAATACCGCTACTTATAGGGTTAGGAATGGCCACCGCTACAGGAACCAGAATAGCCAGTTTATCTACTTCATTATCCTCCTACCACACACTCTCAAAGGACAGTTTGCAAAAAATAACAAAATCTATCCTTACTCTACAATCCCAAATAGACTCTTTGGCAGCAGTGACTCTCCAAAACCACTGAGGCCTAGACCTCCTCATTACTGAGAAATGAGGACTTTGCACCTTCTTAGGGGAAGTGTTGCTTTTATACTAACCAGTATGAGATGCCACCAAGCATTTACAGGAAAAGGCTTCTGAAATCAAACAATGCCTTTCAAACTCATCCCAAACTCCGGAGTTGGGTGACGTGGCTTCTCCCCTTTCTAGGTCCTGTGACAGCCATCTTGCTATTACTCGCCTTCGGGACCTGTGTTTTTAACCTCCTTGTCAATTTGTTTCCTCCAGGATCGAGGTCATCAAGCTACAGATGGTCTTACAAATGGAACCCCAAATGAGCTCAACTCACAACTTCTACTGAGGACCCCTGGACCAACCCACTGGCCTAGAGAGTTCACCTCTGGAGGACACTACAACTGCAGGGCCCCTTTCTCGCCCCTATCCAGCAGGAAGTAACTAGAGTGGTCATTGCCCAATTCCCAACAGCAGCTGGGGTGTCCTGTTTAGAGGGGGGATTGAGAGGTGAAGCCTGCTGGACTTCCTAGGTCGAGTGCGGACTTGGAGAACTTTTCTGTCTCACAAGAGGATTGTAAAATGCACCAATCAGTGCTCTGTAAAAACACACCAATCAGCTCTCTGTAGCTAGCAAGAGGATTGTAAAATGCACCAATCAGCACTCTGTAAAATGCACCAATCATAGTTCTGTAAAAGGCACCAATCAGCACTCTGTAAAATGCAAAATGCACCAATCAGCAGGATCCTAGAAGTAGCCAATCATAGGGAGAACTGAAAAAGGGCACTCTGAAAGGAAAGAAACAGAACATGGGAGGGGCCAATAAGGGAATAAAAGCTGGCCACCCCAGCCAGCAGCGGCAACCCACTCGGGTCCCCTTCCACGCTGTGGAAGGTTTGTTTCGCTCTTCAAAATAAACCTTGCTACCACTCACTCTTTGCATTTGTGCCATCTGTAAGAGCTGTAACACTCACCACGAACGTCATGGCTTCATTCTTGAAGTCAGCGAGATCACAAACCCACCAGAAGGAACCAACTCCGGACACACTAACACTTAAAAGACAGAATAGGCCGGGCGCTGGGGCTCATGCCTGTAGTCTCAGCACTTTGGGAGGCTGAGATCAGCACATCACTTGAGGCCAGGAATTCAAAGATCAGCCTGGCCAACATAGCAAAATCCTGTCTCTACTAAAAAGAAAAAAATTAGCCTGGTGTGGTGGCACACACCTGTAATCCCAGCTACTTGGCAGCTGAGACATGAGAATTGCTTGAACCTGGGAGGCACAGGTTGCAGTGAGCTGAGATCGTGCCACTGCACTCCAACCTGGGCAACAGAGTGAGACTCTGTCTCCAAAAAAAACAAGTGGCCGGGCAGCTCACACCTGTAATCCCAGCATTTTGGGAGGTCAAGGCAGGCAGATAACCTGAGGTCAGGAGTTCAAGACCAGCCTGACCAACATGGAGAAACCTCATCTCTACTAAAAATACAACAAAAATTAGCCGAGCGTGGTGGCGCATGCCTGTAATCCCAGGTGCAAGGGAGGCTGAGGCAGGAGAATCGCTTGAACCCGGGAGGCTGAGGTTGTGGTGAGCCAAATCTCACCACTGCACTCCAGCCTGGGCAACAAGAGCGAAACTCCGTCAAAAAAAAAAAAAAAGGCAAAAAAACACACCACAAGTTTGTTAATTATAATACTTTGAAGTGGAAATTACATTTTAGTGATTTTCACATGAATATATACTGCTTCTGTAAGTAGAATAAGCAAAGAAATCAAAACTCAACACACGGATGTGTGTGATGGCCCTCAGAATCCCTTAGGGGCTACAGCCCTATTGCCCCCTACTCTCTCCACATATGCCTACATTCAAATACTTCAGTGCCTTCTCTGTGTGCAACTTACTAGGCCCTGAGAATAACAGTAACAGAGAGTCCCTGCTTCTGTGGACCTTGTAATCAAAAAGAAAACAAAGTGTGGGAGTACTATGAGGGTGAAAGCATGGCACCCAAATGGAAACATGTAACAGAACCTAACCTCGCCTTGAGGAAGAGCCAGTAGGAGAGGAGCACCAGCACTTTCTCCTGAGGGCTGACTACCGACAGAATAACACCGTGGCCACTATCACTTTACGCTGACTCTACAGTCTGAAAATCAACCAGTGGATGGTGTGTGAACACTGAAAAGAATACCCCTCATTTCATGAAGCCCAGCAGCACTGTGACAACTGTGGAGGTGGTGATCATGTACACTGTATCCCTTTGATAAAGACAGAGTGGAAACAAAGAACTTATCCAAGGACTGGATCACTCAGTCAGGAAAGAAGATGCAAATTCTATGCCCTGTCTCAGCATGAAGACAGGCTGATGAAAAGGGACCTCAGTGCTTCATAAGTAACTTTCACACCTTTGTACAGTACAACTATCATGCAGAATTTATCCCAGTTGATGACCTAAAAGAAGGAATCAAGTCCTTGCTTATCATTCTCAAACAGGTGATAGACAAGATGAAGAATATCAAGAAGAGAAAGAACCACAGTTAAGCCTAAAACCCCACATGTTCACAAAAGAGAAGACTGAAGAAGTTACTGAAAACCTTTTATTAATATTTCCTCAAACACCCTCTTGTGCATACTTTTTATTTCCAGTTCCTGCTCCCTAGAAAAACCTGTGGTGCACATATATATATATATATTTTAAACCAGTTCTGTTCATAGATGAAATTCTGAAGAGAATCAAATACTTAAAGTATTCATTATCTTGGAAAATGAGGAACTGACATATATAAGCACCCTTGTGTAACCAAGTGCTAATTCTTGGTATGCAAAAGAAATAGTACAAGATTCAGGCCAGCGCAGTGGCTCACACCTGTAATCCCAATACTTTGAGAGGCCGAAGCTGGCAGATCACTTGAGGTCAGAAGTTCGAGACCAGCCTGGCCAACATGGTATAACCCCATCTCTACTAAAAATATAGAAATTAGCCGAGCCTGGTGCTGTGTGCCTGTAATCCCAGCTACTCGAGAGGCTGAGACGGGAGAATCACTTGAACCTGGGAGGCAGAGGTTGCAGTGAGCCTAGATCATGCGACTGCACTCCAGCCTGGGCAACAGAGTGACACTCCGTCTCAGGAAAAAAAAAAGAAAGAAAGAAAGAAAAGAAATAGTACAAGATTCATAATGTTTTTTAAAAGTTACTTTAATCAGTCTTTCCATTTCATTCTTCAATTATTGTTTATCTTATTCTGCCCAATAAGAGCACAGATGTAATTAGTACACCCTTCTGCCACATGTCAGCAGAAATTCCCAAAAGCAAAACCCCACTTCCTCTATAACGACCAATTCCTAAAGACAAATTATCTTCCTTCTGTCTTTTGTAGGGGTTTCTCAGAGGTAAACAGCATGCAATGTTCTAATACAGTGCTATGAACATAATTAGACTATGGTCCTAGTTTGCTACTATTTAACTCTGCCAAGTTTCAGTTTTGATTCCTTGGTATATAAAACGAAAGACTGGAATCTAAAGTTCTCTGAATCACCTTTCATTACTGACACTCAATGAGGCATACCGTACACATACAAGTAAAAAAATAAGCATAGAGTTGTAGAAAGAATAGAGTTAAACAGACCTGAGCTAAAACTCCCCCTGACACCTATGGGTTGCCTGGCATTGGACAAATTATTTACTCTTAGATACCTCTTTCCTTATTTGCTACCTGTCTATTATGACCAACAAATAAAAGAAAATAAATAATTTGTTAAAAGTGCTTAGCACGGTAAGGCCCCAATCCTCCAGTAAGTGATTCACTCTCACTTACCAGCAAGTTTCCACTCATGACAGTTCTTTCTTTTGGGGGTTGGGAAGGGATGGGGAGGGACAGAGTTTCGCTCTGTTGCCCAGGCTGGAGTGCACTGGCAAGATATCTTGGCTTACCGCAACCTCCACCTCCCGGGTTCAAGCAATTCTCATGCCTTAGCCTTTCAGACAGTTCTTTCTTAATACTTTTTTTCTTTTTTTGACTATTTATAAATAAACTTCAGTGACTAGATAGGATTTACAGTTTAGGGGGTGATTTCATTCTAACACATTCAGAACTAATTTATAAACATATATGCAGAATAACAACTTAGAATAACAATTTAGAACTGCCAAATAATGTATTAGGTGCTGCACACTGCTGTAACACTGCCTTAACAGTTTTACATACCTTGTATACCATATAAAACTGAAATACAACTTCATAAAAAGTGAAAAACATCATCTATTCACAACGTGTATGACTAACAACAATATTACATACAAAAAGGACCTCTGCCATCTTATTAAGGGTTATAGAATCTTTTGAATCAATGCTTCCCCCTTTTTTTTTTTTTTTTACCATCTTTGCAGGTCAGAGTTCCAATAACTGCTAAACAAAATTAATAGAAAGCAAATTCCAAGAGACTTTCAGTAAAGTAAGACTGAACGCCCCAATATCATTCAGCATATTTACAATATGTAAATTATCACAAAGTAAAACCTTTATAGAAATCATGAAATACAGCCCAACAGAGTAAAAAGCCTTAGGATAGAAAGTGACAGACTCATTAACAGTAGCATTCCTTGACACACGGCTTCAATTGCAACTGTAACAATTGCCTGACTCTCAGTCTGTTTGTCAACCGTGGCACGTGTTCCCAGTCAGGGATTCTGCTAATTGAAAGCTAGAATCATAAGGCATTTAAAGATTGTGCAGGAACAGCATTATTCGTACTTGGTACTAGAAAGCAGTAAAACTATTCTGACTTGGTTAAATTTAAAAATCTCTTTCAGTTTTAATACACAAGAACTTCACTGTTAGGCCGTGCCCGGTGGCTCACGCCTGTAATCCCAGCACTTTGGGAGCCCGAGGCAGGAGGATCGATTGGGCCCAGGAGTTCGAGGTTCCAGTGAGCCGTGATCACGTCACTGCACTCCAGACTGGGCGACAGAGCGAAACCATACCTCATTCGTTCATTCATTCATTCATAATTAATAAAATAAGTACAACGCACTTCTACATCATAATCTAAGCGTATGGAAATCCACGGTATAAACTGGTCCTTCCTCCACATGGAAATTAACTGTAGCTATATTATCTCCCCGACCTAAGAGTCAGTGCCTGAAAGCCCTCCCCCGAAAATCAGTTTGATATAGCTTTTTACTGTGTGACTTAGGTGAAAAGATGCTTTCCTTAAATATGAAAAGACAAACCATGCAGTAATGACACAAAAAGAATGTGTTAACTGTAAAGTCAAGATTATGAAAGGTTCCCGTGGCTCAGAGTTTTTTTTAGGAGCAATCTGGGGCTACGACTTTTCCCATCACCGCCAGCTGGACCGACAGACGAGGCTGGAAAGGGTGATCAACATACCTGGAGGAAGCTGCAAATTAGCAGGAAACTGGATCGTCGTGGTGTTGGGGGCTTTCACGGCGACTATCTGAGGAGCAGGCAGCCTAGGGCCGCTGCTGAGTTTAGGAGGGGCGCTGACCGGAGCCACTTTGGTCACCAGGGTCCCCACGGGGGACCGCAGGGGCTGGGACGCCGTGGGCTCCACGCAGACGCTGACAGGAGCCTTAGTCACGGCGCCCAGGGCCACAGGAGTGCTCTCCACCCGCACCGGCAGCGCCCCTGCCGGGGCCATGGTCACGGTCCCCGAGGCGCTCACACCAGCCGGGGAAGCGGCGCCGGCGGGTTCGGTGAGGCCGGCGGGCATCCCCCAGGGGCTCAGCAGCAGCTGCGGCGCTGCGGTTCCAGGAGCAGAGGTGAGGGGAGGCTTGGCGCGTGGCAGCCGACTCCGGTGCGGTTCGGGCTCCACAGCATCGCTGGGGAGAGGCGCGGGGGCCGCAGCAGCGAAATCAGTGACGGGCACCGGCTGCCCGGCAGGACACGCGCGTCCCGGACCTTCCTCCCGTCCCCGCGAGCCTGGGCTGCCCCAGGAGCGACACCCGCCCGACCTCTCGCAGCTTCCTCAGCGGTGCTCACACGTGCGCTGCCTCAGCCCGGCGCCTCACGCTCGGGTCCCGCTGCTGGGGAGCCTGGACGTGCGCCTCCGGGAAGGTTGTAGCTCGCACCTCGAGCCTAACTCTGCGCAGCGGCTCCCCCGCCAGAAATTTCAAAACTACGAACACAGAGCGCCCATAGCCCCCTACGCGCGTTTGGCACGGCCCCTCCGCGCGGTCACGCCAGCCATGTTTATATAGCCACGCGGAGACCTCGCGCACGCGCCCAGGCCGCCGCCGCCGCCCGGGGCTTCCCCGGGATCCAGCCGCGTGATTGGTCAAAGAGCGGAGCCGCGCCCGTGGCGTCACTGGGGACGGCTCCACGGAGCGTTAGAAACTTCCCCTGAATCGCCAGCAGGGAGGGGCGATGCCAGAAACCAATCACGTGGGAGGGGCAAGCTGCACTTGGAAAACTGCGGCATCCGTGTTTCTCTGTGTCCCCCATTGTTTGTTCCTCGAAAAGCCAGGACTAGACTGTCTCCAGGATTCTATTTTTTAAGGAGAAAATGGGGAGGACTGATTTCCGAGAAGAGTGACTCAATAAGAATTCAATCACGCATTTTCACTGGTTTTCTCTGGTGTCTTCACACTGAAGCGTTACTGAAGCGTTGCTAAAATTAGTAATTAGAATTGACGTTGTAAAAATTAAAATGGTGTATGGTTTTTTTTTTTTTTTTTTTTTTTGAGACGGAGTCTCGCTCTGTCGCCCGCGCTGGAGTGCAGTGGCCGGATCCCAGCTCACTGCAAGCTCCGCCTCCCGGGTTTACGCCATTCTCCTGCCTCAGCCTCCCGAGTAGCTGGGACTACAGGCGCCCGCCACCTCGCCCGGCTAGTTTTTTTTTGTATTTTTTAGTAGAGACGAGGTTTCACCGTGTTAGCCAGGATGGTCTCGATCTCCTGACTTCGTGATCCGCCCGTCTCGGCCTCCCAAAGTGCTGGGATTACAGGCTTGAGCCACCGCGCCCGGCCTGGTGTATAGTTTTATAGTCTGTGAGATGTGCCTATTTTCACATTTTAGAGTTAAGCTGCCTAAAAAATGGAAAATCGTTTCTTCTCTGGTGCTGCTATAGATGTCTCTGTCACCTCTAAACATTAAAATTGTATGTCTGTCTTCAAAACTTAATGCCTTTTGATACCTATATAATTAGATTCTAGCACTTAGCTATTAAGTGCGATCCTAGACATTATCTGGATAAATAAAAGGTGTTGACTGAATCGATATGAAAAAAATTTGCTTCTTTGTAATGCAGAGAAGATGCCTTAATTTCAAGCTAAAGTCATAATATTGTATGTTTGTACGAACCAACACTGCACTGAAAGGAGATTTACAAGTAGCAGATGCTATGATCTGAATGTTGTTGTGTTTTTTGTTTTGTTTTGTTTTGGAAACAGGATCTAACTCTGTCACCCAGGCTGGAGTGCAGTGGCACCATTGGCTCATTGCAGCTTCCACCTCCTGGGCTCAAGTGATCCTCCTACTCTCCTACCTCAGACTCCCGAGTAGCTAGAATTACAGGGGAGCCCCACTGTGCCTAGCAAAAACGGGGTCTCATTATGTTGTCCAGGCTGGTCTCCAATTCCTGAACTCCTGCCTGGGCCTCCCAAAGTGTTGGGATTATACCCTCAACTGACTGTTAAAATGCTAAAGCTGAAGTTGATAGTATTAGAGGGTGGGACCTTTGAAAGGTGGTTAGATCATAAGGGCGGAGCCCTCATGAATGGGATTCCATTTAGGACCAATCATGTTAAAGTGATGAATATGTTAGTTTGATGTAATTATTTCATGACACATGAAAACATCACATGATACCTCATAAATACATACAATTATTATTTGTCAGTTAAATACATTAAATAAATAATTTTTTTTAAAGAAACCTCAGAGAGATCCCTCTCCCCTTCCAGCATGTGAGGTTATAGTAAAGAGACTGCTGTCTAGGAAGTAAGACTCTCATCAGATACCGCATCTGCCTTGATCTTGAACTTCCCAAACTCTGGAATTATGGGACATAAACTTCTCTTTTTATAAGCCACCCAGTTTATGATATTTCATTATAGAAGCCCAAATGAACTAAAATAGCAGGCAACCTGACAGTTAACAGCTCCTGCTTTTCTACCTCTCTGTAAACGTGTGCCGGCACATTTAGATAAGATCTACTCACAAGATCTAATAAAGTCCACACACTTACCACCTTTACTGTCTCTCACTTCTGGACCAGTCTAAATCCATCTCATGACCCAAATCAATCACATTCCCTCCCTTTCTATGGTGAATTCCCTGATCACTTACCTTCTAGCAGATGCCTCAAAGTGGAGTTGGGGAGAGAAAAACTGAATTTATTGAGCACCTCCGGTGAAAGATGCATTTCCTTTTTCTAACTGCTTCATTTTACAAACTTAAAAACTGCAGTTAAAAGAGTAATATTTCCAAGAAGCTGGAATTCAAACTCATCAGTATGATGCCAAAGTACATCTCTTTCCATTACTCCAAAAACGTCTGATTAATCATGTATCCCACAGTGCCCTTGGCAAAATGCCTTGAGCATAAAAGGCATTTAATAAATATTTGCTAAGGTAATGAATTGAATGAAGTTATGCAACATTTTCAGTGAAGCAAAATAGTGTAGTGTATTTGAATCTTAGATATGTTCTTCATTAAATGGGCAAATTATCCCTGATTTCTTTTCCCCTCCATATAGTACATTTCAATAGATACTTGGGTACGGAAGGATCGAAGTTTGTTTTGAGGACTCTCCCTTTCTAAATTTCCACTAGACCCCCACCCTCAACTCACATACTTTGTGTAGATAGGTAATTAACCTCCACCATCAAATTACAAAGAGACTTGGTTGGGGAACTATATTTTTTCATAAAGTTAACCTTATGCATTTCTCTCTCTCTCTGTCTCTCTCTCTCTCTCTGTTTCTCTCTCTCTCTCTCTGGCATGTGTGAGTGCGTGTGTGTGTGTGTGTGTGTGTGTGTGTTTCGGGAGGGCAGGGTGGGGTGGGTGTGGGGTTGTGCAAGGGAGAATAGGGTATCCCTGTCTCTGTCACCCAGGGTAGTTCAGTGAAGGCATCATGGCTCACTTGCAGCTTCAACCTCCTGGGCTCAAGAATTCCTTTCACCTCAGCCTCGCAAGTGGCTGGGGACCACAGGCCACCATGCCTACCTAATTTTGCTTGTTTGTTTGTTTGTTTTGCAAAGACAAGGGTCTAACTATTAGGTTGGTGCAAAAGTAATTTTGGCAACATGTTGCCAAAGCTGATTTCAAATTCTTGGACTCAAGTAATCCTTCTGCCTCAGCCTCCCAAAGTGCTGGGATTACAGGCATGAGCCTCGCATTGTTTATAATATGCAAATTCCTGATGTGGTGGTTCCTGCCTCTAATCCTAACACTTTGAGAGGTCTCAAGCAGGAAGATTGCTTGAGGCCAGGAGTTCAAGACCAGCCTGGCCAACATGGTGAAACCCCGTCTCTATCAAAAATACAAAAATTAGCTGGGTGTGCTGGTGCGTGCTTGTAATCCCAGCTACTTGGGAGGCTGAGGTAGGAGAATCGCTTGAACCTGGAAGACGGAGGTTGCAGTGAGCTGAGATCGCACCGCTGCACTCTAGCCTGGGTGGCAGAGCAAGACTCCATCTCAAAAGAAAAAAAAGATAAGAAAAAGAAAAAAAAATTATTAACCAATAAACAGATACTCATAAAAAATTAGATTACACACAAAACTATTAATGGAAGATATTTCTATTTAGAGACATTCTAAGTGATAATTTTTGTCTCTCTGCATTTTTAAATTTTCCTACAGTGAATGTATCTTATTTGCATAATCAAAAATTAAGACAAACTTTTTCTTAAAATATATTTTCTTAGTGAGAGTTGAAATCTGTAAGCACAGCTAAACACTCTCCAGTCTCCTCAACATAGCATCCAAGTACCTTTAATGGATCTCATGAACCTGGACAAGTATGGTAGCTTGCTGAAGCTAGGCCAAGCAGAAGCTTATTACAAATACTGTCTTAACCTAAGAAGACAGGCTATTTTCTCAGTGTGAGTAATCATTTCTTTTCACTTCGCATTAAATGTGGAAAAAGTAATAAGACTGTTCAAGAGCCAAAAATCCCCAAAATAATGTTTGTTTTGTAAAAGATTCTGCAAACACTGAACTTTATACTTTGTATTATAACACCAATTTTCTTGAATTATATTATTTTCAAAAGCCTCTCCTCCCTACCTAACTTCAGTCATTCATCTATGTAACATTTATTGAGCGTTTACTATAAGCTTGGCAATAAAGAATACATCAGTCAGGCTGGGCACAGTGATTCATGCCTGTAATACCAACACTTTAGGAGGCCGAGGCGGGTGGGTCACTTGAGGCCAGGAGTTTGAGACGAGCCTGAGCAACATGGTGAAACCCCATCATTACAAAAAATACAAAAATTAGCCTGGTGTGGTGGCGTGTGCCTGTAGTTCCAGCTACTTGGGAGGCAGAGGCACAGGAGTCCCTTAAACCCAGGAGGCAGAGGTTTCAGTGAGCCAAGATTGTGCCACTGCACTCCAGCCTGTAACAGAGTAAGACTCTGTCTCAAAAGAAAAAAAAAGTTAACTTTAGAGAAGAGAATGATCGACTGTATCAAATGCAGCAGATAGGTCAAATAAAATGAGGACTAGGGAGTGCCTGTTCAATAGAGCAACACGATGTGGGCATCACTGGTAACCTTGACAAGAGTGGTCCTATGGAATGTGGGCATGAAAGCCTATTTAGAGCGTTCATGAACGAATGGATGGAAATGTACAGTTATAATACAAAGTAAGGGAGAAAAAAATGGGACCATGGGAGAAGAGATGAGGTCAAGAAAGAGATTTTCTTTGCAATAACTACATGTTTGTATGCTGATGGCAGTGTTCCAGTAGGGAGGGAAAACTGCTGATAGAGGAATAAAGAGGAATATTTGAATTGTTGGAACCATGTCCTTGAAGGCAAAAAAAGGGATAAAATCTAGTGCACAAATGTGCGCCTGTAGTCCCAGCTCCTTGGGAAGCTGAGGTAGAGGATCACTTGAGGACTTTGAGGTTGTAGTGCACTATAATCCTGCCTGTGATTAGCAACTGCACTGTAGCTGGTGCAACATAGTGAGACCCCCATCTCTAAAAAAAATTTTTTTTAATCTAGGTGCACAAGTGGAGGGGTTGAGCTTTGATAAGAGCCATAGACCATTCATCTATGGCAAGAGAAGGGAAGGCAGAGTTCTTGGCCATAGACACTGGTAGATGGATATTTGTGGTGGTGGAAACTGTGTAAATTCCTTTCTGATCATTCTCCCTTCCTCCAAACCAATCTATGTCTCCCACTGTTTCTAGGACAATCTTCCTAAAATGCAAATCTAATTTTACAACTCTCCTACATACCACTTCTTAACATCCACCTGTTACCCACAGGATAAAATCTCAAGTAGCATGGCATACAATGTTCATTATGATCTGGCACCTATTAAATTGTCCAATCAATTCTACTCTGCCATTTAGCCATGGGCACCTTGTAATGGCAGCATAGGGAAGTACAGGAATTTTGCCAATATCCCAGGTCTCTCTTGACTTCATGACTTTGCATATATTATTTTACTTTTCTTCAAAGACCTTCCCCATGTTCTACCTGGACAATTCCTATCTGGCTTCAAAAGTCAATAACCTAAGCCTCTCTTCCCCATCCCATAGCACATTATCATAGCACTCATTATATTGTTATTCAAGTTTTTCTTGCCTATCCTCTCCCATAGTTTAGTGGGCTGTGTCATGTTAACTTGAGGAGGAGAAGAGAGAACTGAATGCATAGTAGATATCTGACAAAAAGCACTTATCTGACCCTTTCCTATCCCACTCCCAAGCTTTAGCACCTCAGAGACAGAAATTTTGTCCTGTCTGTATACCCCTGGTGCCTCCTACAATTCTTCATATAGTAATAGGGGCTTAAACATTTCAGCTTTCTTTTCTCAGTCTATATTTTTCTTGGGTGATGACATTTACTTCCATGGCTTAATTTCTATCTATATGTTTTTGACTTCCTGTATCTTTGACCCCAGATTTCTCTCCTGGCCTCAAGACCTATACAAACAGCTGCCTAGTGTCTTTACCTGGGTGTCCCACAAGTTCAACCTAAACGGTCAGCAGTTGCCTCTCCATATATGCCGATCTCAACCCGCACTTGGTTGAATCTGCAGATATGCAGCCCAAGGATACAGAAAGCCGGCTGTATCTCATCTTCAACCCTGCTTTTTCTCCTATGATCCCTATTTCGGTGAACTAGATCAACCTCCCTCCAGTGACCCAAAATGTAAAATTAAGAATTGACCAAAATTATCCAGGCGTGGTGGCGGGCGCCTGCAATCGCAGCTACTCAGGAGGCTGAGGCAGGAGAATGGCGTGAACCCAGGAGGCAGAGCTTCCAGTGAGCTGAGACTGCGCCACTGCACTTCAGCCTGGGTGACAGAGCAAGACTCCGTCTCAAAAAAAGAATTGACCTTGAGGTTAGGGGCGGTGGCTCACGCCTGTAATCCCAGCACTTTGGGAGGCCTAGGAGGGCGGATCAGCTGAGGTCAAGAGTTGGAGATCAGCCTGGCCAACATGGCGAAACCCTGGCTCTACTAAATATACAAAATTTAGTGGGGCATGGTGGCAGGCACCTGTAATCCCAGCTACTCGGAAGGCTGAGGCAGGGAGAATTGCTTGAACGCAGGAGGCAGAGGTTGCAGTGATCAGAGATGGAACCACTGCACTCCAGCCTGGGCGACAGAGGGAGACTGTCCCCCCCAAAAAAAAAAAAAAAAAATTGACCTTGAGTTTTTCCCATTCTTCACTTGCTTCAATCAGTCATTAGATCCTGTCAATCTCGTAATCAAATCTGTAATATCCCCGGAATCCATCAGTCTCTCATTCCCACTGCCACTCTCTTAATTCATACCCAAGAATGCTCACTTGAATTATTCTAACTGGGTTCCCTCTACACCACCAGCCTTGCTCCTTCTTCATTCTATACTCTAGTCTATTTTTTATTTTATTTTATTTTATTTTATTTTATTTTATTTTACTTTTTAGAGGCAGAGTCTTTCTCTGTCTCTTAGGCTGGAGAACAGTAGTGCCATGATAGCTCACTCCACCCTCAAAATCCTGGGTTCAAGCAATCACCCACCTCAGCCTCCCAAGTAGCTGGGACTACAGGGTTCACACCACCACATCCACCTAATTTTTTGGTTTGATTTGTAGACACAGTATCTCATGTTACCCAGGCTGGTCTCAAACTTCTGACCTCAAATGATCCTCCTGCCTTGGCCTCCCAAAGTGTTGGGATTACAGGGCCAAACTACCATGGCTGGCCAGAGATTTTTATTTAAAATATTTGTTTAGCATTAACATTGTAATTAATCAGTCTTTGAAGTGGTATTATTTTTCTTTCTTACTAAAAGCAGCCTAAAAAACTTACTAATTTTCATCTGTTTATAATTCCATCATTATTCCTGAACTCTCATTTTTGTGTAGTACTTCATTCATTTTTATTATTTTTGTACAGACAGCGGGGCTCTTGCTTTGTTGCCCAGGCTGGTCTTGAACTCCTGGCCTCAAGCAATCCTCCTGTTTGAGGCCTCTCAAAGTGCTAGGATTATAGGCATGAACCATCACATCAAGCATTTGCATATTATTTCTAATTCTTGTCCATTTTATGTTTGCTACTATGTGCAGTGTATGAATAATTTTGTTTGTAATGTAGAACTTAACTTTACCTAAATAATTTTCCATGCCTAAACATTTAAATCAGGTCACCTAAATAATTCCCCATTTCTAAAATGTCTTCATAATTATTATTTTATACATAACATTTATTAAACAAGAACACATAATTGTTTGCATGTATAATTACAAATTGTGATAAATGCTGTGCTTTGAAATAGAATAATAAACAGGATCTAATTTAGATATGGAGCTAGGGAAGTGTTCAGGAATTAAAAGAAAGCCTCTGAGACTGGTCAGAGTAAGCTGGAGGGACAGTGGCCTGAATTATGTTGGAGAGGCAGATAAGGGCCTGAACTCTTCAGGATCTTAAAGGATGTGTGATGTGCACATGAAAGCAATTTAAATATTTTAAGCTGAAGAGTAATATGAATTTATTGAATTTTTAAACTTTTCATTTCAAATAATTTCAAATTTAGAGAAGAGATGCAAGAAGTCCTACTTGCAGCTAGGCACAATGGCTCACACCTGTAATCCCAGCACTTTGAGAGGCTAAGGCGGGAGAATTGCTTGAACCCCGGAGTTTGAGACCAGCCTGGGCAACATAGCAAAACATTTTAAAAATTAGCTGGATGTGGTGGCATGCGCCTATAGCTCCAGCTACTCAGGAAGCTGAGTTGGAAGGATCACCTGAGCCTAGGAGGTATCGGCTACAGTGAGCCCTGATCATACTACTGCACACCAGCTTGGGTGACAAAGTGAGACCCTGCAAACAAGTGTCCTTTTTTGCAGTCTATTTAGTGCCAGGTTCTTCATATTTTTGTCTCACAAAAAATAAATACTACTTACAACTCTCATATATCCTTCACCCAGGTTCACTAACGCTTAACATTTTGATTTGTTTTACCACTTGCTCTTGCTCTCTCTTTCCATGTGTATATATATGTGTCTGTATGTATGTGTATACACACACACAAACACACACACCTTCAGTCCTCATTATTTGTAGATTCTGTATTTGTGAATTTGTCTACTTGCTAAAACTTATTCATAACCCCCAAATCAATCATCAGTCAAAGCACTTTTGCTATGTTTTGTAGATACGCACAGAGCAATACAAATTTGAGTTGCCTGATCCGCCTATTTCCAGCTGAGACTGAAAAAGGTGACACTCTGCCTCTTATTTTCACTCTTATACTATAAACAAGTGCCTTTTTTTGGTAGTCTACTTAGTGCCATGTTTTTCATATTTTTGTGCTTTCTGTTGGTGATTTTGCTGTATAAAACAGTCCCCGGGCAAAGTGTTGAAGAGCTGTTTAGTGTTCCTAAGTGCAAAGAAGCTGCCCTTACAGAGAGATAACGCACACGTTAGAGAAGTTTCTTCAAGCATGAGTTATAGTGCTGTTGACTTAGTTCAGTGTTAATGAATCAACAATCTATATTGAATAAAGTGTCTTTAAACAGAAACACACATGAAATAAGGTCAGGTATTGGTCAGTGGTCAAAAATGTCAGGACTAGAGGCTCGAAGGAGCTTAACTCTGTTTCCTCTAGGAGCAGCAGTTCAGTGTTGGCTGATTCAGTGTTAGTTGTGCCTTTAAAGAACATAACTACCTTAAATACTGAGAACCAATTCTATACACACCTTTGATCCTGAACTACTTTTAAATAAGTTGTGATATGCCCCTTCCCTTACCCCTAAATACTTCAATAATATATACATCTTTTTTTTTTTTTTTTTTTGATGGAGTTTTGCTCTGTCGCCCAGGCTGAAGTGCAGCGGCGCAATCTTGGCTCACTGCAACCTCCACCTCCTGGGTTCAAGTGATTCTCCTGCCTCAACCTCCGGAGTAGCTGGGATTACAGGAGTATACCACCACACCCAGATAATTTTTTATATTTTTGGTCCAGATGGGGTTTCACCATGTTGGACAGGCTGATCTTGAACTCCTGACCTTAGGTTATCTGCCCACCTCAGTCTCCCAAAGTGCTGGGATTGCAGGTGTGAGTCACCCGCCTGACTTTTTTTTTTTTTTTTTTAAGAGACAGGATGTCACTTGCTCTGTCTTTCAGGCTGGAGTAGAGTGGCACAATAATGGCTCACTGCAGCCTTGACCTCACAGGTTCAAGCAATCCTCCTACCTCAGCCACCCAAGTAGTTGGGACCACAGTTGTGTGCCACCATGCCCAGCTAACATTTTTTTTTTTTTTAAGAGATGGGGTTTTGCTATGTTGCCCAGGCTGTTCTCAAACTCCTGGGCTCAAGTGATCCTCCTGCCTCAGCCTCCTAAAGTGCTGGGATTATTGGCATGAGCCACCATGCCCACCTGAGGTTATGCATTTTGACAGGATACTATATAAATGATGTTATGACTTTTGTATCACATTAGGAGACATAAGATGTAGGTCTATCTTACCATAGTTTACATTAAACGTAGTCATTTATTCATGATGATATCTGCCAGGATTCTTATGTAAAGTGATTATTTTTCCTCTCTATAATTAATAATAAACATGTGAAACATATTTGCAACTATGAAAATATCCCGTTCTTCATTAAGATTTCACCTGTTAATTTTAGCATCCATTCATGACTCTTGGCTGAATTAATTATCACTATGATGGCTGCAAAATAGTGATTTTTCTAACTCATTTCTTTTACATTGTCAGTTACCATTCTACTAGAAGAAATGGTTTTCGGCAGAGTGTGGTGGCTCATGCCTGCATTCTCAGCACTTTAGGAGGCCAAGGTGGGCAGATCACTTGAGCTCAGGAGTTCGAGACCAACCTGGGCAAGATGGTAAAACCCCATCTCTACAAAAAAATTTTAAAATGTTAGCCAAGTGTGGTGGCATGTGCCTGTAGTCCCAGCTACTGAGGAAGCTGAGGCAGGAGGATCGCTTGAGTCAGGGAGGTTGAGGCTGCAGTGAGCCACTGCACTCCAACCTGGGCAACAGGATGAGAATTTGACTCAAAAAAAAAATTTTTTTTTTTGAGATGGAGTCTTGTTCTGTCATCCAGGCTAGAGTGCAGTGGCATGATCTTGGCTCACTGCAGCCTCCACCTCCCAGGTTCAAGTGATCCTCCTGCCTCAGCCTCCCAAGTAGCTGAGATTTCAGGCGTGCATCACCACACCTGGCTAATTTTTGTCTTTTTAGTAGAGATGGGATTTTGCCATGTTGTCCAGGCTGGTCTCAAACTCCTGGCCTCAGTCTCCCAAAGTGTCAGCCTCAGCCTCCCAAAGTGCTGGGATTACAGGTGTGAGCCACCACACCTGACTCAAATGGCAAATGTCAACAATGCAAAACTGCAGTGCAAAAAGCACAATCCACAGAGGTAAAAACCTATGGATCTTAGCAGTAGATTAAATAAAGTAGCCGAGGGAGTGAACAGTTATGAACGTCTCCAACATTTCCAGCTTAAGAACTTGGGTGGAGGGTGATTTCACGATTTTATTCACAGTAATGGGGAAGACTAGAGGTGAAACAGCTCTGACGGGAAAGATGAAAAGGAACTTGAAAGTGAAATGCAATCTAGGTTTTACGTTACCCTGACGCCCGCACTTCCTGACACAGTATAGATGTTACTTAAAGTGATGGGACTGAGTGTTATCACTAACAAAGAGAAGGTATGGGGAAGAGAGAAGAACCCACATCAAACCTCAGCATTTAGCAGTAGCATAGAAGAAGAAGTCAATAAAGGGAACTAGTGAAGTAGGAGAGGCTGCAGAGGCGGGTGAAAACAAGCAAAAGCAGTGAAGTCAGGAAGCCAAGATGAAAGAGTTACTAGATGAAATGCTGACAGACCAGTAGGATTTCAACTTTTTCTCTTCCAGAATGATTATTTCTGAAGCTAGGGATCTTCTTACTGTTGTTCATTGCTGATTGCTGTATTCTTACAGTGCCTGGCCCATACTAAGTGCTTAATAAATATTTGCTGGCTGACTGAATTTTTTTTTTTTTTTTTTTGAGATGAAGTTTTGCCCTTGTTTCCCAGGCTAGAGTGCAATGGCACAATCTCATCTCACTGCAGCCTCCACCTCCTGGGATCAAGTGATTCTTCTGCCTCAGCCTCTGCAGTAGCTGGGATTACAGGCATCCGCCACCACCCCCAGCTAATTACATGCCTGGCTAATTTTGTATTTTCAGTAGAGATGGGGTTTCACCATGTTGGTCAGGCTGGTCTCGAACTCCTGACCTCAGGTGATACACCCACCTTGGCCTCCCAAAGTGCTGAGATTATAGGCATAAGCCACCACACCCAGCCTTGAATGAATAAATTTGTAGATTATGTGTTTTTGTAGTATTAGTGTATTGATTAGTTATAGCTCCAGAAAAATGTTGAATAATAACAATACCATGCTTCCTAGTCTTGTTCTTGATACATTAGTTTCTCAAGAGGTTTAATTGTTTGTTTGCCTCTCTAAAAGAAACATTTAATTGTTCTTCCATAGGTAAAAACTTTCTGGCCAAGCATCATGGTGCATGCCCGTAATTCTAGCACTTTGGGAGGCCGGGGTGGAAGGATTCCTTGAGCCCAGGAGTTAGGAACCAGCCTGGACAACATAGCAAGACCCTGACTCTACAAAAAAAAAAAAAAAACTTTCTATGGCCCCCTCAGACACCCTACCACATGCTTCCAATGCCTCAGTGGTAAAATCCTAATATAGAATAGAAGTTCCATCCTGAGATGTGACCTCTGCTTGGCATCACTCTAGCTACCCCTGTCTTCCCACACTGATCTCATGACACCATGCCAGGCAATGAGGTAGCGGAAGAGCTTTTCCCAAGAAAGTCTTCCTTGACCCTCTTCCCAACAAACGTCCTTCATTGTGTATATTCATTACTTCCTGGTGTATTCATTACTTCCCTGTCTTTCCAGGACACTTTAAGTTCCTTAACAAAAGGGCCTGGGTTATTTTACTGTTTAACTTGCAGTTTCTGACTCACCACTGTGAGGTTTTGTTGTAACTGGGCTAAAATCTCTCACCTACCATCACCTCTCTTTTATTTTTTCCTAGGTACTGCTCTCCAGAAACACTTCATCTTTTAAGCATCAACAAGCTTTCCATTATAT
>NW_012114932.1:9816873-9817224 GCF_000951035.1 Colobus angolensis palliatus | reverse complement strand
ATTTTAATATAAAGAAGTGTTAGCTGGTAGCTGGGCACGGTGGCTCATGCCTATAATCCCAGCACTTTGAGAGGCCAAGGTGGGCGGATCGCTTGAGGTCAGGAATTCAAGACCAGCCTACGCAACATGGTAAAACTGCATCTCTACTAAAAATACAAAAATTAGCCAGGCATAGTGGCGCATATCCGTAATCCCAGCTACTCTGGAGGCTGAAGCACGAGAATTGGTTGAACCCGGGAGGCGGAGGTTGCAGTGAGCTGAGATCATGCCACTACACTCAAGCCTGGGCAACAGAGTGAGACTTTGTATTTAACAAGAAAAAAAAAAAAAAGATTAGCTAGTAGATGGCAA
>NW_012114932.1:9803772-9812198 GCF_000951035.1 Colobus angolensis palliatus | reverse complement strand
AAAAAAAAAAAAAAAACTATAATTTTTAAAAAACAGTGAAAGAGTGACATTGTTGCAAATATCTTTAATGTTTGGCTTGGTAGAAGACAGCTGGATTGTGCATCTTGATGCTGCATTTACTCTGTTGCAATATTTTATTTTGGTTCAAGTATTTGAAGATAATGTGGCCTCACACAGATAAGCTAGTTAGAAAAAGGAGGGGTATTTTAACAGCCTTTTCAGATCGTTGTGGATGATATTCTTCCTTATGTTACACCAAAGCTTGACAAGTGGTAGTTTCTTCAAGGTGAGTTCCAGTGTAGAAATTGAAATCCTATCTATTAACTTTTCATACTTTTTCACATTGGAGTTCATTGATTACATTAGACCTCTGATTGGATCTTTTACTCATGCATGGTTTTATTGAATTCTGCATGTCTTCGGAAAATATTGATTCACTGAGTTATTCAGATCTTCCAAAGGTTGACATATTTCACTATACAATACCAAAAATTTATTTTTCTCAATAATACCATTGGTCTCATCAGCTTTTTGTCTTGGGAAGCTGTCAGTCTCACAGTTGTGTACAGAAGTCTCCCAAAATTCTAATTTTTGCTTAAAATCTTGAACCTTGTCATTGGCAATAAATGCCATCAGTTGTTCTCAACAGTGAGTTTCATTATTTTCATTTTTGAGTCAATATTTGCCACATAACCAAGTAAGAGCAAAAATAGTTTGTTGGTTGTTCTTTCAAGTAAGAAACAGCGGTTCATGAAAAAGTGGTTAGTTCAGCTGGCAATTCCCACAATCACACAAGGGCCTTTCCTCATATCAATCATCTTATTGTGGTAAAGAGTAGAACTATTTTGTGTGTGCTCCCCACTATATTGCACAGAATATTTAAAAGATATAATTTTTTACTGCTTCATCGAGAACATTTTAAAGTAAAACTGCCTCTTTTTAAACTGTGAGTAGTTGGCAGTAAATAATACAATTACTACTATACACGTACAATATGCAGTACTACTGGAAAGTTTGGTGTCTGCATTGGGTTTCTGCAGAGAGAAAGAACCAATAGCATATAGATAGCTGGACAGGTAGATAGATAGATAGATCAAAGATAGATAAGAAGGGATTTATTAGGGGAATTGGCTCACACAACTATGAGAAGTCCCATGATAGCCACCCGCAAGCTGGCCTCAGAATGGGTTAACTCTCCATCTAAGGTTGAAGGCCTGAGAACCTGGGGATGCTGCTGCTGCAAAGACCCGATAACTGGGAATTCAGATGTCCAAGGCAGGAGCAGAAGAGTGTCCCAGTTCCAGATGAGAGTGAATTCACCTTTCCTCTGCCTTTTTGTTCTATCTGATTTGCAGCCCGTTGAATGGTGTCCACCCACATTGGTGAGAGCAGATCTTCTTTACTCAATCCACTGATTCAAATGCTAATCTCTTTCCAGAAACAGCTCACAGACACACCCATAAAAAATGGTGTATCAGCTATTTTGGCTTCCCTTCACCCAGCCAAACTGACATCTAAAATTAACCATTGCTGGGTGCGGTGGCTCAAGCCTATAATCCCAGCACTTTGGGAGGCCTAGGTGGGTGGATCACTTGAGCCCAGGAGTTCACAAGACCAGTCTGGGCAACATAATGAAACCCCGTCTCTACAAAAAATTTTTAAAAAATTAGCTGGGTTTGGTGGCACGCACCTGTAGTCACAGCTGTTGTTGAAGGTGGATGTGGGTGGGGGCAGTAGGTGGGTGGAGGTGCTGAGGCAGGAGGATTGCTTGAGCCTAGGATGTCAAGGCTACAATGAGTCGTGATTATGCTGCTGCACTGCAGCCTGGACAACAAAGCAAAACTTTGTCTCAAAATAATAATAATAATGGGCTGGGCATGGTGGCTCACGCCTGTAATTCCAGCACTTTGGGAGGCTGATGTGGGCAGGTCACCTGAGGTCAGGAGTTCGAGACCAGCCTGACCAACATGGAGAAACCCCATTTCTACTAAAAATGCAAAATCAGCCGGGCGTGGTGGCACATGTCTGTAATCCCAGCTACTCGGGAGGCTAAGGCATAGAATCGCATGAACATAGGAGGCGGAAGTTGCGGTAAGCTGAGATCGTGACATTGCACTCCAGTCTGGGTGACAGAGCAAGACTCTGTCTCAAAAAAATAAAATAAAATAAATAATAATAATAATGAAACTAACCATCACAGTGTCACTACCTTGATGTTCTAAAGCTCCAGCAATATGAACCACTATTACCTTTATACCATCAGTAGAAGTATAATACCACATAGTGTTTTTTCCACATAGTGAAAAAAGCAAACATCTTATCATTATATGAAAATAATTAAGACCCTCATGTACTTCATGAAATGGACTCAGATACCTGAGGGTAGACAGACCACATTTTGATAACCTCTACAGTAAAGAAAATTGCTTTACTTTGCTTTGTTTTTTGAGACAAGGTCTCACTCTATGGACCAGGCTGGGTGGCTTAGTGCAGCCTGGAACTCTTGGGCTCAAGCCATCTTCTGACGTAAGCCTTTACAGTAGCTGCAACTAGAGGCATGAGCTACCACACCCAGCCTGCTTTACTTTCTTTAAGGCAATGTTTCACAAATTTCACCAAACAGGAACATTTGATTAAATGACATTGCACAAGGAGTTTTAGGAAGATAAGCTTTGGGAAACTGCTGAGGCTGCTCCTTTGCCAGATAGCATACATTTTCCCACAAAAGCCAGTTGTTTTTTGTTTGTTTTTTGAGACAGTCTCACGCTGTTACCCAGGCTGGAGTGCAGTGGCATGATCTCAGCACACTGCAACCTCCATCTCCTGGATTCAAGTGAGTCGCCTACCTCAGCCTCCCAGGTAGCTGGAATTACAGGTGTGTGCCAACACGCCCAGTTAATCTTTGTATTTTAATAGAGATGGGTTTTCGCCATGTTGGCCAGGCTGGTCTCGAACCCCTGACCTCAGATGATATGCCTGCCTTGGCCTCCCAAAGTGCTGGGATTATAAGGGTGAGGCACGGCGCCTGGCCAAAAAGCCAGTTCTTAATAAGGATAACCTTTTTTTTTTTGAGACAGAGTTTCACTCTTGTCACCCAGGCTGGAGTGCAATGGCGTGTTCTCGGCTAACTGCAACCTCCGACCCCCAGGTTCAAGCGATTCTCTTGCCTCAGCCTCCCGAGTAGCTGGGATCACAGGCACACCCCACCAAGCCCAGCTAATGTTTGTATTTTTAATAGAGATGGGGTTTCGTCATGTTGGCCAGGCTGGTCTCAAACTCCTGACCTCAGGTGATCCACCCGCCTCAGTCTCCCAAAGAGCTGGGATTACAGGTATGAGTCACTGGGCTGCACACATTTACTGTCAAAAAGAATAATCCGTCCCTACGCCCTTCTTTTTCTTCAGGGAGTGAATAATACTCCCTGCCTAACACTTTAATCAAGTTAAAGCTTGCTTTTTTAGTAATCATACACTGAGGCCACAGACTGTAAGGTTACAGATCCGAGCGTGAGATGCTCACAATCTAACAGGAGACACAAAGATGATAGGATTACTAGACAATGTGATACAGGTTACAATAAAAAGATCAGGCCTCTAACTGAGCCTGAGAATAGGCACCTTGAAGGAAAATTATTGTGGTGAGTCATGAGACATTTCCACAGTCGGCTTCATAAAAAGAAGAGAAAAAAAAAGTCTTTTCAGGGTCAGGCATGGTAGCTCAGTCCTATAATCCCAGCACTTTGGGAGGCCAAGGCAGGAGAATCACTTGAGTCCAGGAGCTATAGATGAGCCTGGGCAACATAGTGAAAACTTGTCTCTACAGAAAATAAACAAAATTAGCTGGGCATGTGGTGCGCACCTGTAGTCCTATTTGAGAGGCTGAAGTGGGAGGATTGCTTGAGCCCAGGAGGTTGAGGCTGCAGTATTGTGTGATCATGCCACTGCATTCCAACATGGGTGACATAGTGAGACCTTGTCTCAAAAAAAAAGAAAGAAAGAAAGAGAAAAGTCTTTTCAATGAGAGAAGCATGTGTGTGTGTTACACAAGTAAGTCATGATGCCTGCCCCATCCACAGTCCCTTGCAAGAGAACTGTTTTAGTGACACAAAAAACATCCCCAGCTGGGACCACTTGACCCTATACTGCTCTCACTGCTGTCTGGACAAACAACAGGATGCCCAAGGACAGCCAATCCTTTGACTGGCCACAGTGACCCTGATACAAAAAGTATCAGCCGGTCTAAGCACATTTACTCTTTGCAGAATTGGAACTGGAGACTTTGGAAAGAGGAGGAAAGTTAACTATGAAAGGTTGGCTGGGCTTTGTGGCTCACATCTGTAATCTCAGCACTTTGGGAGGCCGAGGTGGGCGGATCACCTGAGGTCAAGAGTTCCAGACCAGCCTGTCCAACAAGGTGAAACCCTGTCTCTACTAAAAATACAACAAAATCAGCTGACTTGGTGGCGGGAGCCCGTAATCCTGGCTACTCTGGAGCCCGAGGCAGGAGAATCACTTGAACCTGGGAGGCAAATGTTGCAGTGAACCAAGATGGTGCCACCGCACTCCAGACTGGGCAACACAGTGAGATTCTGTCTCAAAAAAAAAAAAAACTGAAACTACATGATCAAAATTTAAATAGAAGCTAAAGAGACTATAATGCACATGTACATGTTAGAAAGTTATAAAAAGAAGCAGCTATGAGTTGGCATAGGAAATAAGTTAAAGAAATAAAATGAGGCTGACAAAGTCAGATATTGTAAAGAGAGAAGAACAGAACAGATGTGTAGAAAGGAACTAATCCTGCTATTGCTTCAATAATACAGTTAAGATACAAAAGCTCTTGATGCTGACATTCCTAGGGTTGCTAGGGTTGCCAGTTCCTAGCAGGCAAAACAATGCCACAGTTCCCAGTTTTGTATTTCTTCACAAGAACCTTTATTTCCTTGTGTCCTTGAGGTCACTTGAGTTAACCTTGGTTTCTTTAAACCAAAAGATCTCAACTGAAATAGGCATAGAGAAAACATGATGCAGCAAAATGCAAGTACCATGCCTGAATTAGATGGCCTTGAATTGTCCCTGAATTCCTAGTGCAGCGAGGCCAACCTCACATGCATGATCACTCACCTGTTTTATGTATTTCATAGAAAGGATTGTATTTCACCAACTAAATGTTATTTGGGGAACTTTTTTTTTGTTCAATAGAAAATGTGCTACTTTATTAAAATACTGAGTTTATTTCATATGCATAATTTTGTCTCCCCACCATTTCCATGTCTGACCCCCACTACTACTATGTCCTATCATAATATTCCATACATACTTAAAACCAAGTAAAGGCTGGAGTTCCATCTTTAAAAACTAGGCCGGGTACGTGGCTCACGCTTGTAATCCTAACACTTTGGGAGGCCGAGGCGGGCGGATCACGAGGTCAGAAGTTCAAGACCAGCCTTGCCAACATGGTGTAACCCTGTCTCTACTAAAAATACAAAAATTAGCTGGGCGTGGTGGTGGGTGCCTATAATCCCAGCTATTCAGGAGGCTGAGGCAGGAAAATAGTTAGAACCCGAGAGGCAGAGGTTGAATGAGCCAAGATGGCGCCATTGCACTCCAGCCTGGGCGACAGGGCGAGACTCTGCCTCAAAAAACAAACCAACAGCAACAACAAAAATTGAACAGGCATTTTGGACAACACATTCTTGGCAATGGAACCTGGACAAGATTTATTAACGCAGTAGGGAAAGTTCTCATTCTGCATTATAAAAGGACAGCCAAATATCAACTGTTAACAAAAGTGAAATAAGATGGAAAACTTACAAAAAAACTGTTTAAACTATTTTCTTAAAGAGGCTTCCTCCACAGCCAGAGATCTTGAATAGCCTCCTGGTCAGTCTTCTGGAAGCAATTCTTTACATAATTGATAAACTTGGCTTCGACTTTGGAAAGAGAACCACCTTTTTCTATACCTGCATTTTTGCTTTAATGTCTTTTACAGAACTAGGTTTTCTGGTGTTTTAGGAGGTTTTTTTTTCCTGTTTTTCGAAAGCTTCTTGTCTTTTTGATCTTAGTGTTGATGGTTTTTGAGTCTTTGCCATTCTGATTTGAATTTTGTGCATTGTTGGCAGAAGTCTTTGCCATTCTGTTTTGAATTTTGTGCATTCTTGGCAGAAGTATCTCATATATATTTATTCACTGGCATTTTTTCCTCAGTTTCCTCATCATCAAAATCCTCTTCCTCCTCCTCCTCCTCCTCCTCCACCTCCTCTTCTTCTTCTTCTTCTTCTTCCTTCTTCCTTCTTCCTTCTTTCATATACTATGATGAATAAAAGTGGCAAAGGCAGGCATCCTTTATTTCATAGGAAAAGCTTTTAGTTTTTCACCATTGAGTATGATGTTAGTTTTGGGCTTAACAAAATGCACTGTATCATGTTGAGGAAGTTCCCTTCTCTCTTACTTGCTGTTTTTGTTGTTGTTGTTTTTTGTTTCTTTGTTTTAAGTCACAATTGATCCTCCAAAGTCTTTTCCTATCTGGTGGCTTAATGCAGATAGACACAGAAATCTCGTGTCTGAAAATGGCAGAGCCGGGAGCGATGGCTCATGCCTGTAATCCCAGCACTTTGGGAGGCCCAGGCGGGGAGATCACGAGGTCAGGAGATTGAGACCATCTTGGCTAACATGGTGAAACCCCGTCTCTACTAAAAATACAAAAAATTAGCCAGGGCCGGGCGCGGTGGCTCACGCCTATAATGCCAGCACTTTGGCAGGCCAACGCGGGCGGATCACGAGGTCAGGAGATCTAGACCATCCTGGCTAACGCGGTGAAATCCCGTCTCTACTAAAAATACAAAAAATTCTCTGGGCGTAGTGGCGGGCGCCTGTTGTCCCAGTGACTTGGGAGGCTGAGGCAGGAGAATGGCGTGAACCCAAGAGGCGGAGCTTGCAGTGAGCCGAGATTGTGCCACTGCACTCCAGCCTGGGCAACAGCGAGAGACTCTGTCTGAAAGAAGGAAAAAAAAAATTAGCCCGGCGTGGTGGCCGGTGCCTGTAGTACCAGCTACTCAGGAGGCTGAGGCAGGAGAACTGCTTGAACCCGGGAGGCAGAGGTTGCAGTGAGCTGAGATTGCACCACTGCACTTCAGCCTCGGCAACAGAGGGAGGCTCCATTTCAAAAAAAAAAAAAAGAAAAGAAAATGGCAGAGCCACAAAATGGAAGGAGAGCATTTCCTAGATTTTGGCTTAGAGGAGTTCTATCAGCAATAGGATTTGATATTGAGAAATAAGCTTCTATTATGTAGGTTCATCTATTAGAGTAGCTAGCATACCTTAATACATAGGCAAAAGGGTAATTTCCCAAATAAATAAAACGCTCTTACAAAGAAAGGGATTTAAAAAGAAAAAAAAAGAAAAAAAGAAGCTCTTACAAATCAATAAGGAAAAAGACCAAAAACTCACAGGAAAATTAAACAAATGAGATCAATCGCTAACAGAAGGAGAATTCAAAGGCTTTCACACAAACCTAAAGATGCTCAACATCACCTATACAGTAAGAAACATGAAAAGCACAACTGTATTGGGATTTTTTAATTTTTATTTTTGAGACAGATGTCTCATTCTGTCACCCAGGTTGTAGTATAATAATGAGATCTTGGCTCACTGCCGTCTTTATCTCTTGGGCTCAAATGATCCTCCCACCTCAGCCTCCAAAGTAGGTGCTATGTGTCTGAATGCCTCCTGTGATACTGTCAAATATTTGGTCTTCATCTCCTTTTCTGGAGTACAACTCCTAAAATCTCTGGAATCTCCACAGCGATATCTTTTTGTATGCTAGTGATTAACTGATGGCTAGCAACTCTTAGGCAGCTTCAGGATGGGAGCTGGTCACCAGAAAGACCTAGGAAGGATTAGAGGATTGGGACTTTCTGACCTACCACATGACCTCCAGGAAGGGGAGGGGGCTGATTTAATCTTCATTAAATCGATCACCATGACCAACCGTTTAATCAATCATACCTATGTAATAAAGCCTCCATAAAACCCCAAAATAATAGGGTTTGGAGAGCTTCTGGGTAGCTGAACACATGGAGGTTCCTAGATGGTCACGTCCCTTCCCCCAGACCTCATCCTATGTGTCTCTCTCTTTTTTTATTTTTTTGAGATGGAGTCTCGCTGTGTCACCTGGGAAAGGGAGTGCAATCAATGGCACGATCTCGGTTCACTGCCAGGTTCAAGCGATTTTTCTGCCTCAGCCTCCCAAGTACCTGAGATTACAGGTGCCCACCATCATACCCAGCTAATTTTTGTATTTTAGTAGAGACATGGTGTCACCATGTAGGTCAGGCTGGTCTTGAACTCCTGACCTCAGGTAATCCACCTGCCTCAGCCTCAGCCTCTCAAAGTGTTGGGATTACAGGAGTGAGCCCCTGCACCTGG
>NW_012114932.1:9795385-9797662 GCF_000951035.1 Colobus angolensis palliatus | reverse complement strand
GCTGCACCTGGCCTTACCTATGCATTTAAAAGGATATTTGTTAGATCTTATCCAGCATTTCTATACCTGTAGTGAAAGTTTTTTCTACCTACTTAACCATAACCTAATGCTGGAAAGATGAGTTGTTAAGGTAATTCCTAAAACCGAGTATTTGTGATGATCTCACCTTGGGGATATTAGAGAGAAAAAACATAAAGTACTTGAATGTTGGGGATTTTCTCTCAGTAAAATGAGTAAAAGTAACATTTTAAATAAGAATAACGTTTGAACTGTTAGAGGTGAACTGTTTACAGGCATGATTCATTCTTCTGTTGTACAGCGTATTCTTTTCAATCAACAGCTCTTTACATAATTCCAGACACACATCTTTTATCATTTATATGTGTTACAAACATCTCCTATTTGTAGCCTGTCTTTTCACTTGCTTTATGGTCTTTTTTGATGTAGAAAAATTTACATTAATTTTTAGGTAGTTAAATTATCAATCTTTTCCTTGACACTTTTCATCTTGTTTAGACAATCTATCCTTACCTCCAGGATCTTAAAGATATTTTTCTATATTGTCTTCTAAAGTTTTAAAGTTTTATTTTTTATATTTAGGTCTTTAATCCACCTGAAATTGACTTTTAAAAATAGTATTAAGTACAAGTTAATTTTTTTTTTTTTTTGAGACAGAGTCTCGCTCTGTCGCCCACGCTGGAGTGTAGCGGCTTGATCTCAGCACATGGCAAGCTCCGTCTCCAGGGTTCACGCCATTCTCCTGCCTCAGCCTCTCGAGTAGCTGGGACTACTGGCGCCCACCACCACACCTGGCTAATTTTTTGTATTTTTAGTAGAGACGGGATTTCACCGTGTTAGCCAGGATGGTCTCAATCTCCTGACCTCGTGATCCGCTCGCCTTGACCTGCCAAAGTGCTGGGATTACAGGTGTGAGCCACCGCGCCCGGCCCTTTCCTTTTTTTTTTTTTTGGAGACAGAGTCTCGCTCTGTCACCCAGGCTGAACTGCAAACAATGGCGCCATCTCAGCTCACTGCAACCTCCGCCTCCCAGGTTCAAGTGATTCCCCTGCCTCAGCCTCCCGAGTAGCTGGGATTCCAAGCACCTGCCACCAAACCTGGCTAATTTTTGTAGTTTTAGTAGAGATGGATTTTGCCATGTTGGCCAGGCTGGTCTCGAACTCCTGACCACAGGTGATCCACCCGCCTCGGCCTCCTAAAGTGCTGGGATTATAGGCATGAGCCACTGCGCAGAGCCAGAGGTTCAATTTTCTTTCTTTTCAAATGAATAACCAGTTGTCCTATCATTGTTTATTGAAGAGCTTATCCTTTGCCCACTGATACGCAATGCTAACTGCCATAAACCAAGTATCCAGTAAGCATCGGGGTGTTTCTAGTCTCTATTATGCTTATTCCCTGTGCCAGCACAACCGTATCCACAGCAGGACCAGCATCTGCTCAGATGCCTTCTCTGATTTTCATATCTTTCTGTTTTCAGTCCCTGATTTCCCATCCCTTCTTGTGAGTTTACCTATGTACATATATATGTATGTACGTCTGCATGTATTTACAATTTTTTTGAGACAGGGTCTCACTCTGTTGCCCAGAACTGGAGTACAGTGGCAGGATCATGGCTCACTGCAGCCACTTCCTGGGCTCAAGTGATCCTCCCGTCTCAGCCTCCCAAGTAGCTGGAGCTACTGATGCGCACAACCATACCCAGCTAATTAAAAAATTTTTTTTGCAGATGAGAGTCTCACCATGTTGCCCAGGCTGGTCTCAAACTCCTGGCCTCAAGAGATCCTCTTATCTTGGCCTCCCAAAGTGCTGGGATTACAGGTGTGATCCATTGCACCGGGCCTTACCTATGCATTTAAAAGCATATTTGTTAGATGTTATCCAGCATTTCCATACCTGTAGTGACAGATTTTTCTGTCTACCTACTTAACCATAATCTAATGCTGGAAAGATAAGTTGTTTAGGTAATTCCTAAAATCAAATGTTTGTGATCATCTCACCGTGATGACATGAGAGAGAAAAAACATAAAGTACTTGAATATTGGGGGGTTTTCTCTCGGTAAAATAAAAGTAACATTTAATTTAATTAATTAATTTTTGAGACAAAGTCTCACTCTGTAGCCCATGCTGGAGTGCAGTGGAGTGATCTCGGCTCCCTGCAACCTCTGCCTCCCGGGTTCAAGTGATTATCCTGCCTCAGCCTCCTGAGTAGCTGGGATTACAGGCACCTGCCACCATGCCCAGCTAATTTTTTGAATTTTT
>NW_012114932.1:9783265-9791210 GCF_000951035.1 Colobus angolensis palliatus | reverse complement strand
TGAGCCACTGCACCCGGCCAAGGCTAATTTTGTGTGTGTGTGTGTGTGTGTGTATTTTTAGTAGAGACAGGGTTTCACCATGTTTGTCAGGCTGGTTACAAACTCCTGACCTCAGGTGATCCACCCGCCTTGGCCTCCCAAAGTGCTGGGATTATAGGCGTGAGCCATCTTGCCTGGCCAAAGTAACATTTTAATAGCAATAACGTTTGAATTTTTTTTTTTTTTTGGTTCACACTTCACATTAGGTATGGTCACAGTGGCTCATGCCTGTAATCCCAGCACTTTGGGAGGCCGAGTTAGGTGGATCTCTTGATTTCAGGAGTTTGAGTCCAGCCTGGGCAACATGGTAAAACCCTGTCTCTATTTAAAAAATACAAAAAATTAACAGGGTGTGGTGGCAAGCACTTGTAGTCCCAGCTACTCAGGAGCCTGAGGTGGGAGGATTGCTTGAACCTGGGAGGCGGAAGTTGCAGTGAGCCAAGGTGGCATCACTCTACTGCAGCCTGGGTGACAGAGCCCTCATCTAAAAACAAACAAAACACCAAACAAGCAAAAGAACTTAACATTAAATAGAAAATCATTTTGTACAGATCAGTGAAACCTGACCAAAATAATGCTATGATTTCCAAAGTAGAATAAATCAGCTGAACTAAACCCAATTAGACTCTGATAACTAAGAAGAACTGAGTCACAGGAGTAATAAAGCTAGTGAGATTCAAAAAAACCTCTTCCCTCTCCTGATACATCCTTGTGAGGGAGAGATTGGTGAGCAATGAGAAATGTTTCCATTCTGATGGACGCTTGTGGTGGCAAAACACTAGAAGCATCAGCACCATGGGCATGAATTATAAAACTTGTCTCAGAGTTGTTAAGATAATCAAATGTTAATATTTGCAAAGAAATCTAAACAGTGTCTGGCATGCAGTGACTGTGGTATTGTATGAGTACTTGTCAAGTAAAAAAATAAGGGATGGAATTGCAACCATATCCCTTAGATTGCGGGTCCCCAACCCCAGGGCCGTGGGTTAGTACCAGTTCGTGGCCTGTTAGGAACCTGGCTGCACAGCGGGAGGTAAGTGGGGTATGCGGGGAGCGAGCATTACCACCTGAGCTCTGTCTCCCGTGAGATCAGTGGCAGCAGTAACAATTCTTATAGGAGGTCGGGCACGGTGACTCCCATCTGTAATCCCAGCACTTTGGGAGGCTGAGGCGGGTGGATCACCTGAGGCCAGGAGTTCAAGACCAGCCTGGCCAACATGGCAAAATCCCCACCTCTACTAAAAATACAAAAATTAGCTGGTCGTGATAGCACGTACCTGTAGTTCCAGCTGCTTAAGAGGCTGAGGCAGGAGAATCACTTGAACCCAACAGGCGGAGGTTGCAGGGAGCTGAGATTGCGCCACTGACTCCAGTCTGGGTGACAGAGCGAGACTTGTCTCAAACAAACAAACAAACAAACAAACAAAATTCTCATCGGAGTGTGAACCCTGTTGTGAACTGCACATGCAAGGGATTGTGGGCTCCTTATGAGAATCTAATGCCTAATGATCTGAGGTGGAACAGTTTCATCCCAAAACCAACCCGACCCCACCCGGGGTTTTGCCATGTTGGCCAGGCTGGTTCTGAACTCCTGACCTCCAGTGATACGCCCACCTCAGCCTCCCAAAGTGCTGGGATTACAGGTATAAGTAACCACGCCTGGCCTTCCCCTACTATTTTCATTCCTCTGCAAAATCTCAACCTCTTTCCTTGTTTTCAAAAAATAACGTTAAGACCGGGTGCAGTGGCTCAGCCTGTAATCCCAGCACTTTGGGTGATGGAGGTAGGAGGATTGCTTGAAGCCAGGAATTTGAGACCAGCCTGGGCAATACAGTGAGACCTCACCTCTGAAATAAATAAACAATTAATTAAAACAACAGAAAGAATATTTACTAGCCTTTATTTTCAAAAATAGAAACTCACTATAGGAATTAAGCACATTCCTTTTGTGGACCATTTGGATTAAATCCTCTCTGTGGGCAGAGATCACTTTTTATACTTTTCTTGTTCCCCCAATAAGCCTACCATAATACCAATACAAAATACATACTCAGATATATCATGGAACATGTAACAAACCAAACACACTGGACATACTTGAGATAAAATAAAAATCTAAACTAAAAGTTATATGTATTAATTTATTTCCTTATTTTCATGTAGCATCCTGTTAAGATGCCCTTGGAAGCTTTTCCCATGCTTTAATTGCATGTTTGAATTCGGCCTACATTTGTTCCATGAACAAAACAGTATATTGCAACTTGTAAAATGAAAAACGTAAAATAAAAATAACGAAATACTGTAAAATTAAGAAGGCTCTGACAACATTTTAAGAACTCATAAGTATAAGGATGTTTTTGTCATTCTTTGAGAAATGCAACTCCATATTATATTTAGTTTATTTGGAATAGCTATGTCCTTAACTGGTAGTCAATACTCAAACATCACCAAATTATTAAATTTTTTTAATTAAAAAATTTTTAAAATTATATTTGCATATATAAAGATAAGTAAGACACTGGACAAATTATAGAGTCTCAGGCTTATGTGGAATTATGACTGCTCTCAACAATTACTGAAATTCCCTTTCAAAGAAAATCTTCACATAAACCTATGTTTGACTATGTAGTAGAATGAAGACGGCCACAGATCTGGCATTTTCAAAACATCACATGAGTACTACATGTAATGCTTCAAAGTAACTGTTTTCCTCTAAAATTTCACTAAACAACCTCAGGCAGTAAAATAAAACAAAACATTAAGAGCTCCCAGGGGTCATCCTAAGAATTAGACAGATTTCTTTGATTTTTTCTTCTCTGCTTCTTCCTTTTCCTTTTCTATTTCAGTTACATATAATTCAACTTCTTTTGCACTAAACATCTGAAAAGAGAAAAAAATTTAAAGATCAAATGCCAATTATACAAATAATATCTAAATATTTACAATATGAAGAATTCCAATATTTAATAAATTTATATTTTCTATGTACAACTTTATATTTTGTAACTTCAAATATACAATGAAGCATTTCAAAAGGTCTAAGAGCAATAACAATTACGGGCAAAGCCAGATCTCTGACATTTCTACTATCACTGTGCTAAAAAAGAAAGTGGGGCAAAAAGCGATATTGCATTATATTCCTATATGTGCATGTAGCTCCAAAAACATTTTAATGTGAGGCTTAATTTTATTCATGAACAAAGACTCATTATTTAACTCTCCCAACCGCACCCTACTGTGTGATTCTCTGATAGGGTTTAATGATTTGATCAGTTTATAGAATAGCCAAATGAGATGGGAAAAGATAATTTACGCTACTTTATGTCCTGTAAGTAGAAAGCAAAAAAGGTTTTATTTTTGTAAGAATTTGCAGTGTAGTTTGATTTTCTGTTGTACTGTTCACAAGTAGATCCAAGGTTACATGCTTGCGGCTATAAGACAGCAATTATTGACCAGGCCTGGTGGCTCATGCCTGTAATCCCAGCACTTTGGGAGGCCAAGTTGGGCGGATCACTTGAGGTCAGGGGTTCGACACCAGGTTGCCAATTTCTTTGTCTTTTTTTTTTTCAGACAGGGTCTCTCCCTGTTGCCCAGGCTGGACTGCAGTGATGCGATTGCAAACTCTGCCTGTCGGGTTCAAGCGATTCTCCCACCTCAGTCTCCTGAGTAGCTGGGACTACAGGCATGTGTCACCACTCTTGGCTAATTTTTGTACTTTTAGTAGATAGATTTGCATTTTCAGTACAGACAGGGTTTTGCCATGTTGACCAGGCTGGTCTTGAACTCCTGACCTCAAATGATCTGCCCGCCTCAGCCTCCCAAAGTGCTGGCATTACAGGCCTGATCCACCACACCTGGCCAAGATGGCAATTATTAACTTCAGTGAATACAAAACTCTAAATGTAATGATCTTAATACCAAAAAGTGGTATCTACTAAATTGATAAATGATCAACTTTATGGAAAGGCAAGTTTTCAAAGATGTTGGAGATGTGAAGGATTTTGGTAATTAGTCCATCACTAGAATTGATATATAAGAAAATGTAGATTCACAAAGCTAAATTATATTTGACCAAAGATTAAAGAAGGATTAAAGATTAGGTCTCTGATTCTTATTTCAACTCCAGAACTCTTTCCATTTCACCTATAAAGATGTGTGTCAGAAAATCTATATTTGTCAATAATCTACATAAAATATGTTAATTAAACGTTTTATGAAATGAATGTTTATAAAATGAATTTACCCATCAAACAATTACTGGGAGTTCCATGGGTTCTGAAAGTAAAGTGGAAGAATATAATTCTTACCTGCTATTAAGGATTTCACAGTTTAGTGGGAAAAAACTGGCATATAAACAGATCATTACAATAAAAACCTGAATAAAGTGATGTGGTATTACTTGGGGAAGAAATAATTTCCTCCTTTGAAAAAGCATCTTTCATTTTATTTTTCCTTTTTGAGACAGGGTCTTGCTCTGCTGCCTAATGCTGAAGTACAGCGGCATGATCACAGCTCACTGCAACCTCTGCCGCCTGGGCTCAAGCGATCCTACCGCCTCAGCAGCCAGAGTAGCTGGGGCTACAGGTGTGAACCACCACCCCCGGCTAACTTTTGTATTTTTTATAGAGACAGGGTTTCGCCATGTTGCCCAGGCTGGTCTCAAACTCCTGAGCTCAATCGATTTGCCTGTCTCGGCCTCCCAAAGTGCTGGGATTACAGGCATGAGCCACTGCACCCAGCCTGAAAAAGCCTTTTCAAAAAATTATTTTTCATTTTTGTGAGTATATAGTAGGTATATATATTATGGGGTACATGAGATATTTTGATACAGGTATGCGATGCATAATAACTACATCATGGAGAATGGGGTATCTATCCCCTCAAGTATTTATCCTTTGTGTTACAAACAATCCGATTATACTCTTTTAGTTATCTTCAAATGTACAATTGTTATTGACTACAGTTACCCTGTTGTGCTATCAAATACTAGGTCTTATAAATTCTATTTTTTTGTACCTATTAACCATCCCCACCTGCCCCTGCCCCCCACTACCCTTTCCAGCCTCTAGTAACCATCCTTCTACTCTGTATCTCCATGAGTTAAATTGTTTTGATTTTTAGATTCCACAAATGAGTGAAAACATGCAATGTCTATGTTTCTGTGCCTGCCTTATTTAACATGATGACCTCCACTTCCATCCATGTTATTGCAAATGACAGGATCGCATTAATTTTTTGTGGCAGAACAGTACTTCATTGTGTATAGGTACCACATTGTCTTCATACATTCATCTGTCGATGGACCCTAAGGTTGCTTCCAAATCTTGGCTATTGTGAACAGTTCTGCAATTAACATGGGAGTGCAGCTATTTCTTCAATATACTGATTTCCTTTCTTTTGGGTATATACCTAGTAGTGGATTGCTGGACCATATGGTACTTTTATTTTATGTGTTTTGAGGAATCTCCAAACTATTACTCTTCACAGTGGTTGTACTAATTTACATTCCCACCAACAGTGTATGAGGGTTCCCTTTTCTCCACATCCTCGCCAGCATTTGCTGTAGCTTGTCTATTAGATATATGCCATTTTAACTCGGGTGAGAGGATATTTTATTGTAGTTTTGATTTGCATTTCTCTGATGATCAATGATGTTGATCACCTTTTTTTTTTTTTTCGGAGATGGGCTCTTGCTCTGTTGCCCAGGATGGAGTACGGTGACACAACTGTGGCTCACTGCAGCCTCGACCTCCCAGGTTCAAGTGATCCTCCCACCTCAGCGTCCCAAGTAGCTGGGAGCACAGGAGCACGCCACCATACCAGGCTAATTTTTTAATTATTATATTTATAGAGACAAGGTCTCACTGTGTTGTCCAGGCTGGTCTGAAACTCCTAGGCTCAAGGGATCCTCCCGCCTTGGCCTCCCAGAGTGCTGGGATTACAAGCAAGAACTCAGCCCAAGGACCTTTTTATATGCCTGTTTGCCATTTGCATGTCTTCTTTTGAGAAAAGTCTATTCAAATCTTTTGCCCATTTTTTGGATCAGATTATTGTTTTTTCTCTTATAGAGTTGTTTGAGCTCCTTATACATTCTGGTTATTAAAGCCTTGTCAGAAGGGTAAATTTGCAAATATTTTCTCCCATTCTGTGGGCTATCACCTCACTTTGTTGATTGTTTGCTTTGCTGTGCGGAAGTTCTTTAACTTGATGTGATCCTATTTGTCCATTTTTGCTTTGGTTGCCTGTGTTTGTAGGGTACTACCCAAGAATTTTTTGCCCAGACCAATGTCCTGGGGATTTTCTCCAACGTTTTCTTGTAGTAGTTTTATAGATTGAGATCACAAGCTTAAGTCTTTAATCCATTCTTATTTGATTTTTGTATATGGTGAGAGAGAGGGGTCTAGTTTTATTCTTCTGCATATGGATATCCAGTTTTCCCAGCACCCTATATTGAAGAGACTTTTTCCCAGTGTATGTTCTTAGCACCTCTGTCGAAAATGGGTTCACTATAGATACGTAGATTTGTTTCTGGGATCTCTATTTTGTTTAATTAATCTATGTGTCTGTCTTTATGCCAGAACCAGGCTGTTCTGGATACCATAGTTCTGTAGCATAATTTGAAGTTGGGCAATATGATTCCTTCAGTTTTGTGGTTTTTGCTTAGGGCAGCTTTGAGCTTTGGCTCTTCTGGGTCTTTTGAGGTTCTATATAGATTTCATTTTTTTTTATATTTCTGTGAAGAATATCATTGGTATTTTGGTAGGGATTGCATTGAATCTGTAGATTACTTTGGGTAGTATGGACATTTTAAAAACACTGATTCTTCCAATCCATGAACATGGAACACCTTTCTATTTTTTTTTTTTTTTGGTGTCCTTTCTTTTTTGATGTGTGCACTTACAGCTATAAACCTCCTTCTTAGTAATGCTTTCACTGTATTCCACATGTTTTGATATGTTAGGTTTTCATTATCATTTGTTTCAAGAAAATTTTCAATTTTCTTCTTAATTTCTTCATTGACTCACTGGTCATTCAGGAGCATATTGTTTAATTTCCATGTATTTGTATAGTTTCCAAAATTCCTCTAGTTACTGATTTCTAGTTTTTTTTCCCCACTGTGGTCAGAGAAGATGCTTGATATTATTTCAATTTTTTGAATATTTTAAGGCTTATTTTGTGACCTAAATATGGTCTGTCCTTGAAAATGATCCATGTGCTGAGGAGAAGAATGCATATTCTGCAGCTGTTGGATGAAATGTTCTGTGAGTATCTATTAGATACATTTGCTCTACAGTGCAGTTTAAGGCTGATGTTTCTGCGCTGATTTTCTGTCTGGAAGACCTGTCCAATGCTGAAAATGGGGTGTTGAAGTCTCTAGCTATTATTGTATTGGAATCTATCTGTCTTTTTAGCTCTAATAATGTTTACTTTATATATCTAGGTTCTACAGTGTTGGGTGCACATATATTTAAGACTGTTACATCTTCTTGCTGAACTGACCCCTTTATCATTATATAGTGACCTTCTTTGTCTCTTCTTACAGTTTTTGTCTTGAAATCTATTTTGTCTGATATAAGTATAGTGACTCTGGCTCTTGTTTGGTTTCCGTTGGCATGTTTTTTCCATCTCTTTATTTTCAGTCTATGGTTATCTTTATAGGTGAAGTATGTTTTTCATAGTCAACAGATCATTGGTTCTTTTTTTTTTTATTAATCCATTCAGTCCTTCTATATCTTTTGATTGGAGAGTTTAGTTCACTTACATTCAATGTTATTATCGATAAATAAGGACTTATCCTCCTGCCTCAGTCTCCCAAAATGCTGGCATTACAGGTGTGAGCCACTGCTCAGATCTCACTTTTTTTGAAGCAGCGTCTTACTCTGTCACCCAGGCCGGAGTGCAGTGG
>NW_012114932.1:9775986-9782078 GCF_000951035.1 Colobus angolensis palliatus | reverse complement strand
TGATCTTGGCTCACTGTAACCTCTGCCTCCCAGGTTCAAGCGATTCTCCTGCCTCAGCCTCCCAAGTAGCTGGGACTACAGGTGCCTGCCAACACACTCAGCTAATTTGTGTGTGTGTGTGTGTATTTTTAGCAGAGATGGGGTTTCACTATGTTGGCCAGGCTGATCTTGAACTCTTGACCTCGAGATCCACCCACCTCGGTCTCCCAAAGTGCTGGGCTTATAGGCATGAGCCACTATGCCCAGCCAGAGCTCTACTTTTGATCACTTCACTGAACTGTATCCCACACAAAGATTTATCAAAATCGAGAATGCAATAGGATTTATAATATTTTCATGTGGAGTCTATCACAGTTATTCAAGATCCACAAATTAAAACTCTGTAAAGAAACATAATCGAGACGATTTCTATATACATCGAAATTTGGCAAAATTGGTTTAAAACCAGATGCAAGTCTATTTTAAAATAATTTTCAGTTAAG
Source organism: Colobus angolensis palliatus (assembly GCF_000951035.1). Classification (NCBI taxonomy): domain Eukaryota; kingdom Metazoa; phylum Chordata; class Mammalia; order Primates; family Cercopithecidae; genus Colobus; species Colobus angolensis. Next base: position 9,781,596 of record NW_012114932.1, on the reverse strand, counting down.
CAATTTCAGACTCTGAAGACATTGAAAAACTTCCTAGAGAATACATTATGGTTGATTACCCAAACATCCATTCTATACCATTGCTTAGCATTAGCCAACCAGCAAACAGAATCTTCTGGAGACCGTTCTGAGGATGTCTTCAGTCTTCCAGTCAGATTGAAGGGAGGGACTTACACTCCAAAGTTAGGGAAGTTCTCCCTCTCCTACAAGAGGTTAACAGGAAAATAAATCATTCTGATTGCCTCTGGTGGTCATGAGAGGAATCAACCTTAGTAGAACAAACTAACTTTAGGATGAAGCCAATATTCAAAATTGCAGAGTGGAGGGACAGGACAAATCTAGATCCATGAGGACATCATTGTGTTGTTAAACACACTGTGTCTGGAGCAGGTGTATACTTTCATCTGTGAGATAAAACGATTTCTTGTTGTTTAAGTCACTATGAGTTGGAGTTTTTTGTTTTGTTTTGTTTTAACTTGTAGACAAAAGCATTTGTTCTAACACATTAACCTCTGCTTACTTTAATTTCTCCTCAGGTCAATGGGAACTCATTTTTTTCCAATGAGAATTTTCAATTTTCAGTAGAAACTATTCTCAAATGTCTGCCTAAAACAACTTTTTTTTTTTTTTAGATGGAGTTTTGCTCTTGTTGTCCAGGCTGGAGTGCAATGGCACGATCTCAGCTCACCGCAACATCTGTCTCCTGGTTCAAGTGATTCTCTTGCCTCAGCTTCCTGAATAGCTGAAATTACAGGCACCCATGACCACGCCTCGCTAATTTTTTGTATTTTTAGTAGAGATAGGGTTTTACCATGATGGCCAGGCTGGTCTCGAACTCCTGACCTCAGGTGATCCACCCGCCTTGGACCCCCAAAGTACTGGGATTACAGGCATGAGCCACTGTGCCTGGCCGCCAAAAACAACTTCTAACAGATTTTCAAAAACCAGGTGAGAAGGAATAGAGGAAGGAGAAAGTGCTTAATATTACTACTGACAAACTCACTTCTCTTCATATTTTGGTGGCCTAAGATTACAGTGGAAGGTAAATTTTTTGTTTAATAGTTGTAGAAAATGACAAGCTTTACATAACATTCTTTACATTCTTTAAAAATATTTAATCTAAGGTAAAAAGACACAGTAGCTGCTTTAAGCCAGAATAAATGACTAAAACTGACTACATATTGATATTCTCTCTCTGTTTATGAATACACATACAGGCATACCTTGGAAAAATTGTGGGTTTGGTTTAGGACCACGGCAGTAAGGCAAATATTGAGTCACATGAATGTTTTGGTTTCCCAGTGCATATTAAAGTTATGTTTGCACTATACCGTAGTCTATTAAGTGTGCAATAGCATTATGTCCAAAAAAATCAACATATCTTAATTTAAAAATACTTTATTGCTAAAAAATGCTAAAAATCATGTAAGGCTCCAGCAAGTAATCTTTTTGCTGGTGGGGTCTTGTCTTGATGATGATGGTGCTGACTCATCAAGGTAGTTAGTGGTTGCTGAAGGTTGAAGTGGCTGTGGCAATTTCCCAAAATAAGACAACAATGAAGTTTGCCACATCGATAGACTCTTCCTTTCATAAAAAATGTCTTTGTAGCATGAGATGCTGTTTGACAGCATTTTACTCACAACTGAACTTTTCAAAACTGGAGTCAATCTTCTCAAACCCTGTTACTGCTTTAGCAATTGAGTTTATATAATACTCTAAATTTTTTGTTATTTCAATAATGTTTATATCATCATAACCAGGAGTAGATTTCATCCAAGAAACCACATTCTTTTCTCATCTTTAAGAAGCAACTTATCATCTGTTTTATCACAAGATTGCACCAATTCAGGTGCATATTCAGGCTTCACTTCTAATTTTAGTTCTCTAGCTATTTGTACCACATCTGCAGTGACTTCCTCTACTAAAGTCTTGAACTCCTGAAAGTCATCCATAAGGGTTGGAATCAACTTATTCTAAACTCCTGTTAATGTTGATATTTTTGTTTCTCTAATTTTTTTGGTTTTTTTTTTTTTTTTAGTTTTTTTTTTCTTGCTCTGTCACCCAGGCTGGAGTACAATGGTACAATCTTGGCTCACTGCAACCTCTGCCTCCTGGGTTCAAGCGATTATCCTGCCTTAGCCTCCTGAGTAGCTGGGATTACAGATGCCCACCACCATGACTGGCTAATTTTTGTATTTTTAGTAGAAATAGGGTTTCACCATGTTGGTCAGGCTGGTCTTGAACTCCTGACCTCAAGCAATCCACCCACCTCAGTCTCCCAAAGTGCTGGGATTACAGGCATGAGCACTGTGCCAGGACTTTTTCTGTTGTTGTTTTTTTTAGACAGTCTTGCTCTGTCACCCAGGCTGAAGTGCAGTGGCACAATCTTGGCTCACTGTAACCTCCACCTCCTGAGTTCAAGTAATTCTCCTGCTTCAGTCTCCTGAGTAGCTGGGATTACAGATTCCCCCCACCACATCCAGCTAATTTTTGTATTTGTGGTAGAGACGGGGTTTCACCATGTTGGCCAGGCTGGTCTTGAACTCCTGATCTCAAGTGATCTGCCCGTCTCAGCCTCCCAAAGTGCTGGGATTACAGGCATGAGCCACTGTGCCCAGCCAATGTTGGTAGAGACATAGTCTAACTATGTTGCCCGGGCTGATCTCAAACTTCTAGCCTCTAGCAATCAATCCTTCTGCCTTGGCCTCCCGAAGTGTTGAGATTACACGTGTGAGCCACTATGCCTGGCCATATTCCTTAAATAATAAGACTTGAAAGTCAAAATTACTCCTTGATCTACATGCCGCAGAAAGGATGTGTTTCTAGGCACTAAAACATTAATTTCCTTGTACATGTTCATCAGAGCTACTGGGTGACTAAGTGGACTGTGAATAAGCAGTGACATTTTGAAAGGAACCTTTTTTTTTGAGTGTTAGGTCTCAATAGTGGGCTTAAAATATTCAGTATACTACGCTGTAAATAGATGTGCTGCCGTCCATTGATTGTAAATGAGCACTGGCTTCCACTTAAAGTTACCAGCTGCATTATCCCCTAACAAGACAGTCTGTCCCTTGAAGCCAGGCAGTGAGGTGATTTCTCCTTTCTAGCTATCAAAGATGGCATCTTCTTCCAGCAGAAAGGTGTTTCATCTACATTGAAAATCTGTTGTTTAGTATAACCACCTTCACTGAAGATAAATGTCTTAGCTAGATCTTCTGGATAACTTGCTGTAGCTTCTCCATCAGTACTTGCTGCTTCACCTTGCACCTTTACGTTATGAAGGTGTCTTCTTTCATTAAACCTCATGATCCAACCTCTGTTAGCTCTAACCTTTTCTTCTGTAGCTTCCTCACCCCTCTCAGCCTTGATAGAATTGAAGAAAGTTAGGACTTTGCTCTGGATTAGGCTTTGGCTTAGAGGAATGTTGTGGCTGGTTTGATCTTCAGCCAGGCCACTAAAACCTCTGTATCAGTAACAAGTCTGTTTTTTTTTTTTTTTTCCTCTGCCTCCCAGGTTCAAGCGATTCTTCTGCCTCAGCCTGCAGAGTAGCTGGGATTACAGGTGTGTGCCACTACACATGGTTAAATTTTGTATTTTTAGTAGAGACAGGTTTTGCCGTGTTGGCCAGGTGCGTGCCACCACGCCTGGCCTGGTTGTTTCAGTTTCTTATCATTCATGTGTTCACTTGCAGTAGCACTTTAAATTTTCTTTAAGTACTTTTAATTTTCTTAAGTACTTTTCATTTGCATTCACAATTTGAATAACTTGCACAAGAGGCCTAGCTTTCTACCTGTCTTGGCTTTCGACATGCCTTCCTCACTAAGCTTAACAAGTCTAGTTTTTTAATTTAAAACTCATATGACAGACATGAGACTCTTCCTTTCACTTGAACACTTAGAGGCCCTTATAGGGTTATTAACTGGTCTATTTTCAACATTGTTATGCCTCAGTTAATAGGAGGGCTGAGGAGAGGGAGAGACTCGGGTAAATGGCTCGTCAGTGGAGCAGTCAGAACACATACAACATTTATTGATTAAGTTCACTCACTGTTTTACATGGGTGCAGTTCATGGTACTGCAAAACAATTAACACAGTAATATCAAAGATCACTGATCATGGATCACCATTATATAATAATTACATTGTTACTACGTTATATATATAATAGTAATAATTAAAAAGTCTGAAATATTCTGAGAATTACCAGAAATGTGACAGAGACACAAAGTAAGCACATGCTGTTGGACAAATGGCATTGACAGACTTGTTCAACACAGGGTTGCCACAAACCTCCAATCTGTAAAACACCATTTAATGAGCACCTACTATAAAGGATACTACTATTTCACACCATTTCATTTACTTATGACAACAGCCCTTTGATGAAGTTATCATTAGACTGATTTTATAGGGAAGAAAACTGAAAGTTGAAGATCAGAGCAACTTGCTCAAGGTCATATTGTTAAAAAATGTGTCTGCTGGAACTTAATCCTAGTCTACCAACTCCAAAGCATGTGTTCTGTTCCCTACATAGCCTATCCTAAAGTATCATGTGGAAGACAGTATAACGCTGCTGTCAGTAAGCATACCATTCTACCGCTCATAAGCAAAAATACGTGTATAACTCTGTGTGTGTGTGTGTGTGTATGTCTATGTGTACACGCATAGGTATATTATGGAGCGGAACAGGCAAACTCTGGCCTCAGTGGTTTCTGTGCCCCTATGGTGTTGCTGCATCTGTCCCTGGGCTCTTAGCAGCAGGGGTGACTAAAACCTGGATAATACCCATTTCCACACTCTGTGCTCAGCACCCCGTGATTTATGTGGGGCTCTGCAGGGGCATGCTCCACCATCCTGTCCCCATTTCTCTTATTTATTGAAACTTTGCTGTTGTCTTATCCTCATATCCCATCTGTTAGCTGAATAATAAAGGGTAGGAAATTGATGTCAAAGCAACCATGATGACAAAAACAAAAACAGAAACAAACAAAAAACCCACTGCTCCAGATGGTACTAATTTTAATACTACTTGAAATATTTTCCTTAAAACCAAAGAAAAGATACATGCAAAACAATCTTTAAAAAAATTTTTTTTTGTGATGGAATCTCGGTCTATTGCCCACATCACTGGCATAATCTCAGCTCACTGTAACTTCTGCCTCCTGAGTTCAAGTGATTTTCCTGCCTCAGCCTCCCAAGCAGCTGGGATTACAGGCGTCTGTCACCACGCCCAGCTAATTTTTTTGTATTTTTAGTAGAGACGCGGTTTCACCATGTTTGTCAGGTTAGTTTTGAACTCCTGATCTCAAGTGATCCATCGCCTCAGCCTCCCAAAGTGCTGGGATTACAGGTGTGAGCCACTGCATCTGGCAACAATCCTTTTTTTCTTTAAATATAATTTTTATTATTATTTTTTTCCCGTGGAGATGGGGGTCTTGTTATGTTGCCAAGGCTGGTCTTGAACTCCTGACTTCAAGTGATCCTCCCACCTCAGTCTCCCAAGTAGCTGGGATTTCAGGCATACACTGCCATGTCTGAGTATAAAACAATCCTTTAAGTATATTTCTTTTTTTTTTTTTTTTTTTTTTTTTGAGACGGAGTCTCGCTCTG
>NW_012114932.1:9759883-9775860 GCF_000951035.1 Colobus angolensis palliatus | reverse complement strand
TTTTGTATTTTTTAGTAGAGACGGGGTTTCACTGTGTTAGCCAGGATGGTCTTGAACTCCTGACCTCGTGATCCGCCCATCTCAGCCTCCCAAAGTGCTGGGATTACAGGCTTGAGCCACCGCGCCCGGCCCCTTTAAGTATATTTCTAATATAGTTTCCCAAATTTTGAGTGCTTTTGTACAATCTCAGCTAAAGAGAGCTAGTTGGCAAACTATATTGCATGGTTGGTTCTACCTAATGAACAATAGTGAACTACATTTCAAATGCTCTTTAGCCAGTGGGTCCTCTATCACAATATCCTGAACATTTTATTTTGTAGTCCAGCAGTTTTCACCCACAATGGCTGACAGATGTTATATATACGATAACATTAGACTTGGCACAAAGAAATATGGAAAGGTTATCATGCTAGGTATTAAAGTTTAAGTCTCACAAGATGCTCAAGGCACTTTCAAATGTAAAGTAATGGAAATACATAAAAATCAGTAGACAGGACGAGTGCGGTGGCTCACACTTGTAATCCCAGCACTTTGTGGGAGGCCAAGGCGTGCTGATCACTTGATTCTAGGAGTTAGAGACCGGCCTGGGCAACGTGGCGAAACCCTGTCTCCATTAAAAAAAAAAAAACACACAGAAAAACAAACAAAAAACCAGTAGACAGTCAGAAATGAGTGGAGGTTATTTGACATTAATGAAGGACAACATTATATCGGAAGCCTAGAGGCCAACAACCTTTTAACTTTTGTCAAAATACTTTATACTACAGATACTTTTTCCTCTTTGGTTAATGACTTACCTTCAAAGGTTGATTTCTTCTTATTATAGCAAGTTCAATGTTTTTTCCACCAGACTGTACCACCTAATGTAGAACAAGTATGCTATTAGAATTATTTCAGCAAATTTTGTGTTTAATAAACAAAAATGGATGAGAAAAAAAACTCATGATTTCCTGAATATGCTTTATTAGATCACTTACTTCTAGCAAAGCTTTTATTGCTAACTTGATAGCTTCATTGTCACTTGCTATGGCATCTTCTGTGTAATTCTTTTCTAGAAATTCTCGAACAGTTTTAGCACTTCGGCCTATTGCATTTGCCTTGAAAAATAAAAGTTAATTTATAAATATCATTGCAGTATGAATGAATTTATGGTTACTAAGTTTAGAGGTTTAGAGTGTACTCCAGTATACCTTCATAAAATTACCAAATGAAAATTATAGATCTGAAAACGTAGCAAACATTTCAGTAGCTCATTTGGTTACTATCAGAATAGTCTGTAATGGCAGCATGGTTTTTATTTTCCTTTTTTTGGTTTGTTTTAGAGATGAGATCTCACTCTGTTGCCCAGGCTGGAGTGTAGTAGTGGCATAATTATAGCTCACTGCAGCTTTGATCTTCTGGGCTTAAGTGATTTTCCCACCTGAACCTCCTGAGCAACTGGGACTATAGGTATGCATCACCACATTCAGCTGATTATTTTTTTGGTAGTCTTGCTACCAAGACTGGGTACAGTCTTGCCCAGGCTGTTCTCAAACTCCTGGCCTCAAGTGAGCCTGCTGTCTCAGCCTCCCAAAGTGTTGGGATTACAGGTGTGAGCCACAATATCTGGCCAACTTTTTCTTTTAAATATACCAATGCTTTGTCCTGGCTAATGCTTTCTATCAATATAATGTCTCCCAAATCCTTGATAACCAGAAATTATTTTATTTATATATTTTTTTGAAACAGGGTCTCACTTTGTGGCCCAGGCTGGAGTACAGTGATATGATCACTGCTCACTGTAGCCTTGGCCTTCTGGGCTCAAGGTATCTTCCTACCTCAGACTCTCAAGTAACTGGGACTATTGGTATGTGGCACCACACTTGGCTAATTTAAAAAAGAATTTTTTTTAGAGATAGGGTCTCGCTATGTAGCCCAGGCTGGTCTCAAACTCCTGGACTCATGTGATCCTCCCAGTTTGGCCTCCCAAAGTGCTGGGATTACAGGCATGAGCCACTGTGCCTGGCTCAGAAAGGATTTTAAAAAGTAGAAACTTGAAAAGATGTGGAGAGGCAAGGAGCTATAACTTTACAACATGGTACAAAAAGAAGAAAGCAAAGAGAGGGAAAAAAATGACATCAACACGAAGAAAGCTATTTACCTAAGTTGGGCTGAGCACCATTTTTATAGATTTTAGAATAAGTATAGTGGTAACCTAATTGATTCATTATCTTCTTTGACTCTTAAGCAGGAAGAGTGTCTATTCTATTCCTCTTTTCTTTGTTCTTTACACATTTTCATCTGATGAAGGAAAAATGCAAATGGATTTTCCTGGCTGCATGGCTATAGGTAGAAGGCTGCATATTGTTTTAATTCAGCCTAAATATCCAGATTAGTACTCGTGATGATAATAATGATGATAATAAGATTTTAAATTTTATATTAACAGAACACTTATGTGTCAGGCACTAAGTCAGGCACTTTACATGGATTATCTCATTTAATCATCACAAAAATGATTAAATAGGTACTGTTACTAACCCCAATTCTTGGATGTAGAAATGGAGGCTTGGAAAGGTTAAAATACGGTTTGTCAATATCAGCACTGTTCACATTTTGGGCCAGTTAATACTCTGTTGTGAGGACTGTCCTGTGTATTGTGAGATTTTTAGCTGGCTCCACAAACTAAATGCCAGCAGCAACTCCCACCCCAGTTGTGACAACCAAACATATCTCTTGTCAAAGACATTGTCAAATGTCTCTTAGGTGGGACAAAATCAGCTGTTTGTGAATTACTGACTGAAGTAATCTTGACCAAGATCATACAGAGAGTAAGCAGAAGAGCTAAGCTTTGAAACTGTGGTCTGAATCAACAAGCCAAGCTTTTAACTTGATACACTAAGCTGCCACATGCTCCTTTCCTAGGATGATTACAGAGTAAAAGGAACAAACAGAAAGGCCTATCCTTTCACTGGCATTAAATGGGGGAATGTCTCAGTTACAACTGTTTAGTGTTATTATTATTATTATTATTATTGTTGTTTTCTTTTTTGAGACAGAGTCTCGCTCTGTCACCCAGGCTGGAGTGCAATGGCGTGATTTTGGTTCACTGCAACCTCTGCCTCCTGGGCTCAAGCAATTCTCCTGCCTCAGCCTCTCAAGTAGCTGGGATTATAGGTGTCTGCCACCATGCCTGGCTAATTTTTAAATTTTTAGTAGAGATGGGATTTCACCATGTTGGCCAGCTGGTCTCGAACTCCCGACTTCAGGTGATCTGCCTGCCTCGGCCTCCCAAAGTGCTGAGATTACAGGTGTGAGCCACCGTGCCTGGCAAACTGTTTAGTATTATGATTATGGGAAAGAGATCTCAAAGGAGATTTTAGGACATAAATATGAAAACCCACCATTTATATTACATTATATAACAATATACTATTCTGGTTAGCAAAAGATTCTTTTTACTTCATATAACTTTCTCTATGCCATTATGTTTCAGAGGATTAATATAAGTAGTTGTTGAAACTTCTAAATTAAATTTTGTGGCCTTGAAATTTCACCAAGATCAAAGGTAAAGCCTTCAGCCTGGTGTGACTTTGAAGTCTATTTGCTACTAGGTTTTTTTGTTTGTTTGTTTGTTTTTTGGTAACTAGTTACCACTCAGAGAGGAAGTACACAGTTAGTGGCTTCAGGTAGTGGTTTATTCAAAAACTTCATTGGGCCTTTAAGGTTATCCTGCACATTTCTGGCGACTTTCCTATCCACTTTTTCCAATTCTTAATGTCAAAATCTTTAACTCTTACCCACTCGACTTGTTTTCTAAAATCTAGCCTGTTCTTGCCACACTCAGATCCCCACCCTCCCTTGCCCCATCACCCACCCCAATCCACTTCAGTGATGACTCTGGTAGTTTTGCAATACTTTTCCTACCTGCCTCCTCAGATTAATGATGATTTTCTACAGCAAAGACTATTAGCTGACAACCCTAATATCCATTCTTCCTTTGTGACAGAACTCTAGGCAATGTGACTGCTGAAATATGTCACTTCCTAGCTTCTCTTACAAATAGGTATACACAAGTGGAAGTCACTGGGTGAAGCTCCTAGGAACCTTTGCTGCCTAGAATGCAGACATATTGGCTAGAGGTCTAGCAGCCATCTTGAGAGCATGGAAAAAGATTAAGACTAAAAGAGACAAATACTAGCATCTGCCTACTTTCAGACTTTTCATTATATGAGAAAAATCAATCCTATGTGTTAAGAATCATCAGGTCTTCGTTGTTAGGAGACAAAGACAATCTCACTGACAGATCTCGGAAGTGCATCCTGTGACACACTGCCCCATACACCTCCAGAAACAAAAACCTTATTCCTGCGGCTACTGGAAGTGGTAATGGCAGACAGCCCTCAGCTCTTACCTCTCTTGGGAAGGTTCCCTGGATAACAAGAGCTCCCTCAGGGAAGGTCACGTGCTCTTACAGGGCTAGCCTACACTGACTGAGTGATGCAGAGTATCAATGTGCAGTCCCTTCACCCCAACTTAGAACAGCTCTGATGAGCCACTACAGATCCAGAGCACTCCATGGTGTCAACTGAAGCCTTTACTGCGACTACAATGCAGTCCAATGTCTCCCTCTGCCCAATCCTGATCCCTTCCCTTCAACAAATGCTTATAAAAATGGCACTTCCTAATATATATCCTAAAAAATAATAATCTTCCCATGAGGCTATGTGATCCTAAGGAAGGACAAGGTCCCTGCTGACAAGTGCAGATCAGCTTTTCTCATCTGAAGGCTTGCTAACTTCCAGAGTAAATCTTCAGTGCGCTCTCCCACACTAAGAAAAAGAGATGTGGAAATGAACAAAAAACTCTACTCACAATAAATAAATCACAATTTCCATTATTTTTGAAATATAAACAGAAGGCAAAACTGGTCAAGTGTTGTCAGAAACAATAAATTGGAGGATTATATTAAACAGTCTTTAAAGTCTTTTCAACCCTGAGGTTCTAAGTTTTTATGGCAGCATTTTCCAAAGTGAATCCCACAAAACATCAGAGTAGAGAAAGGATCTATGATCACAGGGCTCTACATTCAAGTCATCTTGGGGACTACTGTTTTACCTGCTTCTAGAACATTTAAATGCTTTTTAGCAGATCCAGATGTACTTTGGTAACAAAACTTACTGAATTTCTTTAAATAGCTAAAAAAATTACTTAGCTAGAGAGCTTGTTTACCTAATACCTGTTGACATTAAAAGAAATGCACTTTGAGAAACATTGCTTGGAAGTATACAACAGAGTTAACGTTCTTACCATTTTGAAACATTATGGCCCATACTGACAAGAGCAAAACATGCCCCTTAATCATCAACATCATTAGTCAGGGTGGGGCTTAAGTCTATGCATATGGGTCTCCTTAAAATAGTATAGAATAGCTTTTAAATTAAGTAACCACTTCAATGCACAGCATATTAGATGCCAGTTTTCATCAATGTTCTTTAAGAGCTAATTTTATTTAAAAACTTAAAAAATGCAAGCTTTTCAAGAAATACATAGTAAACTGAAACAAAGTTTTAAATATAAAATATGAGTGCTAATGGCCAGGCTGGCATTCCTACAAATCTACAAGCTATATTGTAAGTGAAAGGAAGAATATTTTTAAAAATGTGTACAACTTCTTAGATACACACTTAAATACCAATATCTTAGAACTAATAAGCAAGAACATATTCAATTCCTGCCACTAAATGTCTATAAAATATTATTTTGAAAATATTACATTACATCAACTCTGTGGGTCTTGGGGATAAAGGGAATCTATGCAAATATGCTGATACTCATGCTGTTTGATGTGCCATGAGTAATAAGGTCTCTTGTTTCTGACCCAGAGGGTCTTCTGTCTTCTGCCAGTATCCATGAAACAGCAGCAGGCTAATTTTATCAGTGTGTAAGTAGTGTAAAATCAGATCCCAGACCTAATAATTAGAAACTGAAACTAAGAAAAATTTAAAAAAAATCAATTCATTTAAAAATAAGCCCATTACACGTTATATTAGTCTGCTTGGTATGTCACAACAAAATACCACAGACCAGGTGGCTTAAACCACAGAAATTTACCTTCTCAAAGTTCTAGAGGCTAGAAGTCCAAGGTCAAGGTGCTAGCAATTTTGGTTTGTGGTGAGGGCTCTCTTCCTGGCTTGCAGATGGCTTCTTCCTCATTGTGTCCTCACAAGGCCTTTCTTCTTGTGTACACACATACATGTTCGTGCAAAAGAGAGAGCTCTCTGTTGTCTCTGTCTCTTCTTATAAGGACATCAATTCCATGGGATTAGGGTCCTATCCTTACGACCTCATTTAACTTTAATTATCTCTCTGAAGGCCCAATTTTTTTGGGGTTGGGGTTCAATGTATGCATTTTGGGGCACCCAATTCCATCTACAACACATGTTAATATAAACATGTTTTTATGAAAAAATCATATTTCCTAAAACAAAACTATTTTTTTGAGAAGAGTGGTACAAATATACTTACTGTCTACAATATATTTGTCTTGTAAATATATTTACTCTCTGGCTTCACGAAAGCTGAATTCTTTTATCTGTTTTGCATTCAACATATTACAATATGTTATTATGGCTGAAGTATAACCTTACACAAATATGCAGTTAGAAAAGGGAGGAATATTTTAATGCCCTTCTCAGAAAAGTGTGGATATTCGTCGCAACAGGTGGTAGTTAATTGCAAATTAAAATCTGCAACCACATAAATAAACTTTTTTACTGTTTTATTAAAGTCTCTTGGTTTTTAAATTATTTTACAATAAATTGGTATTTTAAAATTTCTCAGTTTTAATTTCTAATAGTCATTAGGGACTGGTAAAACCTACATAATGTTTGCTTTGAATAGGTATTTTATCTTGCAAGATTTTGTAATATCATGCTTGCTCACCTGGAAAACTAGTTTACTGAACTATGCAGATCTTCTAAATGTTGACCCATGTGATTTCTAAAACATTAAATAATCATGCTTATTAATTTTTCACAAAGAAACTGTCAGACTCATTGTGGCAAATACATGTTTTCCAAAATTATAATTTTTGCTTGAAAACTTGAATTTTATCATTGGCAACAACTGGTAGTTGTTTCCTTAAAGTAACAGGCTCAGTTTGCTCATCCTTGAGATGAGCAACAGAGTCTCACTCTGTTGCCCAGGCTGGAGTACAAAGGCACGAATTTGGCTTACTGCAACCTCTGCCTCCCGGGTTTAAGCAATTCTCCTGTCTCAGCCTCCCAAGTAGCTGGGATTACACGCATGCACCACCAGGCCCGGTTAATTTTTTGTATTTTTTTTTTTTTAGTAGAGATGGGGTTTCACCATGTTGGCCAGGCTGGTCTTGAACTCCTGACCTCAGATGATCCACCCGCCTCAGCCTCCGAAAGTGCTGGGATTATAGGTGTGAGCCACCACACGTGGCCGTAGTTTTTCAGATTTAAACAATGGGTACCAAATCAGGCAGGTCAAATGAATCATCTGGGTAGATAGATTCTAATTCCATCTAAAAACCATATGTTTTGCTTATCTTTCTCTAATCTCTAAAATGTAGAGAATTTTTTTTATCACCGCTATCCCCAGTGTCCAGAAGAGCGCCTAGTACGCAGTAAGAGCTTAATACTGTTGTTGAATGAAGGAATCCTATAGCTCTGTCAATCTTGGGGGGAAAAAACTTCCCTTGAACCTATATTCTCCTCTAGCTACTGTTTGTTTGTCTGCTCCCCTTTATAGCCAAACTTCTTAAAAGCACTATTTTTACTTCCTATTTCCTTTTCTTCAATTTTTTATTTTGGAAACATCTAAACTTACGAAAAGTGTCAAGTACAACAAACAACTAACACCACACTCTTTGCTTGGATTCATGAACTATTAACATTTTGAGGTATTTGGTTTACTTCTCTCAATTCAGATACAGGCATGAGTGCGTGCGTGCACGCGTGCACACGCACACACACACACGTCAATGCTGAAGTTGCAGATGTCATTATATTTCGTCCTTAAATATTTCAGCATCTATCTCATTAAAACAAGGTTGTTCTCGGTCAGGCACAGTGGCTCACCCTTGTAATCCCAGCACTTTGGGAGGCCAAGGTGGGTGGATTGCTTGAGGTCAGGAGTTCCAGACCAGCCTGGCCAACAGCGTGAAACCCCGTCTCTCCTAAAAATTAACTCGGCATGGTGGCAGGCACCTGTAATCCCACCTACTTGGGAGGCTGAGGCAGAAGAATCGCTTGAACCTGGGAGGTGGAGGCTGCAGTGAGCTGAGATGGTACCATTGCACTCCAGCCTGGGTGACAGAGAGAGATTCCATCTCCAAAAAAAAAAAAAAAAACCCAACAACTCCCCCCTGCCACAAAACCCCACAAAGTTGTTCTCTTATATAATTACATTACAATCATCACACCCCAAAAATTTAAAACAGACACAACATTATCTGATACACAGTCCATATTTAAGTGTCTCTGGTTGTCCTCAGAATGTCCTTTGCATCTGTTTTTCCCACATCCAGCATACAGTCAAAAATCATGGATTGCATTAATTCTTTAGTGTCCTTTAAACTAGAAAAGTTTCCATGCCTTTATTTTGTTTTTCATTAACATTAACATTTTTGAAATATCTTGTAGAATGTTTTACAACTGAGATTTAGCTGACTGTTCCCTCAATAGGTTTAGGTTAAATCCAATGGCAATAATACTACTAAAGTCATGTTATTTCTTTTCCATTGCATCAGAGCAGGAGGCATACAACGCCAGTTTATCCTATTATAGGAGATGCTAAGTTTGATGGTGATAGTGGTGTCTGCCACAACTTTGTGATTAACAAGTAATATGTGGCACCACGTGAATATCCTTTTCCCAGCCATCTTTCACTTGATGGTTTTAGCACTCCTTAACGATTCTTGATCTTCCCTCTCCCCTTTTCTTTTATTATTTATTTATTTTTAATTTTGTAGAGACGAGCTCTCACTATGTTGCCCAGGCTGGTCTTGAGCTCCTGGCCTCAAGTGATCCTCCCACCTTGGCCTCCCAAAGTGCTGGTATTACAGGTATGAGCCTTTTTCTTCTAAATCCACTCCAGTCATGCTTTCATCACCATCCTCCATCCAGGCTGTTCTTGTCAAGGTCACCAATGACCTGCACATCGCTAAATTCATTCATTTCACAGTCCTCTTTTTACTTGATGGAATTGAGTAAACTGATAACTCTTTCTTCAAATACTGTTTTCACTTGGGATCCAGAACACTGGTTTCTGAGTTCTCCTCCTTTGTAGACTATGCTTGGTCCTTCCCAACCTTTCCCTGGCCCAATGCCTCTAAACTAAATCAATTCTTGCCTGGATTATTGAACATAGCCTGTAACTTATCTCCCTGCTTCTACCCTAAGTTCCCTACCATCTATTCTCAATATAGCAGCTAGAGAGACACATTAAAAGTATAAATCAGATTGTGTTATTCTAATATGTAAAAACTTCAAATGGCTTTCTGTATCACTTTCTTTTTTTAAATATTGTAAGACCTATCCAAGGCTTTCTAGTCCTACAAGATCTAGCCCCCTACCTCTGAATACTTCATTTCTTACCACTGTATTTGTTGTTGACTTGCTGTAGCATAGTCCTGTTGGTGCTCAAAAAGTTTGAGATTTTGAAGTATTTCAGATTTCTAATTTTTGGATTATAGATGCTCAGCCTGTATGATCTAGCATAGAAATCCAGCTGTAATAGCCTAGTTGCTATTTTTTATCAATATGGAACATGCTACTGCCTTGGGAGTTTGCCCTTCTGTTTCTGTGTTTGGAACACCAAAGCAAACAACTGGCTGGCTTGCTCCTTCACTTTCTTTAGGTATCTGTTCAAATGTCTCCTTTGCAAAGGGACCTTCCCTGACCACCTTGTATACACCAGTCACTCGCTATCCTCCTAACCTTGTTGTCTCATTTTACTCACAGCATATATATATACACACCACCTTTCATATTGTCAGATTTTTATATTGTCTGTCCTCCTCCCTTTTTCATAGGGGCAGGAATTTTCATCTGTTGAGTTCACCTCTATATTCCCATAACCTAGAACAGTATTTAATATGTAACAAAAATTCAGTGTTTATAGACTGAATACTTGTAAATGACGGGCTGTTTATATATTTTATACTTTTGATGATGAATAATCTTTGGGAATCCTGCACTATAATATCCCCATGTACAGAGTTATCACCTCACATGCTTATTACTCTGGTATTCAATTCCTTATTTCTGGACCTTTAGGATTTTATTTTTGTCTTTAGCTATGCGTTAAAAATGTTAGTAATCATTCTAGCATTGCAGATGTTTACAGCAGGACAGCTTTTAGTTAATTTAATTTCATGTAATTGGCCAAGCACCAGAACCCGTTACTCCATTTAAAAAATTCTTTTAAGCCAAGCACAGAAAGACAAATACTTTATGATCTCACTTATATGTAGAACCTAAAAAAACTGAATTCATAGAAGCAGAGAATAGAATGGTGGTTAACAGGGGAGGGTGGAGGAGGGAAAGGGGATGGGAAGTTGTTAGTTCAAGGGTACAAAGTTTCAGTTAGGAGAAATAAATTCTGGAGATCTACTGCACAGCAGGGTGATTATAGTTAGTAATAATGGACTGTATATTGAAAATTGCTTAAAGAGACTAGATTTTAAATATTCTCATCACAAAAATAAGTATGTGAGATGATGAGTAGATTAATTAGCTTGATTTAAATCATGCCACAATGTATACACATATCGAAACATCACGTTTACAACCATAAATATATACAATTTTTTATCTGTCAAAAATTTTAAAATACCTTCTTCAATATAAAAATGTATAAACAAAAAAATCTAAAAATGAGTGTTTCCTTACTGTACCCCTGTTTTTTCATCTGGATACTGGAGGAGCTTCATGGCAACCTGTCAACAGGGCTGACTGAGTTTGTTGGACTTTTCTGCCATGGAAAGGGCAGCAGCTTGCCCTCAATGAAAGAGAAACTTACTCAGGATATAAGTTTCCCCTACTTGTGCCAAGTGCGTCTGTCAGCTCTCCCACCTGTGGACTTAACTGAATACTTCCTTTCATTTTTTTAGAAACAGTCTATGTTGTCCAGGCTGCAGTGCAGTGGCTAGTTGAAGGCATGATCATAGTGCACTACAGCCTGGAACTCCTGGGCTCAAGCCATTCTCCTGCCTCAGCTTCTCAAGTAGCTAGGACTACTGCCATGCACTACTTTAGCTGACCTGGATAGGTTTCTTCACCATCACAGTATCCTAGAAAATATAGTCTCTGAGCAACGAACTGATTGTGAGGAAGTAGGGGAATTGGCTTATGTTCATGAGATTCATTGGTTTTACTATGTTCTCTCATCACCTTGAATTAGCCAGCCTGATAGAATTCTAGAATAGGCTATGAAGACTCAGTTACAGCAGCAGCTGTGTGACATCTTACAGGGCAAGGGTTCCATTCTATAAGATCCTGTATGTACCCTGAGCCATAAACTAGTAATTCATTTTTCACATGCCCACAAATCTAGGAACTAAGGAATAGATGTGTCTCATGAATACTCTTTTTATTTATTTATTTTTTTGAGATGGAGTCTCGCTCTGTTGCCCAGGCTGGAGTGCAGTGGCACGATCTCGACTCACTGCAAGCTCTGCCTCCTGGGTTCACACCATTCTCCTGCCTCAGCCTCCCAAGTAGCTGGGACTATAGGCACCGGCCACCACACCCAGATAATTTTTTGTATTTTTAGTAGAGACAGGGTTTCACCGTGTTAGCCAGGATGGTCTTGATCTCCTGACCTCGTGATCCGCCCGCCTCGGCCTCCCAAAGTGCTGGGATTAGAGGCGTGTGCCACCACGCCCGGCCCTCATGAATACCCTTAATGGCCCACTTGTAAGTCTTTGTCTTTTGTCCCCACTTGGTTCTGCTAGTTTCAAGGTTCTAGTTCCCAAGGAAAAGAAAGGGAGATAAGTGGGGAGGATGTTTCTATCAGGGGACATAATGATTTCACTGAACTACGAGCTAAGATTGCCACTTGGCCGTTTTGGACTCCTCGTGTTATTGAACCAACAGGCAAATAAGGGGTTACTGTAACGACAGTATAATTTGTTTTCATTATCAATGGGAATAAAGTTACCATTATACAATAAGACCAGGGAGGAGGTATCTAAAATTCAAAGGATTTTCTGGAGGCCTCTCTTAGCATTCCCCTGTAAAGTGAAAAAAATTAATGGAAGGCACTATTACCCATTAGGGCAGGATCATTAAAGGCCCAGTCTTCATAAATAAAATTTGTGTTACATGCCAGGTAGAGAACCTCAAAAAACCCAAGTGCTGGTATTGGCTATTTCTATTCTCATTTCTGCAACACGTCATGTGGGCACAGTTTACATTTATAACTTCCTATTTCTCCTACCCATTCTATCTTTTCCCCTACCTGTACCTCATAAGCCTACAAAATAGCATTGCAAAATATGGTCAGTACCATAGCTGTGTTCTCAACAGTCTATTGCAACATTTGATCAGGGTACTTGGTATAGTATGTCAGAGTAAAAAGCAAACAGACATAAAAAATAAAACATAGACACAAACAAAACAAAAAAAGTAAAACTTGATCTCATAGTTAAAATGTTACTGTTCCCAGAAGTGGAATCAAGTCAGAAGATTGTACCTTCCAAGAATAGATATTAGAATTTATATAACATGCACAGAAAATAATTTGACCTAAAAAATTTGGCCTAAAAATGCTAAATCAGAAGTAGCATGATGTAACGTAAACAACATAGAATGAAATAAATAGAACACCCTGAGTTCTAATTCAATATTGCTATTAATTAGGAATGTGAACTTTTTTGTTTTGAGACAGGGTCTCGCTCTGTCACTCAGGTTGGAATGCAGTGGTATGATCCTAGCTCACTGGAGCTTCAAACTCCTGGGCTGAAGTGATCCTTCCACGTTAGCCTCCAAAGTAGTTGGGACCACAGGTGTGCACCACCAATGCCTGGCTAATTTTTAGAACTGTTTTCATAGAAGTGGGGTCTTATTACATTGTTCAGGGTGGTCTCAAACTCCTGCATTCAAGTAATCCTTTCGCCTTGGCCGCCCAAAGTGCTGGGATTACAGAAGTGAGCTACCACACCAGGCTGGGAAGGTAAACTTAACAACAGCAACAAAAATCACTTAACCCCTAAATCTCAGTTGCCAAATACATAAAATAAAAAAGGTTTTCAAATGTTTTTTGTTAAAGATGATTGTTTTAAAAGCTGCATAATATTTCCTTCAACCAAAATCCCATAAGAAAGTACACTTCATAAAATGTAGACAGTGGGGTATCCACATGTATGCGAGCAAGTGCACAGTGCTCAAATCCTCCTGTCCCACCATGAGAACTGAAGACACCAGAGCAGAGCAGAGTTTCAGACCAAGACGATCAACAAAATTCTTAACAACTAAAAAATTCCATAATTTTCCTAACTGACTGAGATAAAATAAAATTCTTCTCTGTACGACCCCAAGAAGCAATCAGATTAAAACAGAAAAATTATGTAAACCTGGAATACATAATATTATGTTACAGAAATAAAGGATAATGATGTAATGATAAATGCAAACAGAAGATGGCAGGCTTCAAAATATTTAAAGATTGAGTGTAGTAACTTGGTTTGTTTAGGGCACAGATTTAGGAGACAAGAAATCTAGTACAGGTAAGAGATCTCTAGTTTCCAGGAAAAAAAAGTCTGATATTTGCATCATGTAAATCTATACCTTCTGATTACTAATTAGATTACTCAGGCAGATTAAAAGGATATGTGCCACTGATATAAGTATTCTGATATTTGTTGTAAGAATAATTCACTGCTTTACTGCCTGGTTAACAGTTTATAAAAGAGTATCTTATTAGTATGGTCAGCACAAATCAAATTCTTTATTTAACACAAGCATAAAGACCATGGCAATATTTCTCCACTAATTTATTTGGCTCTTAATAAGAGTAAAATCAACTTTGTAGAAAACTATTTAAAATATGGGTATTTAACTTTTAATAAAGTCAAAATCACTTATATTGGATTCTGTAGTATAGTCTTATTCTTATATATAGGAATGTACAAAAATTCACTCCTGGAAGCTAGGTTTCTCTGGGCTCTAGCAGTGCTTTTTGCCGGGGGCAGGGGGCGGTTTGTTTGGTTGGTGTTTTTCAGACAGGGTCTTGCTCTGCTGCCCGGGCTGGAGTGCAGACACACAATTATAGCTCACTGTAACCTCAAAATTCTGGACTCAAGCAATCCTCCTGTCTCAGCCTCCCAAGTATCTGGAACCATAGCTGTGTACTACCATGCCTGGCTGAGCCCTATACTTTTGTATTGGATTTGAGTACACCATTAAACAAAGTCATTACTGTAGTTGGGTGTCAAAACAAGAATAACAACTTATCCAGAAAACAAACTATATGCTAGGAATTATGCAGAGATCATTGCTACATACTAGCACATGAGTATAGATTCATAGTTTAGGGTGCTCTGACTCTCCTAGAATGGAGAAGATGCATTAAATATTTCAGTAGGAATTTAAATGTCCATCTAATTCTTTGTTAAAAGCAGAAAGATTATTTCTGCTTGAAGCAAGCATCTATATGGTACAATATTAATCTGGAATAATAATAAATAGGAACTGGATATTTCTCTTATTTGACCACTTATAAACACTTACTTTGGTCACATCTTTTCAAAAGACCTTGCGCTTACAAAATTAACATGTTTCTTTATCCAACCAAAATCACTGTAGTTTCTGATGAGCTGAATAGTTACATTTATAAAGTTTGTACCAACATCAATATTTAATGCAAAATAATTTTGTCATGTCTCTCAAATCAATACAGCATTTACACTGAATATTTACTAAACTTCTAAAAAAAGTATTAATAAATTCATGACTCACCTTCCAAGCATGATAAGTACCAGAAGGATCTGTTTGATATAATCTTGGGACACCATCATCATCAAAACCTACAATTAAGGCAGAAATACCAAAAGGTCTTCGTCCATTGCTTTGGGTATATTTCTAGAAAAATAAAATGTAGTTTTAGAATAAAACTATTACTTATAAAATAAAAATTCTAATAATAAAGCATTGCTGCCCAAATGATCCACTTCCCTAATTCTTATTCTACATATACTAATGATCTTTTTCCTGACCCTTTCTGGAGCAATCTCAATTCATGATAAAATTTTAAAAAATTATGCTATACAGTCTATACAAGAAAATCATAAGTTTATTTACATATAGTCTTTTTTCTTTTTTTTTGAGACAGAGTCTTGCTCTGTTCCCCAGGCTGGAGTGCAGTGGCGTGATCTCAGCTCACTGCAACCTCCGCTACCAGGTTCACACCATTCTCCTGCATCAGTCTCCTGAGTAGCTGGGACTACAGGCTCCCGCCACCACACCAGGCTAATTTTTTTTTTTGTATTTTTAGTAGAGATGGGGTTTCACCATGTTAGCCAGGATGGTCTTGATCTCCTGATCTCGTGATCTGCCCGCCTTGGACTCCCTAAGTGCTGGGATTACAGACATGAGCCACCAGGCCCGGCCTATATATATTCTTAAAATCACTTTCTTGTTGCTTTGTATATATTTGGTAACATCACTAGACTGTAATCTCTAATATAGCAGAGACCTGTGCCATACATTTTGGTTCTTAGTAAAGTTGATTTCAATAAGCTGTGCTGTGGAAACATGTCCTCGGCTTACTTTGAGGGACACTATAAATGTTACTATTATAATCAAGTATTCTTACTTGACACTATTTTTATCAAGGACATTCTGTTCACTATGTTCACTATATCCTAGGTTATCTCTAATTAGAAACCCAAGTAAAACATTTCTTTCATTCCCAAGACAAGAAAACCTTTGTTTATCCTGAAGAAGAGCATGCTGTTTCCTCACAGA
>NW_012114932.1:9749985-9759033 GCF_000951035.1 Colobus angolensis palliatus | reverse complement strand
ATATTATATATTTATGTTATAGATGTATATATTTTATATATATTTATATATATATACACACACACAGAGTACGCTATTCTCTATTTCTACAAACACAACTTTTTTAGTGTCTACATATGAATAAGGACATGCAGTATTTGTCTCCCTCTGCATGACTTATTTTACATAACACAATGTCCTCTAGGCTCATTCACATTATAATGAATACAGAATTTCATTCTTTTTTATGGCCAAGTAGTATTCAATTGTGTTTCTATACCACATTTTCTTTATCCATTTATCTGTTGATGAATGTTTAGGCTGGTTCTATATCTTGCCTGTTGTGAATACTGCTGTGATAAACACAGGGGTGTGTACATCTCTTGGATATACTGGTTTCTTTACCTTTGGATGAATACCCAGTAGTGGGATTGTGGGATTATAGGATAGTTCTACTTCTACTAATAGTTTTCTGAGGAGCCTCCATACTATTTTCCATAATGTCTGTATTAATTTACATTTCTACCAACAGTGTATAGGAGTTCCCCTTTCTCTGTATTCTTGCCAGCATTTATTTTTTGTCTTTTTGATAATAGCCATTCTAACTGAGGTGAGATGACATCACTGTGGTTTTGATTAGCATTTATCTGATGATTAGTGATGTTGAACATTTTTTCATATACATGTTGGCCATTTGTATTTCTTCTTTTGAGAAACGTCTATTCAGTTCATTTGCCCATTTTTTTCAGGAAGATTATTTGGGTTTGTTTGGTTTTCAGTTGTTTTTAGTTCCTTGTACATTCTAGATATTAATCCCTTGACAAATGAATATTTTGCAAATAATTTTGTCTTTGGTGCCTGTGCTTTTAAACTCTTATCCATAAAAATCTTTGCCTAGCCCAAGGTCCTAAAGCATTTCCTCTATATTTTCTTCTAATAGATTTATAGTTTTGGATCATACATTAAAGTCTTTAGTCCATTTTAAGTAGACTTTTGTATATGGTGAGAGAGAGACAGAGGTTTCATTTCATTTTTTCTGCATATCCAGTTTTCCCAGCTCTGTTTATTGAAGTGGTTGTCCATTCTCCAATGTACGTTTCTGGCATCTCTACTGAAAAATCAGTTGAAGGTATATAGATTTATCTCTGGGTTCTCTATTATGTTCCATTGGCCGATGCATCTGCCTTTTACAAAAGCACCATGCTATTTTGGTTACTATATCTCTGAATATATTTTGATTTCAGGTAGTGTGATGCCATCAGTTTTATTCTTTTTGCCCAAAATTGCTTTGACTACCTCCTAATGTCCTAGTTCACACCTAGGTATAAAGTAGCTGTTGTAAATATACCTTAGAGGGAAGACTCTTTTATTTCCTTAATGAACCCTTTTCTTTACTTTTCTTTTGACAGAGTCTCACTCTGTCACCCAGGCTGGATGGAGTACAGTGGTATGATCTTGGCTCACTGCAACCTCTGCCTCCTGGGTTCAAGCGATTCTCCTGCCTCAGCCTCCCAAGTAGCTGGGGTTACAGGTGCCCACCACCACATCCAGCTATTTTTTATAGAGCTATTTTTTGTAGAGATGAGGTTTCACCATGTTGCCCAGGCTGGTCTTGAATTCCTGGGCTCTGGGCTCAAGTGATCTGCCCACCTCGGCCTCCCAAAGTGCTGGGATTACAGGCATAAGCCACCATGCCTAGCCTAATGAATCATTTTCTTAAGATGAAAAAGTAGGCTGGGCATGGTGGCTCACACTTGTATTCCCAACACTTCGGGAGGCTGAGGCAGGTGGATCACAAGGTCAGGAGAACGAGACTGTCCTGGCCAACATGGTGAAGCCCCGTGTCTACTGAAAATACAAAAATTAGCTTGGCGTAGTGGCACGTGCCTGTAATCCCAGCTACTCAGGAGGCTAAGGCAGGAGAATCGCTTGAACCAGGGAGTCGAAGGTTGCAGTGAGCTGAGAAGACTGCACCACCACACTCCAGCCTGGTGACAGAGTGAGACTCCATCTCAAAACAAACAAAAAACAAATAAACAAAAAAACCAAAACTACAAAAGGTGCATATGAGATACCGATCTTCTGCCGGAGAGCCCCAGGCCTTCTCGGTGGTACTTCCATTCATATGACTATGTTTCTGTAAATACACTCTGCATAGCCTTGATACTTCTGGAAGAAAACCTAAAAACTACAATTGGGAATTCTGTGTATACAATGTTCTGTTCCTTGTATTTGGTGAATGTCTTTTTAATGATTAGGAAAATCAAAGCAACTAAAATAAGTAGAATAACGTAATGTTGGACTTTCTTGCAACCTGCATTAACAAATTTCAAGAAACCAAAATAGGGCAATTTTTTAATAAGCTAATCAGTTAAAACTTACATATATAGGATACATAATGAGTTTATTAAAAATCTCTATAAAAACAAATGGTAAAATTTGGCCGGGCGCTGTAGCTCATGCCTGTAATCCCAGGACTTTGGGAGGCTGAGGCGGGCAGATCACTTGAGCTCAGGAGTTCGAGACCAGCCTGGCCAACAGGTGAAACCCTGTCTCTACAAAAAAAAAGCAAAAGGTAGACGGTTGTGGTAGCATGTACCAGTAATCCCAGCTACTCAGGAGGCTGAGGCATGAGCATTGCTTGAACCTGGGAGACGGAGGTTGCAGGGAGCCGAAATCAGGCCACTGCAGTCCAGCCTGGGCGACAGAGCAGGAGTTTGTCTCAAAAAATAAAAATAAAATAAAATAAAATAAAATAAAATAAAATAAAAATGGTAAAACTCATGCCAAGAAGTGTTCTAAATACCTAAAATGTCTTAAATCATTTACTCCATAATGCAAGTCAACAAAGTTCATATTATTGTAATGCTCATTTTACAAATAAAAAAAATTAAAGGTAAAGTAGGAAAATAGTCTGCCCAAGGCATTAACTAAAAAGTAGCAAATCCAGGATGTAAACTCCAAAATTCTGGCTCCTGAAGGCATACTCTTAACCACTTGAGTATATATCAAAATATAGCTTACAAAAGGAGAAATGAAATCAGCAAACCAACAGGTGGAAGAAAAGTTCAACCTCATCACTAATTATAAGACACAAATTAAAACAACTATTAGAGTACTATGTGATACTTATTTGCAAAATAAAAGAACAATGAAAAATCTAATGTTCATGATTCTTCAAGGATACATTTATGCATTGCTAGCTGCACGATAAAAATAGTTTCAATCTTTATAAGAAGCAATTTAGCTACATATAAAACAAATCTTAAAACCAACTATACTTTTTAATCTAGTAATCCCATACTAAAAAATAAATTTAACAACATAATTCCAAAAATAAAAACAAAAGCTGTGGGAAAGAGTATTATCATTACAGTAGCAGAGAGAGAATAAGAGAGAGAAGAAAAATGAAAGAAACCAGGAACAATGTAACTAAATTATGACATAGCAACTAGAAACAGTATTACATAGTTAGAATAATAACTAAAAAGACAATGTTTCCTATATAAAATATATTTAAAATTAGTAAAAAAACAGTTGTAGACATCGTGATTATACTTAATGTTAAGCTATGTATTTACGCATGGATTGATGAGAAATTATATCTGATCAGTTATGCTTATGTTTTGCTTTAGTCCATTTTGTGCTGCTATTCCAGAACACCTGAGACTAGGTAATTCATAAAGAATAGACATTTGCTTCTTACAGTTCTGTCCAAGACTGACAAGGCTACATCTAGCCAGGGCTTTCATGCCATGCCATGTCATCCCATCACAGAAGGTGAAAGGGCAAGAGAGATGAGAGAGCGAGCGAGAGATTGAACTTGCAGCCTTAAGCTCTTTTATAATTGGTATTAATCCATTTATGATGGTGAAACCCTAAACTCCTCCCATTAGTCCCCACCTCTCAACATTGTGACATCAGGGATTACGTTTCTAACCCAAACTTTTTTGGGGACACATTCAAACCACAGTAAAGTTGTAGGTGAAGCCAGACACCGTGGCTTGTACTTATAATCCCAGCACTTTGGGAGGTCAAGGTGGGTGGACTGCTTGAGCTCAGGAATTCAAGACCAATCTGGGCAATATAGCAAAACCCCATCTGTACAAAAACTACAAAAAAAACCTGGGCATGGTGGCGTATGCCTATGGTCCCAGCTACTCAGGAGGCTGAGGTGGGAGGATTGCTTAAGCCCAGAAGGTCGAGGCTGCAGTGGGCCAAGATCACACCACTGCACTCCAGCCTGGGCGACAAAGTGAGACCCTGTCTCAGAAAAAAAAAAAGAAAAGAAAAGAAAGAAAAAGGGTACTTATCTGGAAAACTTTAAAGAACGCTTTGTATTAATTTCTAGAAGTGTAGAAATCTCCTTACAAGATCAGACTTTTTTAAAAAATTTGAATATAATTCCCAGAATTAATACTGATCAAGATTTCCAGTGATTAAATCAATCCATTTTACTGGAATAAAAATATGAATATAAAGTAATTGTGAGAAATAAGAAATTGAATAGATTTAATAGACCATGTGGTTGGAATAACTGTTGTACTTCTATGATAGGACTTATAATGACGGAAAAGGAGAAAGCTTGACAAAGTATGTTAGAATATTAGCTTACCTGCTTTAAAGTTGCTATGAAGCGAGTTATATATTCTACAGTGACTGGGTCCTCAACTGTAAGCTTATGGCTCTGGCACTCCACACGGGCTCTGTTTATTACTACTCTAGCATCAGCAGTAAGTCCTATAAAAATTGTCAAAACTTCACAAAAACTACAAAAACATATTTTTTACGAAACATTTTTCCTTGTCAAATGGATTTTAGCCACAATGAAATCTTTCTTATCCTTTTCTCAATACATGCTCATTTAAAAATATTTGTAAGGTAAAGTGTCATTTGTACTACATTCTGATCTATTTCAAGATTTAAGTTGATCCATTCTTATTTGTTTTTTATATAAGATGTTTTAAAGAATACTAGTTTATACACTAATAGTAAACTTGATTTCTTCTTATGAAAATAAGAATATTACTTAATTATCAAATATATATTCCCTGAATTCAAACTCCATTAACACAACTGTGACATGTCACTTCTCAGTTTTTTGTCTAAAACCAAGAGTTTGAAAATGAAGAATGTTAAAATAGAAAACACTTGACCTTGCTCTTGCAATACCAAACTATCATGTGATTAATTCTCAACACTTCTGTAAGGAGACAAAGTGTTTTTATCAAAAGAGTAACAAACTGACCATGAACTTTAACTGATGCAATGGTTGCAAACATTTCTATTAAACTTCAGCATTTGACTTTTCCACGTCCATTTTGTTTCTTTCCCTACTCTCTTAATACTAAGTAAACTGCCGAGAAAGTGCATTCACAAAATTTTGGAAGCGTAGTCATTTCTAACAAAATCACCGGTCTTTTGCTGTCACAAATTCTTGTTTCCCTTCCACACCATTTCTAATCCTGTTTCTACAAACCCGGAAGAATCTTCAGTCCCTGAAGACAGTTAATATGAATATGCTACTCTTAACCATCACTCATAGGTTGGGTAGAAATTGTAATCAGATACTCAGTTAAATGAAGAGAAACTGATCCTCTTTTTGCCTTTGCAAATGTTATCAATGAGAAAGAAATGGCAAGACACTGATTTAGTCTTTCCTATGGATGAAAACGTTCCTCAATTTGAAATATGATCAAACAGAATATGTATTTATAGGTTTTCCTATGGATGAAAACGTCACTCAATTTGAAATATGATCAAGCAGAATATGTATTTCCCCTTTACAATGTAAATCATCCAAGCCTGAGGAAACAAAAGTAACATACTTAGGAAAGTAGTAATATAATTGATTCAAGGAAAAAATAGTGATAAATTTGTATATGAGCAACATATATGTGTATATCTGTTTTTAATAAGTAGCAAGATTATTATTAATTGGCTAGCAGAGAACAAATTCTATCTTAACAATTACAATTAAAATTTACATTTAATGAGTCAGGAGACTTGCTTGAGGCCAGGTGTTTGAGACTAGCCTGAGCAATGCAGAGAGACCCCGTTTCTACAAAAAAATCAAAAAGCTAGCAGGGCATGCTGGAACATGCCTGTAGTCCTAGCTACTTGGGAGGCTGAGGCAGGGGGATTGCTTGAGCCCAGGAGTTTAAAGCGGCAGTGAGCTATGATCGTGCCACTGTACTCCCACTGGGGGTGACAAAGTGAAACCCTATCTCTGGAAAAAAAAAAAAAAAGGAATCAAATTAAAATTTACATTTAAAATTACAATTTCACTTTGCTTAAAAATGAACAGTCTAAGAAAAAAATGAGTATTCAGTCTAGTGCTCTTAAATATGTACAGGTTGAGTATCCCTCATCCCTCATCTGAAAATGCTTGGGATCAGAAGTGTTTCAGACGTTTTTCCAAGTTTTGGAATATTTGTGTTATACTTACTGGTTGGGCATCCCTAATCTGAAAGTCAAAAATCAAAAAGGCTGCAATGAGCATTTCCTTTGAGCATCATGTTGGTGCTCAAAAATTTTCAGATTTTGGAACATTTTGGATTTTCCAATCGGGTATGTTCAACCTGTACCACAATTTTATATGGAGGATACAATCATAATGTAAAATTTCTGCTACTAAGTGGAGTTCCACATGGTACAGGAAATAATTTTTTTGTAGTCCGACTTGCTTTTTCACCTGTACTTTTAGTGTCATATTCAAGAAATCATTTCCAAATCTAATCTCATGAAGCTTTCTCACTATGCTTTATAGTTTTAGCTCTTATGTTTGGGTCTTCCATTCATTTTGAGTTAATTTTTGTATGTGATGTTAGGCAGGGTCCTACTTCATTCTTTTCATGTGAATACTCAATTTCCCCTGCACCATTTGTTTAAAAGATTGTCTTTTCCCCCACTGAGCAGTCTTGGCATCCTTGATAAAAGTCATTTGACCGTATCATATATGCAAGGATTTATTACTACACTCTCTTACTCAATTCCATTAGTTACATGTCTTTCATTAAGCCAGTCATGAAACTGTTTTGCCTACTGTATCTTTGTAGTAGGTTTCAAAAACAAGACATGTGAGACCTCCAAGTTTGCTCTTCTCTTTCAAGATTGTTTTGTCATTCCATATGAATGTTATAATTCTTTTTTATTTAAAAAAATTATTGGAATCTTGTTAGGGATGACATTGAATCTAAACTGCTTTGGATAGTATTGACATGTTAATAATCCTGAGTCTTCCAATCCATTAATGGGGGATATCTTTCCATTTGTGTCTTTTTCAATTTCTTTCAGCAATGTTTTGCATTTTTCAGAGTACAAATCTTTTACCTCCTTAAATTCATTCCCAATAAGTATTTTATTCTTTTTGATACTATTGTAAATGGAAATTTTTTTAAAATTTCCTTTCCTGACAGTTCATTGTCAGTACATAGAAATGATTTGGGGCTTGGTGTGGTGACTCCCACCTTTATTGTAACACTTTGGGAGGCTGAGCTGGGAGGATCACTTGAAGCCAAGAGTTTGAGACCAGCCTGGGCAACATAATGAGATCCTGCCTCTACAAAAATAAAAATTAAAAAATTGCCAGGTGCAATGGCACACACCTGCAGTCCCAACTATTCAGGAAGCTGAGGTGGGAGGGTTGCTCGAGCCCAGGAGTTCAAGGCTGCAGTGAGCTATGATGATGTCACTGTGCTTCAGGCTGGGTGACAGAGTGATACTCTATCTCAAATTAAAAAGAAAAAGAAAGAAATTACTCTGGGGTGTTGATTTTGTGTCCTACAAATTTGCTCAATTTCTTTATTATTTGCAACATTTTTGGTGGAATCTTTAGTTTTCTATATAAGATCATGTCTTCTGTGAATAGAGATGATTTTTCTTCCCTCCCAATTTGGATACCTTTATTTATTTTTCTTTCCTAACTGCTCTGGCTAAGACTTTCATTACTATGTTGAATAGCAGTGGTAAAAGTGGGCATCCTTATCTTCTTTCTGTTTCTAGAAGGAAAGCTTTCAATCTTTCACAACTGAGTATGATGTCAGCTGTGAATTTTTTACATAGATAGCCTGAATTACGTTGTGGTGACTTCCTTTTATTTCTAGTTTTTTGGGCACCATTACCAAGAAAGAATGTTAAATTTTGTCAAATGCATTTTCTATGTTATTGATATAATTATATAGTTTTTTTCTTTCCTTCTGCTAATGTGGTATATTACATTGATTGAACTTCATATGTTGAACCATCCTTGCACTCCAGGAATAGATCCAAATTGGTCATGATGTATTATTATTTTATTGTTCTGAATTTGGTTTGCTAGTTGAGGATCTTTGCTCACTGCTCATAAGGGATATTTGTCTACAGTTTTCTTTTCTTGTAATGTCTTTGGCTTTGGCATCATGTTAATATTGACCTCATAGAATAAACTTGGAAGTGTTTACTTCTTAATTTTTTGGAAGAGTTTGAGAAGGACTGCTATTAATTCTTCATTAAAATGTTTGGTAGAATTCACTGGTGAAGTCATTAGATTCCAGACTTTTCTTTGTTGGGAGGTTTTTGATAATTGATTCAATGTCTTATTGTGTCTGCTCAGATTTTCTATTAATATATCTTATTGAGCAAGGTAATTTGTGTGTTTCAAGGAATTCTGTCCATGTACAATTATTCACAGTACTCTCTTAAAATTGTTTTTAAGAATTAAAACTGTAAAACTGGCACTAATGTCCCTTTCTTCATTTCTCATTTTACTTGAGTCTTCTCCCTTTTTTTCTTAGACAGTCTAGCTAAAGAGTTGTCAGTTTTATCTTTTCAAAGAACAAACTCTTGATTTTGTTATTTTTCTCTTTTGTTTTTCTATTCTGTTATTTATCTATGCTCTGGTCTTATACTTCTCTTTCTCAAATTTAGTACCACAGTATTTTATAACAGTAGAAAGTAACTGAAAACACTACATGCTAACAGACAATATGATATACAATCTATAGGAAGGAGTCATCAGGGATTTATTACTTCTTTCTAATAGCTTTAAACTTAGTTTATTCTTATTTTCCTAGTTTTTTTTTTTTTTTT
>NW_012114932.1:9744033-9749935 GCF_000951035.1 Colobus angolensis palliatus | reverse complement strand
AGTGGCCAGATCTCGGCTCACTGCAAGCTCTGCCTCCCGGGTTCATGCCATTCTCCT
Organism: Colobus angolensis palliatus; assembly: GCF_000951035.1. Taxonomy (NCBI): domain Eukaryota; kingdom Metazoa; phylum Chordata; class Mammalia; order Primates; family Cercopithecidae; genus Colobus; species Colobus angolensis. The sequence goes on along the minus strand of NW_012114932.1, from coordinate 9,749,878 downwards.
GCCTCAGCCTCCCGAGTAGCTGGGACTACAGGCACCTGACACCTCTCCTGGCTAGTTTTTTGTATTTTTTAGTAGAGACGGGGTTTCACCGTGTTAGCCAGGATGGTCTCGATCTCCTGACCTCGTGATCTGCCCGTCTCGGCCTCCCAAAGTGCTGGGATTACAGGCTTGAGCCACCGCGCCCGTCCCTATATTTTCCTAGTTTTAAGGTATAAAGGCAGGCTGTTGAATTGAGATCTTTCTTTTTTAAGTGTTTATGGCTATAAATTTTTCTATTAGCACTACATTCAATACATTCCCCAAGTTTTGATATGTTGTGCTTTTATTTGCCTTTCTCTCAAGATATCTGTTAATTTCCCTTGTGATTTTTTTTCACTGCCCCATGGGTGATTTAGGAATATATTGCTTAACTTCCACTTGTTTGTGGATTTTCAAGTCTTCCTTCTGCTATTAATTTCTAGTTCCATTCCATTTTGATCAGAAAAAATACTCTGTATGGTTTCAATCTTTTTTTTTTTTTTTTGAGACAGAGTGATATGGTTTAGATCTTTGTACCCACCGAAATCTCATGTTCAACTGTAATCCCCAATGTTGGAGATGGGGCCTGGTGTAAGGTGATTGGCTCATGGGGGTGGTTTCTCATGACTAGCTTAGCACTATCCCCCAATGCTGTTCTTGTGATAGAGTTCTAACGAGATCTGATCATTTACAAGTATTTGGCACCTCTCCCTTCTCTCTCTCTTCTTCCTGGTCTGGCCATGTGAGATGTCTCACTCCCCTTTTGCCTTCTACCATAATTGAAAGCTTCCTGAGGCTCCCCAGAAGCAGAAGCTGCTATACTTCCTGTACAGCCTGCGGAACTGTGAGTCAATTAAATATCTTTTCTTTATAAGTTACCCAGTCTCAGGTATTTCTTTTTTGTTGTTGTTGTTTTTCAGGTGTTTCTTTATAGCAATGCAAGAATGGACTAATACACAGGGTCTCACTCTGTTGCCTGGACTGGAATACAGTGGTGTGATCACAGCTCACTGCAGCCTCAATCTGCTGGGTTCAATGGATCTTTCCAGCTCAGTCTCCAAAATAGCTGGGACTATAGGCACATGCCACCATGCCCAGCTAATTTTTGTATTTTTTTAGAGATGAGGTTTCACCACATTGCTCAGACTGGCTCGAACTTTTGGGCTCAAATGATCTGCCTGCCTCAGCCTTTCAAAATCTTGGGATTATAGGTGTGAGTCACCATGCCTGGATGCTTCAGTGTTTTTATATTTATTAAGACTTGTTTTGTGAAAAGATAACTCCTTTTTAAAGACAGTACAATAAAGGCATTTTTGTTTTTCTGAATGAAGTTTTTATTTATTTATTTATTTTTTAAGAGACATTATCTTGCTCTGTTGCCCAGGCTGAACTCAAACTTCTAAGCTCAAGTAATTCTCCTGCCTTGACCTCCTGAGTAGGTGCAATTACAGATGTGCACCATCATGCGTGGCTTGAATGAGGTTGTTAAACTTCAATATAAAATTACAGTTAAAAAAAACCCAATTAGAAAATGAGCAAAAAAAAAAAAAAAAAAAAAAGGCAAGAGGCGTGTCTTATTTGCTGTATAGAGGCAAATAAACACATAAAAGTAAGTTCAAAATTATTAGCCATGAGGGAAATAAAAATTAAACTTACAATTAGATATCACTACACATGTATAAGAATATAAAAAAATGAAGAAAAGCAACAATATCAAACGCTGATAACACAGAGCAAATGAATCACTCATACATTGCTAGTTGGAATTTAAAATAGTATAACCACTCTGGACTGGCAGTGTTTCATAAAACTAAGCATGGATTATCATATAATCCAGCAACTATACTCTTAGGAATTTGTCCCAGAGAAATGAAATCCTACTCTTACTCAAAAATCTGTACACAAATATTCATAGAGGCTTTATTTATAATAGTCAAAAATTGGAAATAACTCAAATTCCCTCAATAGAAGAGTTAACAAACCCACTGGTGCCTTTATTCTATGGAATACTACTCAGTAATAAAAAGGAATGGATATATGCAACAACTTGTAAGAACTGCAAGGGAATTATGCTGAATAAAAAAGATTAATCTGAAAGGGTTATATAATATATGACTTTATCCATATAACATTCTCAAAATGACAAAATTATAGAGATACAGAATAGATAGTAGTTTCCAGAAAGTAGAAATGGTGAGAAGAAATAGCATGAGGTAGCCTTGTGGTGATGGAAGAGTTATGTATCTTGACTGTGGTGATGACTACATGAATCTACATATGTGGTTACTGTAACAAAACTGCACACACAGGCTGGGCGTGGTGGCTCACGCCTGTAATCTCAGCACTTTGGGAGACTGTGGCAGGTGCATCACCTGAGGTTGGGAGTTCGAGACCTGCCTGACCAACTTGGAGAAATCCCATCTCCACTAAAAATACAAAATTAGCCAGGTGTGGTGATGCATGCCTGTAATCCCAGCTACTTGGGAGCCTGAGGCAGGAGAATCGTTTGAACAAGGGAGGCGGAGGATGCAGTGACCCGAGATCGTGCCGTTGCACTCCAGCCTGGGCAATCAGAATGAAACTCTGCCTCAAAAACAAAAACAAATACAAAAAAACTGCACACGTGTACATGAACATGGAAGTGAATGCATGTAAAACTGGCAAAATCTGAATACACTCTCACCAAATCTCAATTTGCTGTTTTTAAAGATGTTACCATTTAGGGAAACTGTGTAAAGGTGACTTTCTTGTTTTGGGTAGCTTCTTCTAAATCTGTAATTATTTCAAAATAAAAAGTTTTGAAAAGAAGATAGCTACCTAAATTTTGAAGTAAAGTAATATATATCTTTTAACATTTGTACTTTATCAAAAATCCTGGTTTACAAAGTTAGTATTTGCTTTAAAACATAGGATATATTGTTTGTAGAACAGCTCCACATGTTTTATAAATATAGCACAACTGCAGCACTGAGGTTAACTGTGTTGCCCTACTACAGTAAGACACTATGCATCATTATTGTAGGTCCATAAGTACCTGCAAAAGCCATGCAGACATGGTCATCAAGGGCACAAATTTTCCTCACAGTTCTTTCATCTTGAAGCTTGGCAACAGATTTTTTTTCTACCCCAAGAACAACTATGTTGGTACCTCGAATTCCGACCTGTCAAGTCATTAAAATACATATATATATTCAGACGTCAGTTTTAAATATAAAACCAAGTTATTCTAACATATGACTTAGGGGAAATGACTTCTCCTTAAGTGTTCAATAAAAACAAGAAAAGTAACCTTCTAGAAAACAGCTGCATAGGTACACGCTTACTGGAGATCCATTTCCCAGACTCAAAGCAAAGAAGACAAATAGGTAGAAATTGCAAAGGAAATACCACCAATGTTGAAATTATGAGTGTCCAAATCTCATACAATACACCTGAAAAAGCGCTATCTAAATACAGTAAGTCCTCACTTAAAGTCATTGACAGGTTCTTGAAAATTGCAACTATAAGGAAATGATGTATAATGAAACCAATTTTATCACAGCCTAATTAATATAAACAGGAGTTAGATTCATATGAAATATTTCTGGTCACAAAAACATGACCAAACTTCTAAACAAAGACCTAAAACACCTCTAATATTAAACACTGAAATAACTGTGAGCTGTATATACATTTAAGAAACACTAATAAAAACAAATATGACAAAGCTGGGTGCGGTGGCTCATACCTATAATCTTAGCACTTTGGGAGGCTGAGGCAGGGGGACGACTTGAGGTCTGGAGTTTGAGACCAGCCTGGCCAGCATGGTGAAACCCTGTCTCTATTAAAAATACAAAAATTAGCCGGGCATGGCGGCAGGTGCCTGTAGTTCCAGCAACTCGGGAAGCTGAGGCAGAACAATCGCTTGAACCCAGGAAGCGGAGCTTGCAGTGAGCAGAGATTGCACCACTGCACTCCAGCCTGGGCAACAGAGTGAGACTCAAGCTTAAAAAAAAAAAAATGCTAATAATTTATCCGATTTTTGGTGAATCCATGAGTGACAGCAGTCACAGTGGTGGTGGGTTAAATCAAAGAATAAACGTTTGCAGAGCAAAAATTTTAAGGAGCATCTCCTACCACCATTCAGTTTAAAAACAAACAATAAGGTCTATGACAAGCTCACTAAGTGCTTTCATACCTCATTATTTACTGTTGTGCATCTGTATGATTATTATATACTTTATAAATTTTTATTTTATAATAATTTATATTCATTCATTCATTTTCCAATCTGCTTATCCAAGTTCAGGATCACAGGTGGCTGCAGCCTATTGCAGCAGTTCAGGGTACAAGGCAGGAACCAACCACAGACAGGATGCCATTCCATCATAGGCTGGGCTCATACACACACTCACTCAGACTGGGACAATTTAGACACATCAATTAACCTAACACACACATCTTTGGGAAGTTGGAGGAAATTGGAGTACATGGAGAAAACCCATGCAGACATGGGGAAAACTAACAAACTCCATATAGAGTGGCCTTCAGTGGGAATCCATTTTTTTTTCTCATCAATGTTATAACAAAAGAATGCTGAACAAAACAATGTTATTTGAGAATCCGCTATATAATGCAAAATTAAGCAAAATGAAAGAAGATGCCGGGAATCCATGTGGATTCTTTATAAAGGCGGCAGTACCAGTGCTGGCAGTATTAATAGTAGTAAAGAAAGTTAAATAGATAAAATTCTGTAAAAGTTTTCCCATGTATTTCACAATTTGGAGGGATAGGGATTGAGTTGCTATAGTCTGAATGTTTATATTCCCCCCAAATTCATATGTTGAAATCCTAACCCCTAAGGTGATACTATCAGGAGGTAGGGCCTTTGGGAGGTGATTAGGTCATGACAGTGGACTGGGATTAGTGCCCTTATTAAAGAGGCCCAAGAGAGCTTGTTTGCCCTTTCCACCATGTGAGGGCACAGCAAGAAAGTTCTAACTATGAACTAGGAAATGGGTACTCTCCAGACACTGAATCAGCCTTGATCTTGGATTTCCCAGTCTTTAGAACTGTGAGAAATAAATGTCTGTTGTTTATAAAGTACACTGCCTATTGTCTTTTGTTTTAGCTGCCCAAATAATCTAAGTTAAGACAGGGGCCACAAGCAGCCAACAGAAAGACCAAATGTCCTTACCCTACATTACTCATTACTGATAAAGCAAGCCTCTATTCTTTTTTTTTTTTTTTTTGAGACGGAGTCTCGCTCTGTCGCCCAGGCTGGAGTGCAGTGGCATGATCTGGGCTCACTGCAAGCTCCACCTCCTGGGTTCACACCATTCTCCTGCCCCAGCCTCCCAAGTAGCTGGGACTACAGGCACCCGCCACCACGCCCAGATAATTTTTTGTATTTTTAGTAGAGACGGGGTTTCACTGTGTTAGCCAGGATGGTCTCCATCTCCTGACCTCATGATCCACCCGCCTCAGCCTCCCAAAGTGCTGGGATTACAGGTGTGAGCCACTGCGCCCGGCCTAGAAAGCCTCTATTCAAACAAGAAGAAAACAAGTAGGATGACTATTGCTCCTTTTTCTGTCCTCTTTTTTAGAGGAAAGCTTAGAATTTTGGTCCTGTATTATAGGGGTAATCTAAAAATTTTTACATAGGTATTGGTGTTTATAATTGCTTTGTAGTCAAGTGTGATATTAATACTGTTTTATACAATATCACTATATAAAATGTGTTATAAATTAGTATTATTGAAGTGAAAGTACAGAATAGGTTAAATATAGCACTAGGCCTGGCTGAGTGTGGTGGCTTATGCCTCTAATCCCAGCATTTTGGAAGGCT
>NW_012114932.1:9656483-9743373 GCF_000951035.1 Colobus angolensis palliatus | reverse complement strand
ACAAAAAGGGATAAAAATACTGCAGCTAAGCTTAAGGGGAAAAATAAGAAAAAAGGAAAAATTAATGGTTACGGAGGAAACAATAAAACTGATCAATAATACGAAGAGTTGGTTATTTTAAACAAATAATTAAAATATATCTCTCAGTTAATCTCATCAGGAAGGGAATAGAGTGAAAGAAACACATACAAGTGTGGAAAAGTAACAATTTAAAAATTATAACCTTAAGTTAATAAATTTGAAAATCTGATTGAAAGAAATTACAGAGTAGAAAAATTTTAAACTGACCATATTGATTCAAGAAAAGACAGAAAAATCTGTTTCACTAACAAACATGATCATTTCAGAAAAGAACTAATCTTCAAATCAAGTGTCAGACCTAGAGAGTTCATGGATGAATTCTTGCTAATTTTGTTATGAGTAATTCCTGTGCTATTTAAATGTTTCTATGATGCAGATGAAAGTGGGGATGTTCCTAACTCTTTAGTAAAACTATTTAACAATGTTAAAATCTGGCAAATACAACATTTTCTAAATAAATAAAAATACCAATAATTCCTCATTTATGAAAGCTGATGCCAAAATCTCAAAACAATATATTCATCACAAAAATTAGGGGAGTGACATCAGCAAGATGACAGAATAGGAGTGTCCCATGCCCATCTCCCAGCAGAAATACCAATTTGTACTACTATGTGTGAAAATACTTCCTAAGAACAAAAGAATCCAGGTGAGTGACCAAAGTACAGAAATATAAAAAGACACTTTGAAGAGAGTGGGAAAGACAATTTCACATTATCCACATCACCTGTCCTTCAAGGCCCAGCAACACAGCGCAGAGAGAGACACCGTCCACATGTGGTAAGGAGAGTAAAGTGAGTATCTGACTTTACCATGGACCCCATGGATCCAAGCTCTAGGTCTGCTACTGTGGACTCAGGTTCCAGGCCCACCCCAGTGAGCTCTGGTGCAAGACTCGCACCTGTGGTGCCAAGTCAGCCTGCCTGCTGACCTAGGCATCAGGCCAGCCTGCCAAAGGACTCTAGTGGCAGGCCCACCCCAAATCTCTAGATGGGCCAAATGGTGAAGAACTTTTCCTGCTGAAGCTAATCTGAAGAGGAACTTACATTTTCAAATGTGCAGACATCCATGCCAGGCCACAAGAATCATGAACAATCAGAGAAACATGATACTATCAAAGGAACAAAATAAAGTTTGGAGATCTATGAATTTCTTGACAAAGAATTAAAAAGTAACAATCTTTTAAAAGCTCAGTAAGCTACAAGAGTACAGAGATAAACAAGCGAGATCAGGAAAACACCATGTGAACAAAGTGAGAAGTTCAACAAACAGAAACCTATGTTAATCTCTTTTATCCTAAAATTTTAAGACCATTCCTCTATAATCCCACCTTTTTTCTTTCAAGCCCTTTAAGCCAAATATTGTCATCATCCCTCAGCCCATAACAGCCTGGTTTCTATCCCTCTTCTCTCAGAGTTTAGTCAAGGTAATTACACAGGACATTAAGGTCCCTCAAGGTTCAGTTGCAGACTATCCTCTGCATAGTCTATAGTCTTATTGAACACAGAAGGGTACTTAAGAGTATGCATTTACTTGACCTTCAATATAGGTTTTTAATAGGTGAGAGAAAAAATGAACTTCAAAATTATTATTTCCAGCTAAGATCAACCTCTTAAATTTCAAACATGTATTTTTCAGCTGCCTCACAATCTCTGTTCAGGAATCAGGACACAGTTTAGCTAAGTCCTCTGGCTCAGGATCTCTCATAAGGCTGCAATCAAGTTGTCTACCAGTGCTGCACACACCTCTAGGCTTGACTGGGGAAGGATCCATTTCCAGGCTCACTCACATGGTTGTTGGCCATGTGATTCAGTTCCCCTGGGCTGTTGGACTAAGGACCTCAGTTCTGTACCAGATTTTGAAAAAACGTTTCCTTCAGTTCCTTGCCTCACTGGGCCCTGCAGAGGGCAACTCAACATGGCACTGGGTTTCACCAGAGTAAGCAAGGAAAACAGCAAGTAAGGGTGAATAAAATGAAGTCACCGTTTCTTTGCAACCTAATCCCTGATGTGACATTCGTCACTTTCACCTATTCCATTCTTAAAAGCAAGTCACTAAGTTCAGCCCACATCTAAGGGAGGAAGGTTATACAAGGATACAAGGGCATGAGCACCAGAAGGTGGGGATCACTGGAGGCCATTTTAAAGTCTGTCTGCTACAGTTTCCATAAGCACCTCAACCTCAGCAAGTCCAAAACAGTTATCTTCCCCCAAAACTTAGTGCTTTACATTCTCTAAATAAATGGCAGTACCTTTTTTTTTTTTTTTTTTGAGACGGAGTCTTGCTCTGTCGCCCGGGCTGGAGTGCGGTGGCCGGATCTCAGCTCACTGCAAGCTCCGCCTCCCGGGTTTATGCCATTCTCCTGCCTCAGCCTCCGGAGTAGCTGGGACTACAGGAGCCCGCCACCTCGCCCGGCTAGTTTTTTTTTTTTTTTTTTTTGTATTTTTAGTAGAGACGGGGTTTCACCGTGTTAGCCAGGATGGTCTCGATCTCCTGACCTCGTGATCCGCCCGTCTCGGCCTCCCAAAGTGCTGGGATTACAGGCTTGAGCCACCGCGCCCGGCCGGCAGTAACATTTTTATTGTTCTCGAATTTCTTATCAATTCATCCATTATATTTATTATATTATAATATATAATTTATTATATTATCTATAATTTATTATTATTTATATTTTTATATAAAAATATTATTATTTATAATATAAATTTATATTATATAATTTATTACATTATAATAAATATAATGTATAATATAATATCATTATATTATCTTAACCATTATATTTCAAATCAGCCATCCTCCTTCCATATCCTATCCTCATCAAATGAATAAGTGTTAAACTTTATAGGGAATATGCCTTCTTAACAAGCCACGGGATATTGTAACAATTTAATATATATTAGGACTAAAACAAAAATATTCTCACAATTGAAATAAATCAAATTAAATTTATTGGTCACAAGACAACAATTTATAACTCCAGAAACAGGGACATCAACTTTTATTCCTCCTTCTCCTATACCTCTGTCAACACCATCCATATAACCATCAAATTGTAATAAGTATACTGCTTAATGTTTTTCTGGAATCTGCCTTTTTTTTCTGGAATCTGCCTTATTTTCACTTTCTCCCCAAGTCTAGTAAACGTTAGTTATTATCTTTCATCTAGACTATTTCCATAGAATCCTAACCGGTCTCCCTGTCTCTAGTCTTGATTTCATCCAATTCACTGACCATAGGTAGCCTGAGAAATATTTGGAAAATAAAATGAGGAAGACAAAGAGGAAGAAGAAGAAGAGGAGGAGGAGGAGAAGGGAGGAGGAGGAGGAGGAGGAGGGAGGAGGAGGAGAAAAAAAAGTCTGGACATGGCATTCCTTTACTTAAAGCTTATATAGGGACCATTTGTCAATAAGCAAATCAACATAGCACAGAGCTAGATGTGAGACAAAAGGATCTAGGGACTTTAATATGTACTCTTTGCATATTGGCTTTTTGCTTTCCTAATGTGGAAAGCGTTTCTCTGTATAGTAAAAACATGGCCACCAGGAACCTTGGACTCACATCCCATCAGTTCTCCTAGAGAATAAAAGCTACTACTGTCTCTAGTCAGAAGAGTTGTTAAGGGTGAACTTATCATTGGCTAGATTTGAGTGACATGCTCATCACTGTGGCCAGGAAGATAGAAATTATGAATGATTCTACCTAGGTCATGTGAGTATCTCTGTTGTTGGACAAATGTAGTCTCTTAATAGAATAACAGAAGAGCAATAATCTGGAGACTGACAATAGCCACATCAGAACATTTCAAGGTCTCTCATTCAGTGTATCCTCACTTACATGGTTTAAAGGCATTCCATGATCTGGCACCAGGTTCTAGCTTCATCTATTTCTATTTTTCCATTGCTTCAACAATTCTGAATGCCTTTCAGTTCATAGAATATTGTTGTCTTTTTCTACTTGCCTTCCCACAAGCTATTTCCTTTGTCAAAAATACTCTTCACTCTTTCCCCTTCCACTTCTTTAGTTGACAACCTCTCATCTTTCAGACGTCCACTTAAGTATTATTTCTTCAGAGGGGCCTCTCCAACACCTGGGGTTCCCATAATGCCTCATACACTAATACTCATTCAGGTTTTGTTAGGACTATTTATTTAATTATCTAACTTTCCTGATAGATAGTAGGCTCTCTGAGGAGAGGGATCGAATCTATCTTGTATGTGATGCTATCTATCTTGTACGTGACCTAGCATCACATTTAGCATATGTAAGTATTCAACACAAAATGTCTTGAAATAATAAATGAATGTGTGAGAAGTACCGCAGACAAAATGGAAAAAAAAGAGAAAACAAATAATAGTAAATAATAATAGCTACAATTTATTAAGTACTTTCTGTGAACCAGATTCTGTTTAAGATGTTTCACATGCATTATTACCTCATTTAACTCTCACATCAACTCTATGAAGCAAGTGCAATTTTTTTTTTGGTTTGTTTTTGAGACAGATTCTCACTCTGTCACTCAGGCTGTAGTACACTGGCACAATCTCGGCTCATGCAACCTCCGCTTCCTGGGTTCAAGTAATAGTCCTGCCTCAGTCTCCTAAGTAGCTGGGAATACAGGCACGTGCCTCCATGCACAGCCAATTTTTTGTATTTTTAGTAGAGATGGGGTTTCACCATGTTGGCCAGGCTGGTCTCGAACTCCTGACCTCCAGTGATCCACTTGCCTCAGCCTCCCAAAGTGCTAGGATTACAGGCATCAGCCACCACGCCCAGCCGCACGTGCTATTTTGATGACTATTTTACTATTACAGAAACTGAAGCTTTGTGAAGTTAATTGCCTTAGATGATACATATCTGATTTCTACATTCATGATAATGGAAGCTAATTAATATATAAACATTTATTGAACAAATTTAATGCTACAGTGCAAGGAGCAGGGGCTTTGGAACTAGAACAAAATAATTACAAATATGGGTTCCATCGCTCTCCAGCTGGGTACTTTCAGCAAGCTATATACGCTTCTGAATCATAGTTTCACATATAATAAAAGGAGATTAAACACTGTCCCTAATGTTAGATAATATACACAAAATGCCTGGTGAAAGTATTTCTTAAATGTTAGTTACTGCCTTCCTAGCCCCTGTCATGTATATTGTGCAGTAGAAATAGAAAAAGGAATTATACTATCTAGATCTTCAGAGATCTTACTATCCAGTTGGTGTGAGATTATTAAATATACCTGAAATTAAAGAAAATATCAGGTCAAATAGTAAATACTGTAAAATATTCTGTGGTACAGATCATAAATTCAGAAAAGACAAAGATCCAAGATGACTGGAGTGGATCAGAGAAGGCTTTATTATAGAGGACAAATGTGCAGAGATTATTAAAGGATAAATAAGATTCAGAGCAGCAGAAAGAAAGGTGTTTTCCCCTTTCCTCTCTCCCCTTTCTGTAGGCAGCAACGCATATTAGTGAAGCCAAGAAGCTGCCTCCTAAATTAAGAGGGTGGATAGGATTATGGAAGACTGTGATGGCTAGATTGTGGAGCTGAGATTAGATAAAGTAGGAAATACAGAGCTAATAACAGTTTGGGGTCACAGAAAGGACAAAATGAGGAATGATAATAAATCTTATCGTTTTCATGGGAATATTGTGAAGGATTCATTTCTTTTCCCTAAGAAGAAAGGTATTACTTCTCCAAAATGTTATTCAAACAAATTTGCATTTACAGAAAAGGGAACTAAAGCAAAAAGAAAACAAGCCTCTTGTCTCCTTTCTTGCTATCAGATAATCATCAACAAGGAAGTAGAACACAAAGCCTTTATTGTGGCCCATATAACTCCTACATTACTAAATAATATCACATCTACATACTGGTCAAAGCTAGTCAACCTTGGTTTATTTATAACTCATAATATCAATCTGTACTTTTAGATAGAATATTTTGTGACATGTTTTAATACTTAGGTGCCATTAAAAAACTTTACCCTATGTAAAAGGTCATAGCACTCTCAAGGAAACACAATGAATAACTCCACGCAAACATGCAAATTATAATTTCAGAATTCTGAGACAAAAGTGTCTCATTCTTCCAATGTATCTTTAAAAATGCCCACTATAGGTATTTTTATATCCTTACCCTTTTACCGCTCATTACAAAGGAACCATCAATCAGTTCTACAGCACTCTTAAAACATGTTAAATGAGCCAATGTGGTTTCTTATTACACCCCAGTCTTCTCCTATTACTCCCTTTATTTTAGGTTCTAAAACTTGGGCATTATTTTCTAACCATATGCTACATGCTATGCTGGGGATTATATAACTTCTTGTTTTTATCAAAATGGTACCCTTTTGGTTTAAGCTACATCAGGCTTTCCTTAAATTTATAACTCTAAAAAAATTACTTGTAAAACAGAAGCAAAACTAGTGGGCCCAATTAAATAGAAAAATACTTTTAAAACGATTCTTCTTCTAGTGTTGTTGTTGTTTTTTTTTTTTTTTACCACTTACATCTGTTAGATTTATAATGAAAGTGAATTATTTCCTTCTTTAACAAAGAAAGTCAGAAAATACAGACACTGCTAGACTTAGAAACGTACTGTGTATTCTCATAGCTACTGGCTCAATTTCCAAAGTACACAACAAACATGCTCATGAAATAGAACAAAAATATCCGATCCTTTTAATTCATAGGCGAGGACTTAGAAGATTTGGGATAATAGATCTTGTGTCACTAGGGCACTTTTGTCCCCTTTAATTTTTATAAATCACTAAAATTATTGAATGTAGTTAAAACTTGGCAGCAGTATTACTCCCACCCTGAGTATTTGTTAAGTTTTTCAGTAATGTGGATACATAAATCTAAGCCTAAGGCAGGGTATAATCTCTCAAGGAACTTCAGCATTTTTTTTAAGTGGACAAAAAAGTGGAAGTTTTTGGGCTTTTGAGCCTCTAAAAGGCTGCAAAATATTGGGACAATTTTGTGAAGACGGGGTTTCTCCATGTAGGTCAGGCTGGTCTGAAACTCCCGACCTCAGGTCATCCGCCCTCCTCGGCCTCCCAAAGTGCTAGGATTACAGGCGTGAGCCACCGCGCCTGGCAATTTTGGGATATTTTTAACGCGTGTATTTGAACTGTGTTTTTAATCATTTCTTCATCAACAAGAGTTTTAATTTTATATTTATTTAGTCCGTATTTGGGGGCAGGTGTGGCCAATTTTTATTTTTATCTTAATTGTTATTAAAAAATAGTTCCCAACATGAAGCAACTGTTAACTTTTAACAGTTCAGGGGTCTCTGAACTACCGAGGAACTGGACCACGAGCATTCAGATAGGCTGTTACACATTAGAAGGTTTTTCTTTCCCTATTGTCAGTCACAGCATTAACGTCCATACACACACACACCCCTAGTTTTTGCGTCTGTAGCTACCATTAAACAGGGGGAGTTGAACAGCAGAGATCGGGGAAATCTACCAGCTTTTTACTCTGCCACTTCTGGCCCAAATCTCAAAAGTCTGTCTCCCTAAATAAAACGAACAAAGTAATTTTCCCAAGTGTGGGAATCTCCTCTCTCGAGCTCCTAGGATGGAGGGGTGGGCTGGGGCAGTGGAGTAACGACGGCCTGACTGGTCAGAGGGAGGAATAGCCCGGGAGTCGCTTCCTCACCGCGGTGGATCCTTTCTTCACCGCTTCCTGGGCATATTCAACTTGAAAAAGGTGTCCGTCTGGGGAGAAGACAGTGATCGCCCTGTCGTATCGAGATGCCATCGCACAGGACTACAAGGGCTTGACGCTGAGCTTCCCGCTGCTGCAGCTGGGGCAGGCGGGGAGCCGCCAACGACACAGCGTCCTACCACCGCCCAGAAGCGCTAGCACACGCGCCACTAGCTGCCTCCCAGAAGTCCTCGCGCCCACGCTTCGGCTACTTCCCGGAAGTCCTTGAGCCTTTGGCGGCCTTCGGATGTCGCGCTTGCCAGCCTGTGCTACCCCAGCAGTGCCTCTGAGTTGACGGCATTCTTCCCCTGCCCTTCATGTCTGACGTATATCTCCGTTTCGCCACTACCGTGTTGGCCCAGGGATGGTGTCATGGCACTCGAGTTACAAAAATAATATCAAAGATTAGGGCTTAAAGATGAGGTCTTCAAAGATCAGCTATTTTTGTTATCGCAAACATGTTGGACAAACTGTGGTAAGTTAAATATCAGTTCCTTCCCTTTGGTTTCAAATTCTAAGTTTCCTATTCTTTCTCTCTCTCAGGTTAACTCTTGTTATTTGAACCCAAGGAAGGAAAGCAACTTTTCAAAATATTGTTGCTTCTTATATTTTCTGCCTTGTGAGCAAAATAGAGCAGATGAGCAAATGGTCCATTAAATAAAGCAAATAGTCCATCAAACTAATGCTAATGACAATAATTAAGATAATATTCTTTTCATTGGAGAAATTTTGTGAAAACCCAAAATGTGAGACTTAAAATATGTATGGAAATTTAGCTATAGCAGAAACTCTTTACAACTTGCTACATTCCTAACTGTGAAGCAACTGTTGCTTTCTCCTTATCAATAAAATGGGAATATTAAAACATCTGCAGCAGAGTATTCTGAGCTTAATATGTGTTTATGGGCATAATTACATAAAATGGTGCCTGGTGGGTAGTAATAGCCAGATAAGTTTAGCTATTATTGCTTTCCATGTGTTGTTTAATATATGCAGTTTTGGAGGATCTTAAAGTTGGTGAAATCAACCCTAACCAAAAAAAGAATAATTTCCTCCAAAGAGGAAAATTTGATTACCTGAATTCCAAATACTTAAATCAGAACTTTAATTGACTTAAATTTTTTTTTTTTTTTCTCCACATAGAGACGTGGTTTCCCTATGTTGCCCAGGCTGGTCTCAAACTCCTGGTCTCAAGCAATCCTCCTGCCTTGGCCTCCCAAAGTACTGGGATTACAGGTGTGAGCCACCACACCTGGCCTTTAGTTGACTCTTGAAGCAATTTGTGCTTATTGCCCCTCCATTGCTTTTCTTCAGTATTACAGTCTTGACAAGTTTGGTTTGAGTGCAAAAAACCAGTAATTCCTAATGAAAACAATTCACTCTAACTGGTTACTTTACACTATTATGATAAACCAACATTTGTCCGAAGTGGTTTTTTGAGGAGTGTTAGATTGACAGGAAGTTTCAAATATAGTAAGAAGAGGTCTCCTATACCCTTCACTCCATTTCCTCCAATGGTAATATTTTACATACATATAATATGGTAATAAAACCAGGAAAGTGACATTGGTATAATGCACAGAGTTTTTTCAGATTTTGCCCATTTTATATACACACCTGTGTGTGTGTGGTGGGGAGGCCTATGCAATTTATCATATATAGATTGGTATAATGACTATCATAATCAAGATACAGAGCTGTTTCACAACCACAAAGATCTGTAGTGTTGACTTACAAGACATACCCATCTCTCTCCCCCTCTACCATCCCTGGCAACCACTAATCTATTGTCCCTCTCTATAATTTTGCCATTTCAAAAATTTTAGCTAAATGGAATCATACGCTATGTAAGTTTTCAGTGACTTTTTATTTTCTAAATAATTATAGACTCACAGAAATTTGACAGGACAGTACAGAATGGCCCCTTATACCCTACACTTAGTTTCTGCAATTTGTTACATCTGATACAGTCAAATGTCAAAACCAGGAAACTGACCTTGGTATAGAGCATGTTTATACCATTAGAAGATATTTTGTAAATGTTACACTGCATGATAGTATACACTTCAGAAATATGATAGCATTAAAATGTTGACAAAGTTTAATTAACACATTCAGGTTTAACATCCACACTAAAATATATTAGCTGTGTACCTTTGAGTAGGTATATTTCACTTCACTAAAACTCAGTTTTCTGACCTGTAAAATGGTGACAACACTTATCTTCACAAGACTGTAGTGAAGAACAAATGAAATAATCCATTAATGCACCCATGACTGTGCCTGACACAGAGTAACCACTTAAAAAATGTTAATTATTGTTATTTATCATTGAGTTAACTAAAAAGTAAAGATTACTCTGTAAGAGAGAAATTAGGAAAAGTAAAAAGGTACCATGAATTCATTTATACTTTAAAAAATGTGTATTTGTAAAAATATATATATATATAAATGTATAGAGAAAAGAGTGAAAGTACTTACCCCAAATTTATGAAAGTGCATGTCTTTGCAGGAGGCCAGGAATTAGAAAATGGGACGACATGGTAGGGACAGAGAAGTTACCATTTTAAACTGTATATCTGTATTATTATTATTTTTTTACCACAAGCATTGTTTATTTTTATAGTTAACAAAAACCATAAGAAACAATTTAATGCCTAGAAGCTGCAAGCGATTGCAGTTTTGATAGTTTGGACCAAATCTCCCATTGAAAACAACTAGAAATACTAGTCTAAAATTTTTTTTTAATGTATATGCTGACTCTAAAGAGCTAACAAGGAATGAGAGTTTGTGATACCAAGATAAAGAAAAGTAGGTACATCCAGAAGGTTAAGTGAGAAGTAAAGCAGATCTTTCACAGACGTTTGGAGTTCAAAGCCTATCAAGGTATGGGGTGATGGTAAATATCTAAGTTTTTGTTTAGAACCCAAAGAGCCACAGCTCAGAAGCAGGATTGAACCAAAAATAAACCTATTCTACACTTGGCTGTGGTCACTGCACAGACCAGCCTCTACTCACTCATGCAACTTACTCTGCTTCTTCTCTGACCATGTGTGACAAACCCAATATGTCTGAGATTGATAAATTCAGTAAGTAAAAATCGAAGAGAACAAAAACAACACTAAAATCCACTGCCTTCAAAAGAAATGATTAAACAGGAGAAACAATTATGCAAATAATAATGAGGACTGTGCTGCCAATATACACTACATCCTACAAGCATTGCCTTCTTATTTTACTCCTTTTAGCTGTTTTACTTTATAAAATGCAGAGAAGTGGGATTGAGTTCAAATGACTGTGCTACTGCTCTTCACATCAAAGAATCAAGAACTATTGAAAACAAAGGCCATACCTGCCTCTCCTATCTGCCTGTGTGACTGGCAGGGAGCAAAATGAACTTCCTTCAGTATTGGTGAAGGAAGAAGCAGGGTGGGATGACATTGAAATCTGGAGTAAAAACTGTCCAAGGTGTCCTGTAAGGCTGAAAAATGCAGTTTCATCAGAGTGCCTTTAAAAAATGATTTTAGTTATTGGTATACACAATTTCTTAAATAAAATTTAGCCTCTTCAAAAAAAATAGACCTATTCTCACAGGGACTAATAGCCAGTTTTAAATAATCTCAATCCATACTTGGAATAAAGCCATAGTTTGCAAACTGTGGCCCACACATTTTTGGAGGTACTCAAAAACCTTTCAAGGGGTTCACAATGACAAAACTATAGTCAAAATATTAAGACAGTACTTGCCCTTTTCACTGTGCAGATATTTGCATTGACAGTGCAAAAGCAATGGTGGGTGAAACTACTGAAAGCTTAATATAAATCAAGGCAGTAGCATTAAACTTATTCTATGGGTTGAGTGTTCCTTATCCAAAATGCTTGGGGCTAGAAATGTTTCAGATTTTGGATTTTTTCCATATTTTTTGGAACTGAGTATCTTTGTAAATTTTCTGTCTTGCTTGTCTGTCTAATATTGTCAGTGAGGTGTTGAAGTGTCCCACTATTATTGCATGGGAGATAAAGTCTCTGAAGTTCTCTAAGAACTTGCTTTATGAATCTGGGTGCTCTTGTATTAGGTGTATATATATATTTAGGATAGTTAGGTCTTCTTGTTGAACTGAACCATTTATCATTATGTAATGCCCTCCTTTATCTTGTTTGATCTTTAAAGTCTGTTTTTTTTCTTTTTTTCTTTTTTCTTTTTTTTCCTTGTCATCATGATGCTAGCTGGTTATTTTGCAGACTTGTTCGTGTGGTTGCCTCATGGTGTCACTGGTCTGTGTACTTCAGTATGATTTTGTAGTGGCTGGTAACGATTTTTCCCTTCCCTTATTTCTCCTTTGCTTCTAAAGTTTAGTTCGGTCGGATATGAAATTCTGGGCTGGAGTTTTTTTTTTTGGAGACAGGGTCTCACTCTGTCACCCAGGCTAGAGTGCAGTGGCGCAATCTCAGCTCACTGCAACCTCCACCTCCCAGGTTCAAGCGATTATCCCACTTCATCCTCCCGAGTAACTGGGGGTACAGGGAGTGTGCCACCATGCCCGCCTAATTTTTGTATTTTTTGGTAGAGATAGGCTTTCACCATGTTGGCCAGACTGGTCTCGAACTCCTGGCCTCAAGTGGTCTGCCCACCTCAGATTCCCAAAGTGCTGGGATTACAGATGTGAGCACCTCGCCTGGCCTGGAATTTCTTTTCTTTAAAGGATGTTGAATATTTGCCCCCAATCCCTTCTGGCTTGTAAGAGTTGTGCTAAGAGAGGTCCACTGTTAGTCTGATGGGCTTCCCTTTGTAGATGACCCACCTTTTCTCTCTGGCTGCCCTTAACATTTTTTCTTTCATTTCGAGAATGAAGTGAAGAATCTGATGATTGTGTGTCTTGGGGATGATCTTCTCAAGGAATATCTTATTGGAGTTCTTTGGATTTCCTGAATTTGAATTTTGGCCTGTCTAGCTAGGTTGGGGAAGTTCTCCTGGATGATATCGTAAAATAGGTCTTCCATATTGATTCCATTCTTGCCGTCTCTTTCAGGTACCCCAGTCAGTTGTAGATTTGGTCTCTTTACAAGTCGATATTTCTTGGAGGTTTTGTTCATTGCTTTTTATTCTTTTTTCTCTGGTCTTGTCTACCTGTCTTATTTCAGAAGGACAGTCTTCAAGCTCTGAGATTCTTTTCTCCACTTGGTCTATTCTGCTGTTAATACTTGTGATTGCATTGTGAAGTTCTTGTAGTGTGTTTTTCAGCTCTATCAGGTCAATTATATTCCTCTCTATTCTGGCTATTTTGGCTGTTGGCTCTTGCATTGTTTTATCATGATTCTTGGCTTCCTTGCCTTGGGTTGCAACATGCTCCTTTAGCTCACTGAAGTTCATTTTTATCCACATTCTGAAGCCTGTTTCTGTCATTTCAGCCATCTCGGCCTCAGCCCAGTTCAGAACCCTTGCTGGAGAGGTGTTGTGGTCATTTGGATGAAAGAGGACACTCTGGTTTTTTGAGTTTTAATTGTTTTTTATGCTGATTCTTTCTCATCTTTGTGGGCTTATTGACCTTCAATATTTGAGGTTGTTGACTTTTGGATGGGGTTTTTGTATTGTTGTTGTTTGTTTATTTTTCTTTTAATAGTCTGGCCCCTCTTCTGTAGGGCTGCTGCAATTTACTGGTGGTCTGCTTCAGACCCTAGTCACCTTGGTTTTTCCAGTACCTGGAGGTATCACCAGTGAAGGCTATGAAACCATTGAGGTGGCAGCCTATCCCTTCCCTCTGGAAGCTCCATTGTATAGGGGGGTACTGACCTGTTGCCCACCCAAATGCACCTGTAGGAGGTGACTGGAGACCCCAGTTGGGAGGTCTCATCCAGTCAGGAGGAACGAGATCAAGGATCCATTAAAAGAAGCAGTCTGGCTGCTTTTTGGTAGAACAGTTGTGCTGTGCTGGGGGATCCCTTCAGCCTCTGATCAGTTTGGGCTCTCTAAGGACTGCAGGCTGGATCAGCTGAGGTGCCTAAGCAGCAAAGGTAGTGACCCTCCTTGCCCTCCAGGCTCTCCATCCCCGGAGGACATTAGAACTCTGTTCATTGTAGAACACTGGTGGGGGGTAGCTGGAGGCCCCCGCTGGGAGGACCTGCCCAGCGAGGAGGAATGGGTCAGGGTTTTACTTAAGAACCAGTCTGGCCATGTACTGACAAAACAGCCATGCTGTGCTAGGGAACCACCTATGCCTCAGTTGGCTTGGACCCTCCAAATCCCACAGGCTGGAGTAGCCAAGTTGCCCAAACAGCAAAGGTGGCAGCCTGGCCCTCCTCCCAGGCACTCCATCCCAGGAAGAAATCAAAACTCTGTCCATAGAATATGGGCAAGGGAGGCTAGAGGCTCCAGCTGTGAGGTCCTGCCCAGTGAGGAGGAATGAATTGGGTCCCACTTAAGAAAGCAGCCTGGTTATACTTTGGGAAAACAGTTGTGCTGTGCTGGGGGGTCCCTTCCTGTCTGGACCATTTGGACTCCCCAAAGCTGGCAGGCTGGAATAGCTGTGTGGTCCAAACAACAAAGGTGGTGGCCCACCCCTTCCCCCAGGCGCTCCATCCTAGGGAGAGAGCAGAGCTGTCTGTAGAATATGGGCGGGGTGGCTGAAGGACCTAGCTAGGAGCTCCTGCCCCATGAGGAGGAATTGGATCGGGGTCCTGCTTAAATAAGCAGCCAGGCCATGTTTTGGTAAAGCAGCTGTGCTGTGTTGGGGGATCCCTTTCTTGTCGGGACCATTTGGACTCTCCAAAGCCCATAGGCATGCTGGAACTGTTGAATCTCCAATAGCAAAGATGGCAGTCTGTCCCCACCCCCCGCCCCTGCCCCCACTCAGCCCTGGCTCTGTTCTGTCTCAGGCAGGGGCTACCCTGTTGCCGGTGGCTAGATGGAATTCCAAGCCAGTCAGTCTTATGAAGTGTTGTGGAAATGAGGGTCCCTGGATTCAGTCCTCTTCCTAGGGGTATGTACTGACCTCCTACCTTGCCTGAGTTGTAGTCATTTTTGCTGGAGATCCCAGGGCTGGAATATGTAAAGCTCCTGGGTCTTTGTGAGTGCCTGAGCAGTTGCTTTGCTGAGGCTCCGGACAACTCTGTGTGTCGGACCCCCAGGCCCTAGTGGAGTGGGTTTACGAGGGGGTCTCCTCATCCAAGGGTTGCAAAGATCCATGGGAGAAGTGTGGTTTCCCGGAGTCACACATTCACTCACTGCTTCCCTTGGCTGGGGCTGGGGGTTCCCTTGGCTGTGTGCAGCTCCTGGGTAGGCTCTCGCCTTGCCCTGCTTTTCTCTGTTCTCTGTGGGTCGAGTTGTTTCCCTGATCAGTCCCAATGTGAGTACCTGGGTGTTTCAGTTGAAGGTGCTGTATTTACTCACCCCTTTCCTTCCTCTCTGACAGAGCAGGAGCATTGCCATCTTGGACAAACAGCACCATTTTAAGTTCCCTTTGATTAAAAAACCGCCTAAATCCAGCCCCAAACACTCAGCCTAATGCCTAATGTTAGCATGACCATAAACCATAAAGACATTTCTGACCAAAAACATTCCAACCCCGAGTTAAACTCCCTTCCAGAAACATTCCGAGCCTGCGATAAGCTCTTCCTCCTTAAACCCTTAAATACCCTTAGTCTGTAAGAGAGAATGCTCCTGACCTAAATCGGCCAGAAGCCCGTCTCTGGTTTATTCTCCAAAAGAAACCTATCTTTGTCTGTTGAGCCATTTTCATGTTTCTTTCTGCTTTCTCTGACCCTTATACTCTCCATGAGTGCAAAGCACTGTAGTTGCTACTAATTGGCCATCTTGACCCCACTGAAACTAGGTTATACATTTTAACTTAAAGAAACTACCACTTTTTGAGTGTTGGTCTAGTATCAAGGAATATCCAGTGATTTGAAATCATTGGATGATTGATCTGAAGTTATCTAAAAAGGCTATTTAAATAATACTCCTCTCTTTCCTCATATATATCTTTATGAGGCTAGATTTTTTCCCCATATTTCAACCAAAGTAACATTTTAGCCATTTGAATATATAGGCAGATATGAGAATTCAGCTGTATTCTATTAAGCTAGACATTGAAGAGATTTGCAATGTTACTCTTTTCACTACTTTTTTAAATTTTGGAAAATACAGGTTTTTTAATAGAAATATGTTAAATATGCCGATATACAATGAGTTTATTTTTTCATTAATTAGTAAGTAAGATATCAGGTTGGGCGTGGTGGCTCACACCTGTAATCTCAGCACTTTGGGAGGCTGAGGCAGGTGGATCAGTTGAGGTCAGGAGTTCAAGGGCACCTGAGCAAGATGGTGAAACCCCATCTCTACTAAAAATACAAAAATTAGCTGGGTGTGGTGACAGGCACCTGTAATCCCAGCTACTCAGGAAGCCAAGGCAGGAGAATTGCTTCAAAGTGGGATGCGAAAGTTGCAGTGAGCAGAGATCATGCCACTGCACCCCAGCCGCGGTGACAGAGTGCGACTCTGTCTCAAAATAAAAAAATAAATAAAGTATCTTTTAATTTCTGTTTTGGTAATAATGATGGAACCCATGAGGAAAAAGAAAAAAAACTACATGAGGTCTTCAATAACTTTAAAGAGGCAAAGTGTTCTTGAGGCCAAAAGCTTTAAAGCACTAGGATAAAGCACTGTTAGTGTCCCTGGATGACTAGCTGCCTTCCAGAGGCAAAAGTAAATCCTCTGTACAGGAAAATAATATCACACAGAGTCTCAAATAATTGTTGCAATTTTTCATATGCAATATGTTCTGCTCCATCAAAAATAACCATGCACACAAAAGACATGTTACCAAACAAAAAGAGAAACAATAAGCAATAGAAAGAGATGAATATAAAGTTCAGATAATGAATTTATCAGATACATATTTGTAAAACAATTAAGATAATTATCTTCAAGGGATTAAAGACAAGATAGAGATTTTCAGCAGGGACTAAAAGTGTCAATAAACAGTCCATGGGAAATTGTAGAAATGAAAACTACATTAATGGAAATTGAGAGCTCAATGAATGGATTTTAAAATGAGTCAACCTAGTTGAAGAGAGAAGTGAAGAACTAGATGATAGTTAAAAAAAAAATCTATATCAAAGCAACCACAGAAAAAATGATAAAGAACACTGAAAAAAATAAATGAAACATATTGGATATGTTGAAAAATCTAATGTATGTATAGTTGGGGTACCAGAAGAATAGAGATTTTAAAATAGAGTAGAAACAACATAAAAGGATACTTGGTTTAGAATTTTTTCAAAACTGACAAAAGAATAAAGCAACAGATTCAGGAAAAACTGTTACCACCAAGCAGAATAAAATTCACACTTAGAAAAGCCACAATAAATCTGTTGTAAACCAAAGACAATGAGAAAATCTTAACGCTATCCAAAGGAAAAAAATAGACATATTACCAAAAAAGGAGCCACAATAGGACTGTCAGATGATATCCAGGTGGTTACAATGGGAATCTATCTTCATCTTGCTAAAATGAAATAAATGCAAACATGATATTCTGTATTTAGTGGAAAATGTTCCGAATTACAGGGCAGAATTAAGGTATTTTTCAAAAACAGAAACCAGTCACTGACAGACACTCAAGAAAGGAAATACAAAAGAATGTTCTTTGGACAGAAGAAAATGATCAAAGTTTAGAGATGCAAGAAGAAATGAAGAGCATTAAGGATAACGTATATGCACAAATTCAAATAAACATTAAATAAACTCTTATGGGCTTATGAGTATTAACATTTGTGACAAAATAATATGTAACTTTGGTAAGGGGGCAAATGGAATTAAGTGTTCTAACTTCCTTTCATTATCGCAGTAAGTAATAAAACTTCTAACTTATATTCAACTCAAGTGGTCCAGAAGGCATGTTGTAATCTCTGGGAAGACCACTAAGGGAATCATGTAAGAATGTTGGCTCGGTGTGGTGGCTCACACTTGTAATCCCAGCACTTTGGGAGGCCAAGGTGGGCAGGTCACTTGAGGTGAGGAGTTCGAGACCAGCCTGGCCAATATGGTCACACCGCATCTCTACTAAAAATACAAAAAGTAGCCGGGTGCGGTGGTGCACATCTATAGTCCCGACTACTCAGGAGGCTGAGACAGGAGAATCACTTGAACCCAGGAGGCAGAGTTTGCAGTGAGCTGAGATCGCGCCATTGCACTCCAACCTGGGCGTGTCAGCAAGACTCTGTCTCAAAAAAAAAAAAAAAAAAGACATGGTAGCTCACACCTGTAATCCCAGTACTTAGGGAGGCTGAGGTGGGCGGATCACAAGGTCAGGAGTTCAATACCAGCCTGACCAACATGGTGAAACCCCGTCTCTACTAAACATACAAAAAAGTAGCCAGGCATGGTGGTTCATGATTGTAATCCCAGTTACTTAGGCTGAGGCAGGAGAATCGCTTGAACCCGAGAGGCGGAGGTTGCAGTGAGCTGAGATTGCGCCACTGCATTCCAACCTGGGTGACAGATGGACATTCCATCTCAAAAGAAAAAAAAAAAAAGAATCATATAAGACTGTATAATCATAAATAATAAAATAATCTAAAGAACACATGAGAAGAAAGATAAAGGAACAATAAGAGACTTGGATAATAGCAAACAGTGTTATAGTGGATTTAAAGATTGCTATATTAATATTTATATTCTCTATAATGGAATGAGTTTTTTTTAACTTTTATTTTAAGTTCAGGGATACATGTGCAGGTTTGTTAAATATGTAAACTCAAGTCATGGGGGGTTTGTTGTAAGGTTATTTCATCACCCAGGTATTAAGCCTAGTACTCATTAGTTATTTTTCCGGATCTTCTGCCTCCTCCCACCCTTTACTCTCTGGTAGGCTCCAGTGTCATTCCCCTCTATGTGTGTATGTGTTCTCATCATTCGGTTTCCACTTATAAGTGAGAACATGTGGTATTTGGCTTCGTTGCTGCAAAGGGCATAATCTCATCCTTTTTTATGACTGCATAGTATTTCATGGTGTATATGTTTCACATTATCTTTATCCTATCTGTCATTGACGGGCATTTAGGTTGATTCCCTGTCATTTCTATTGTAACTTCTGCTGCTATGAATATATATGTGTACATGTCTTTATGATTTATATTCCTTTAGGTATATAGCCATTCATGGGATTGCCGGGTCTAACGGTGGCTCTGTTCTGAGCTCTTTGATGAATTGCCACATTACTTTCCACAATGGTTGAACTAATTTCTACTCCCACCAACAGTGTATAAGCTCTCCTTTTTCTCCACAGCCTCACCAGCACCTGTTATTTTTGACATTTTCACCATAGTCATTCCCACTGGTGTGAGATGGGATCTCATCGTGGTTTTGGTTTCCATTTCTCTAGTGATCAGTGACGGTGAGCTTTTTTTATATTCTTGTTGGCTGTGTGTATGTTTCCTTTTGAAAAGTATCTGTTCATGTCCTTTGCCCACTTTTTAATGGGGTTGTTTTTTCCTTGGAAATTTAAGTTCCTTGTAGATGCTGGATATTTGACTTTTGTCAGATGTGTTTATTGAACAGATATTTCCTTCCCCATTGTTTATTTTTGTCAGCTGTTGAAGACCAGACGGATGTTAGGTATGCAGCTTATTTCTGGGCTCTCGATTCTGTTTTATTGGTCCACGTGTCTGTTTTTGTACCAGTACTATGCTATTTTGGTTACTGTAGCCCTGTGGTATAGGTTGAAGTTAGGTAGCATGATGCCTCCAGCTTTCAATAGTCAAGCTGAGAGCCAAATCAGGAATGCAATCCCATTCACAATTGCTATAAAAACAATAAAATACCTAGGAATACCGCTAACCAAGTATATTAGTCCATTTTCACATTGCTGTAAAGAGCTACCTGGGACTGGGTAGTTTATAATGAAAAGAGGTTTAGTTGACTCACAGTTTTTCAGGCTATAGAGGAAGCAAGACTAGGTGAGGCCTTGGGAAACTTACAGTCACAACAGAAGGCAAAGGGGGAAGCATGCACATATTCACTTGATGACAGGAGAGAGAGAGAGAGAAAGGGGAAGTGCCACATTTTTAAACCATCAGATCTCGTGAGAACTCACTCCTTATCACAAGAACAGCAAGGGGGAAATCTGCCCCCATGATCCAGTCACCTCCAACCAGGTCCCTCCTCTGAAAGTGGGAATTACAAATCAATATGAGATTTAGTTGGGGACGCAGAGCCAAACCATATCATTCCACCCCAGCACCCCTTAACCCTCATGTCCTTCTCATGTTTCAGAACACAATCATGCCTTCCCAATGGTTCCTCAAAGTCTTAACTCATTCCAGCATGAACTCAAAAGTCCAAGTCCAAAGTCTCATATGAGACAAGGCAAGTCCCATCCACTTACAAGCCTGTAAAATAAAAAATAATTTAGTTACTTCCAAAATACAGTGGGTATACAGGCATTGGGTAAATGCTCTCATTCCAAATGGGAGAATTGGCTGATATAAAGGGGCTACAGTCTCCATGGAAGTCTGAAACCCAGCAGGGCAGTCACTGAATCTTAAAGCTCTGAAATAATCTCCTTTGACTCCATGTCTGACATGCAAGGCACGCTGATACAACGGGTGGGCTCCCAAGGCCTTGGGCAGCTCCACAAGCCTGGGTGACAGAGCAAGATTCCGTCTCAAACAAACCAAAACAAACAACATTAAAGAGTAAAGAGAAGTTGAAAGTAAAATGATGAAAAAGATACATCATGCAAACACTAAACAAAGAAAGCTAGTATAACAAAGTAGACGTTGGATCAAGATGCATAGCAAGAGATACTGAAGGACATTTTGTAATGATAAAAGGTTTAGTTTACTGGGATACCTAACAATTCCTAATTTGTACCTAGTACCAATCCTTGTTGTAGGATATTTTAATGAAGGTTTTTTTTTTTTTTTTGGTAATTGATAAAATAAGCAGACAAAAAATTAAAACCATATAGAAAATTTAAACAACCCAGCTAATAAACTTGGCATCTCTTTCACTTTCTGTCTGTCTCTCTCTCTATCTCACACACATGCCCCAAACAGCTGTGGACTAAACATACATTCTGAGCAAATGTGGAACATTTACAAAAATTGGATATATGGTAGACCATAAGGCAAGTTTTGCAAATTGTAAAGGATTAAATGCATATAGAATTTTTGCATCCCTTCCCCTAGTGCAGTTAAGCCAGGAATCAGTTACCAGCACCATAACTAGAAATTGTTTTGTAACATTTATTTTTGAGACAGGGTCTTGCTCTGCCACGCATGCTGGAGTATAGCCTTGAACTCTTGGGTGTAAGTGATCCTCCCACCTCACCCTCCCAAGTAGTTGGGACCACAGGCACATGCCACCATGCCCAGTTAGTTGAAAAAAAAAATGCTCATGGGCCTAAGCAATCCTTCCGTCTTGGCCTCCCAAAGTGATTATAGGCATGAGTCACCATGCCCAGCCCACAACATTTTCAAAATGTATTTGAAAAATTTTTAATGTATTTTGAAATAACCAAGGGTCAAAGAAGAATTCACAGTGGAATGTAGAAAATATTTTGAACTGGGTCATAACAAAAATATAACGTATTAAATCTTGTGTGATGCAGCCAAAGCAGTGATCAGGAAGAAAATGATAGCATTAAGTGCACACATTAGAAAAGAAGAAAAACTAAAAATCAATTACCTCAGTATCAATTTGAAGATGTTATATTAAACAATAAGATACTTGAGATTCAGGAAAATGTCAAAACCCATTTCAAGGAAGCTAAGAATCACAATAAAATGATGCAAGTGCTCATAGATGAAATAGTTATTATGAAAAAGAACCAAACTGATCTGATAGAGCTGAAAAACAGACAATAAGAATTGCATAATGCAATTGGAAGTACTAACAGCAGAATAGACTGAGCTGAAAAAAGAATCTCCGAGTTCAAAGACTGGCTCTCTGAAATAATTCACTCAGATAAAAATAAAGGAAAAAGAGTAAAAGAGAATGAACAAAACCTCTAAGAAATCCATGTTTGTGTAGTGAGACCGAATCTATGACTGACTGGCATCCCTGAAAGAGATGAGGAGAAAGCAAACTTGCTTGCATCTTGTAAAACATATATTAGGATTTCATTTATGAAAACTCTCCCAGCCTTTCTAGAGAGGCCAGCATTCAAATCCAGGAAATGCAGAGAACCCCCATGAGTTATTACACAAGAAGACCATTCCCAAGACACATAATCATCAGATTCTCCGAGACTGAAATACAAGAAAAAAATGTTAAAGGTAGCTAAGGAGAAGGAGCAAATCACCTACAAAGGGAACCCCATTAGGCTAACAGTGGACCTTTCACCAGAAACACACTACAAGACAGAAGAGATTAGTGGCCTATATTCATACTTCTTTAAAAAAAATTAAACCAATAATTTTGTATCCTGCCAAACTATGCTTCATAAGTGAAGGAGAAATAAGATCCTTTTCATTCAAGTAGATGCTGAGGGAACTTGTTACCACCAGACCTGCCTTACAGGAAGCCCTGAAAGGAGCACCAAATATTGAAAGGAATGACCATTACCAGCCACTATGAAAATGCACTTAAGTACACAGACCAGTGACACTATAAGGCACAAACAAGTCTGTATAATAACCAGTTAACAACACAAGTACCTTTTAATTGGGGCCTTTAGCCCATTTATATTCAAGGTTAGTATTGATACGCGCAGATTGAGTCTGCAGATTTGATTCTGTGGGCAGATTGCTTGAGCTTAGGAGTTCAAGACCAGTCTGGGCAACATGGTGAAACCCTGTCCCTACAAAAAAATAGAAAAATTAAGCTGGGCATTGTGGCATGTGCCTGTGGTCCCAGCTATTTTAGGGACTGAGGTAGAAGCCTGGGAAGTCGAGGTTGCAATAAGCCGAGATCTTACCACTGCATTCCAGCCTAGGTGACAGAATAAGACCCTCTCTCAAAAACAAAACAAAACAAAAGGGAGACCCAATGGTATACTCTCTGCAAGAGACCTTCCTCACACACAATGATATCCTATTGGCTCAAAATAAAAGGATGGAGAAACACTACTAAGCAAATGGAAATCATGAAAAAAGCAGGAGTTGCAACCATAATTTCAGACAAAATAGACTTTAAACCAAACATATCAAAGAAGACAAAGAAAGACATTACATAATGGTAAAGCATTCAATTCAGCAAGAAGACCTAACTATCCTAAATATATATGCACCCAACACAGGAGTGACCAGATTCATTAAGCAAGTTCTTGGAGACCTACAAAGAGACTTAGATACCCACACAAAAATGTTGGGAGACTTCAACACCCCACTGACAGTATTAGATCATTGAGTCAGAAAATTAAGAAAGATATTGAGGACCTGAAGTGAACACTTGACCAAATGGACCTAATAGACGGCTATAGAACTCTCCACCCGAAAACAACAGAATATACATTCTTCTCATTGTCACATGGGACATACTCTAAAATTGATCACACAATTGTACGTAAAATAATACTCAGCAAATTCAAAAAAAGTGAAATCATCCCAGTCACACTCTTGGACCACAGCACAATAAAAATAAAAATTAATACTAAGAAAATGAATCAAAACCATACCAGTATATGGAAATTAACCTCCTCCTGAGTGAGTTTTGGCTAAACAATTAAGGCAGAAATCAAGACATTCTTTGAAACTACTGAGAACAAAGATAAAGCATATCAGAACTTCTTGGACACAGCTAAGTCAGTGTTAAGAGAGAAGTTTATAGCACTAAATGCCCACATCAAATGGTTAGAGAGCTCTCAAATTAACAACCTAACATCACAACTAGAAGAACTAGAGGAGCAAGAGCAAACCAATGCCAAAGCTAGCAGAATGTAAGAAATCACCAAAGTCAGAGCTAAACTGAAGCAAATTGATATATGAAAAACCATAGAAAAGACCAATGAATCCAGGAATTGGCTGTTTGAAAAAATTGTAAGATCAATAGACTGCTGGGTAGACTAATAAAGAAAACAAGAGGGAAGATCCAAATCAACACAATTAGAAATGACAAAGGGGACATTACCACTCATCCTACGGAAATACAAAGAGCATCAGACACTACTGTGAACAGCTGTAAACACACAAACTAGAAAACTTAGAAGAAATGGATAAATTCCTGGACACATACAACCTTCCAAGAATGGACCAGTAAAAAATTGAATCCCTGAACAGATCAATAATGAGTTCCAAAATTGAATCAGTTATAAAAAGCCTATCAACAATAACAAAAAAGCCCAAGATCAGAAGGATTCACAGCCAGATTCTACCTAATATATAATGAAGAGCTGGTGCCTTTACTACTGAAACTATTCCAAAAACTTGAGGAGGAAGGACTCCTCCCCAACTCACTCTATGAGGCCAGCATTATCCTGAATACGAAAACCTGGCAGAGACACGACAAAAACAAAAACAAAAACAAAAAAAAAAACAAACTTCAGGCCAATATCCTTGATGAAAATTCATGCAAATATCCTCAACAGAATACTAGCAAACCAAATCCAACAACACATCAAAAAACTAATCCACCACAGTGAATTAGGCTTAATCCCTGGGATGCAAGGTTGGTTCAACGTATGCAAATTGATAAATTTGATGAATCACAGAAAAAGAAGTAAAAACAGTCCAGGCGTGGTGGCTTATGCCTGTAACCCCAGCACTTTGGGAGGCTGAGGCAGATGGATTACCTAAGGTCAGGAGTTCAAGACCAGCCTGGCCAACGTGGTGAAACCCCGTCTCTTCTAAAAATACAAAAAGTTAGCTGGGTATGGTGGCAGACACCTGTAATCCCAGCTCTTGGGAGGCTGAGGTAGGAGAATTGCTTGAACTCGGGAGGTGGAGGTTGCAGTGAGCTGAGATTGTGCCATTGCACTACAGCCTGGGCAATAAGAGCAACACTATGCCTCAAAAAATAAAATAAAATAAAAATAAAAAAGAATTAAAAACAAATATCACATGATTAATAGATGCAGAAAAGGCTTTCTATAAAATTCATTATTCCTTTATGTCAAAAATCCTCAGTAAGGTAGGCAGTAAAGGAACATACTTAAAAACAATAGCCATCTTGAGACACAGTGAACTGAATGGGCAAAAGCTGGAAATATTTCCCCCTGAAAACCAGCAAAAGGCAAGGATGCCCTGTCTCACCACTCCTGTTCAACACAATATTGGAAGTCCTGACCAGTGCAATCAGGTAAGAGAAAGAAATACTAGGCATCCAAATAGGAAGAGAGGAAGTCAGACTACTCTTGTTTGTAGATGACGTGATTTTTTTTTTTCCTTTTTGAGATGGAGTCTTGCTCTGTTGCCCAGGGTGGAGTGCAGGGGCACAATCTCGGCTCGCTGCAACCTCTGCCTCCTGGTTTCAAGTGATTCTCCTGCCTCCGCTTCCCGAGTAGCTGGGACTACAGGTGTGCACCATCATGCCCAGCTAATTTTTGTGTTTTTAGTAGATTTGGGGTTTCGCTATGTTGGCCAGACTGGTCTTGAACTCCTAACCTCGTGATCTGCCTGCCTTGGCCTCTCTAAGTGCTGGGATTACAGGCATGAGCCACCACGCCTGGCCGCATGATTCTATATCTAGAAAACCCAATAGTCTCTGCCCAAAAGCTACTTGATCTGATAAACGACTTCAGCAAAGTTTCAGGATACAAAATCAACAGAAAAATCAGTAGCATTCCTCCCAACAACATCTCAGCTGACAGCCAGATCAGAAATGCAATCTCAGTTACAATTGCCACGAAAAGAACAAAATACCTAGGAATACAGCTAACCA
The DNA here is from genome assembly GCF_000951035.1 of Colobus angolensis palliatus. Classification (NCBI taxonomy): domain Eukaryota; kingdom Metazoa; phylum Chordata; class Mammalia; order Primates; family Cercopithecidae; genus Colobus; species Colobus angolensis. The sequence goes on along the minus strand of NW_012114932.1, from coordinate 9,717,748 downwards.
GGGAGGTAAGAGATCTCTACAGTGAGAATTAAAAAACACTATCCAAATCAGAGATGACACAAACAAATGGAAAAACATTTTGTGCTTATGGATTAGAAGAATCAATAGTGTGAAAATGGCCATACTGCCAAAGCAGTTTAGAGGATTCATTGCTATTTCTTTCAAACTACCAGTGACATTCTTCACAGAATTAGGAAACAGATGGTGGCTCACACTTGTAATTCCAGCACTTTGGGAGGCCAAGGCCAGTGGGTTGCTTGAGCTCAGGAGTTTGAGAGCCTGCCTAGGCAACACTGTGAAACCCTGTTTCTGAAAAAAGGAAAAAAAGAAAAGAAAAAACCCCACTATTTAAAAGCCCAGATGGAACCAAAAAGGAACTCAAATAACCAAGCCAATTGTAAGCAACAAGAACAAAGCTAGAGTTATCACATTATCCAATTTCAAACTATACTGAAGGGCCACAGTAACCAAAACAGCAAGGTACTGGTACAAAAACAGACACATAAACCAATGGAACAGAATAGAGAGCTCAGAAATAATCCGACACACATACAACCATTTGGTCTTCGACAAAGCTGACAAAAACAAACAATGGGGAAAAAAGAGTCCCTAGTCAATAAATGTTGCTGGGATAACTGCCTAGCCATATGGAGAAAATTGAAACTGGCCCTCTATCTTACATCACTTACAAAAATCAACTCAAAATCAATTAAAGACTTAAATGTAAAACCTAAAACCTTAAACATTCTGGCAGATAACCTAGGAAATACCATTCTGGACATAGGAATGGGGCAAAGATTTCATGACGAAGATGCCAAAAGCAATTGTAACAAAAACAAAAATTGACAATTAGGATCTAATTAAACTAAAGAGCTTTTTCACATCAAACGAAACTATCAACAGTGTAAACAGACAACCTACAGAATGGGAGAAAATGTTTGCAAACTATGCATCCAATGAAGGACTAAGATCCAACATCTGTAAAGAACTTAAACAAATTTACAAGAAAACAACAACCCCATTAACAAGGAGGCAAAGGACATGAACAGATACTTTTCAAAGGAAGAGATACATGTGGCCAACAAGTGTATGAAAAATGCCCAACATCACTAATCATTAGATAAATGCAAACCAAAACCACAATGAGATACCATCTCACAACAATCAGAATGGCTTTTGTGAAAAAGTGAAAAATAAGAGGTACTGGCAAGTTGGTGGAGAAAGGGGAATGCTTATACACTATTATGGGAGTGTAAATTGGTTCAGCCATTGTGGAAAGCAGTATGGTGATTCCTCAAAGAACTTCAAACAGAACTATCATTCAACCCAGCAATCCCATTATTGATTGTATACCCAATGGAGTCTAAATTATTCTATCAGAAAGACACATGCAGATGTGTATTCATTGTAGCACATCTTTTACAATAGCAAAGAGATGGAAATGCTCATTAATGATAAATGCTCATTAGTGATAGACTGGATAAAGAAAATGTGGGACATATAGACCACAGAATACTATGTAGCCATAAAAAAGAATGCGATTATGTCCTTTGCAGCAATGTGGATAGAGCTGTGGAGGCTATTATCCTAAGCAATGTAACACAGGAATAGAAAACCAAATACCACATGTTATTAGTGGGAGCTATAAAATGAGAACACAAGGATACTAGGATGGGAGCAACAGACACTGGGGCCTACCAGAGTATGAAAGGTGGGAGGAGGGAGATGGAATAGAAAAAAAAAATACCTATTGGGTACTATGTTTATCCAGGTGATGAAATTATTTGCACACCAAATCCCTGTGATACACAGTTTACCTACATATCAAACCTGCACATGTACCTAACAAAAGTTAAAAAAAAAGAAGATACATTTGAAAGGACAAAAAACAAACTAAAAAACAAAAACCTCCCCAAACCCAGGATGTTAAACCCAAGAAAAGTGGAAGAAATGAAATAATAAAGATAAGGATCAGCTGGGCATGGCGGCTCATGCCTGTAATCCCAGCACTTTGGGAGGCTGAGGCAGGTGGATCACCTGAGGTCAGGAGTTCAAGACCAGCCTGGCCAGCATTGTGAAACTCCGTCTCTACTAAAAATACAAAAATTAGCTAATTGTGCGTGTGGGTGTAGGTGTGGCTGCACCTGTAATCCCAGTTACTCGGGAGGCTGAGGCAGGAGAATTGCTTGAACCTGGGAGGTGGAGGTTGCAATGAGCCAAATTCGCGCCATTGCACTCCAGCCTGGGTGACAATTTTATGGCTGACTACTACTTGATTGTTTATACATACCACACATTTTTTGAGACTGTCTCTCAAAAAAACAAACAAATAAAGATAAGGGTAGATATTAATGATATAAAAAGTATGCAATAGAGAAGGATAAGAAAACTGAAGTTTGGATTGTTGAAGTCTAGTCTCAAACTCTGGGCTCAAGCCACCTGCCCGCATCGGCCTTCCAAAATGCTGGAATTACAGGCGTGAGCCACCATACCTGGCCAATTTCAGCTCTTAAATATAGGTCTTTGTTAATGTTTACATATGGTATTAGGTAAAAGTCACCTTCATTCTTGTGTACATGGGTATTCAGTTGCTCAGGACCATTTCTTCACGAGACTGTTCTTTCTCAATGGAATTATGTACAAGTGGTAACTTTTTAAAGGGTGTATTCTGGTATGTAATCTGAAACCTTATCAGTGATTTTTTTGTGTGTATTCTGTTAAAGTTCATTGGTCTGTTTTGTACTTGAAATAGAGTTGTATTTGTTGCAGGAAGTCAGGGACCCCAAACGGAGGGACCAGTTGAAGCCATGGCAGAAGAACATAAATTGTGAAGATTTCAGGGACATTTATTAGTTCCCCAAATTAATACTTTTATAATTTCTTACACCTGTCTTTACTGCAGTCTCTGAACATAAATTATGAAGATTTCATGGGAGACATCACTTCCCCAGTCAATACCCTTGTGATTTCCTATGCCTGTCTTTACTTTAATCTCTTAATCTCGTCATCTTCATAAGCTGAGAAGGATGTATGTCGCCTCAGGACCCTGTGATGATTGTGTTAACTGCACAGATTGTTTTTGTGCTTGAACAATATGAAATCTGGGCACCTTGAAAAAAGAACAGGATAACAGCAATATTCAGGGAGCAAGAGAGATAACCTTAAACTCTGACTGCAGTTGAGCCGGGCAGAACAGATCCTTATTTCTCTTCTTTCAAAAGCAAATAGGAGAACTATCACTGAATTATTTTTCTCAGTAAGGAACATCCCCGAGAAAGAGAATGCGCCCCGAGGGTAGGCCTCTAAAATGGCCTCTTTGAAGGTAGCTGTCTTTTATGGTCATAGACAAAGGGATGAAATAAGCCCCAGTCTCCCGTAGCGCTCCCAGGCTTATTAGGATGAGGAAATTCCTGCCTAATAAATTTTGGTAGACTGGTTGTCTGCTCTCAAACCCTGTCTCCTGATAAGATGTTATCAATGACAATGCGTGCCTGAAACTTCATTAGCAATTTTAATTTCGCCCTGTCCTGTGGTCCTGTGATCTCACCCTGCCTCCATTTGCTTTGTGATATTTTATTACCTTGTGAAGCATGTGATCTCTGTGACCCACAACTTATTTGTACTCTCCCTCCCCTTTTGAAAATCGTTAATAAAAACTTGCTGGTTTTATGGCTCGGGGGCATGATGGAACCTGCTGACATGTGATGTCTTCCCCCAACACCCAGCTTTAAAATCTCTCTCTTTTGTACTCTTTCCCTTTATGTCTCAGACCAGCCAATGCTTAGGGAAATAGAAAAGAACCCACGTTGAATATCGGGGATGGGGTTTCTCTGATAGCATTCATCTTTGTTTTTATTTTCTGAAATTGTTCAGGTGATTTTAGGTCCCTTAACAGCTGCCAAATAACTCATAATAAGTTTGTTAATTTTTACAAAATAAAGCTTGCACTCTCTCTCTGCTATCTGACATGTGAGAACACAGCAAAATGATGGCCATCTGTGAACCAGGAAGAGGGCTGTCTCCAGAATTCCATCATGCTGGCACCCTGATCTCAAACCTTCCAGACTTCAGATTGTGAGAAATAAATTTCTAGTATTTAAACTATATAGTCTGTGGTATTCTATTATAGTAACCTGAACTGAGAGAGAAATTTTCTACTGTGTCATTTAACCCTCTGTTGTTTCTTTAATATATTTTAAAAAGTCATTTTCTTTATAGTTTCCTTGGGAATAACAAATAACCTCTTAATTTACAAGAATCTACTTTGGCTTACTACCAACTAAGTTTCAAAGCACATCTATGTGTGCTGCAGTGTAGCTTGTCTCCCTCTACTTCTTTGTACTCTTTTTGTCATACACATTACATCATTATATTTTATCAGCCCATCAGCATAGCTTTATAATTATTGCTTCATGTAGTTGTCTTTTAATATGAGAAGAGGAGTTACAAACAAAAATATATTTATATTGCCTCTTATATTTATCTATGTAGTTATCTTTGCCAGTACTCTTTATTTCTTTGTATAGATTCAAGTTACTTTCTAGTATCATTTTAGTTTAGCATGGATTCCCTTTAGTATTTCTTGCATGACAGGTCTGCTAATGACAAATCCTCACGGTTTTTGTTTATATGGAAGTATCTTAATTTCTCCCTTTTTTTTGAAGGATAGTTTTGCTGGGTATCAAATTCTTTGTTAACATATTTTTTTCTTTTTTTTGAGAAATATTGATTTTGATTAAACATAATTTAAACTCTAGGCATCCACCATCTTTCAGCCTAACATTAGCAGAATTGTTGATATAAGGCACAGTTTTTTCCCCATACTTGTTACTTGGCTCTAGCTTTTTTAAAAAAAAGGTCTATGGAAATCTTAAACATAAAAATAGAAGTCCGAGGCTGGGTGCAGTGGCTCATACCTGTAATTCCAGCACTTTGCAAGGCTGAGGTGGTAGAATCACTTGAGGTCAGGAGTTCAAGAGCAGTTTAGACAACATAGCGAGGCCTCATCTCTATCTTATTAAAAAAAAAAAAAGTTCAAGATTTTAAAATGTGTTTTAAAACTCCTACAAAACTTGTCAGAGTTGTTACTTATTCTACAAAATAGCAGCCAGTAAGGACAATAAAGGATATTAAAAACCATTACAACAGCATTTAAAACATGCAGTTTGTTTGATGTTCTCTTTACCTTAAAAACATAAGTTGTTTTAAATAGAAAAGAAATTTAAAATCTCTGGAAAGAGACTTCACATTTTATAGCAGTTTTTCTTCTGCCATCTTTTAGTTGATGGTAAAGAATGAGGAATTTGCTTCTGCTCCTACTGTCACTGTTTCTCAGTTTATAAAAGGGATTTTTTTGCTTCTAATCTGTCTGGGGACATCTGGCTGGGTAGGGAGTCATAGGGGGTGGGTTGTATCATTTGGAGGAGGAGCCTTGCTTAAATTTTCTTTGCTCCCCTCACATGAGGAGATGGGGGAAGATATTGAGAACCTGTACTTGTCTATATAATGTATGGCAGTTTATAACATCATTTCCTGATCTCCCCTGAGGATTCTACTGCAATCACTGGGAGGGATTTAGTTAAGTGTGGTCCTGTCCTTAAGTGTTAGTCATATTAGCCCTGACTGTAATGATGACATCGTCCCTACTAATATCATCATCATTGTGGAAAATACTCTAAATGGACCCTGGCAGCAGACTCTAGCCCTTAATTGAGGCAAGAGAAATGTGTTTAGTAAATGTAACGGTTACCAGTGGAGGGTCTTGACTATGAGTTATCCAGGTTCTTGGTTTGTTGGACAAGGAATTGGACAAAATACCGAACACAGCAATGGGAGACAAAAGCATAGATTTGTTGGAGTGTGAAAGTATACTCCACAGGGTGGGAGCAGGCTTGAACAAGCCAAGAGTCCCAGTTGCACATCTTCTGGGGTTTAAGTACCCTTTAGAGATTTGCTATTTTTTACACCCTAGGTAATGAAGACTTGGCACATGACCAGTCGGACTCTGAAATGAAGTTGTACCTTACGCAAATGAAAACTTGGCCCTCAACCAATCGGAGGCTGAAGTGAAGACTTGGCCCCTGACCAGTCAGAGGCTGAAGTGAAGTTACACCCTATGCAAATGAAGACTTGGCCTGTGACAAATTGGAGACTAAAGTAAAGGCTTCCTGTCTCTAGACCCTATTGTCCTGCCTCACAAGTACATTTTGTGTGTGTGTGTATATACACACACATACATAATGTCATATATATACATAATATATATACATTATATGTGTATATATGATTTCCTCTTATGCTAGTGGTAGAAGAAGCATCCTAGGTCCTTAAAATGTCCCTTAGCTACATGACTGCCTACAACTGTGTGCTCCTATAAACGTGGAATAGCAGACATTTTAAAAGCTGAAGTTTTGGAATAACTGTCCTGGGTGATCTAGCTACTTTGAAATATACAATAAACTATTGTTAAATGTATTTACACTACTGTGTTATAGTGTTATAGAACACTAGAACGTATTCCTTCTCTCTGTAATTTTGTACTTGTTAGCCAACTTCTCTTCATTTTCCTCTCTTTTCTTTTTTTTTCTTTTTTGTTTTTTTTGAGATGGAGTCTTGCTCTGTCGCCACGGCTGGAGTGCAGTGGCACGATCTTGGCTCACTGCAAGCACTGCCTCCTGGGTTCACACCATTCTCCTGCCTCAGCCTCCCGAGTAGCTGGGACTACAGGTACCCACCACCACGCCTGGCTAATTTTTTGTATTTTTAGTAGAGACGGGGTTTCACTGTGTTAGCCAGGATGGTCTCGATCTCCTGACCTCATGATCCGCCCACCTCGGCCTCCCAAAGTGCTGGGATTACAGGCAATTGAGCCACCATGCCCAGCCATTTTCCTCTGTTCTATGCTTCTGAGACCCTTGTAACTGCTATTCTACTCTCTACCTCTGTGAGATAAATTTTTGTTTGTTTAGCTCTTACATGTGAGTGAGAACAAGTGATACTTGTATTTCTGTGCCTGGCTTATTTTATTTATTATAATGTCCTCCAATTCTATTCATGTTGGGTCAAATGATAGGATTTCATTTTTTTTATGGCTGAATACTACTTGATTGTTTATACACACCACCCCTTTTTTTATCCATTCATCCATTGACGGACACTTAGATTGATTTCATATTTCGACTGTTGTGAATAGTGCTGCAATAAATGGGGGAGTGCAGATATCTCCTCAACATACTGATTTTCTTTCTTTTGCAAATATACCCAGCAGCAAGATTGGTGGATCAGATGGTAGTACTATTTTTAGTTTTTTTGAGGAGCCACCATACTTTTTTCATAATGGCTGTACTAATTTACATTTCCCTCAGCAGTGTATAAGTTTCCTTTCTCTGCATCTTTATCAACAGTTATCTTTTGTCATTTTGAAAATAGCCATTCTAACTGGGGTGAGATAATATCTCACTGTGATTCTGATTTACATTTCTTCAATGATTAGTGGAGTTGATCAGTTGCATGTATTCTTTTGAGAAATGCCTATCAAATAATTTGTTCATTTTTAAATTGGATTGTATTTGCTTTTTTGCTATTGAGTTCCTTATATATTCTGGTTATTAATCCCTTATCAGATGAATAGTTTGCAAATATTTTTTCCCATTCCTCAGGTTGACTCTTCACTCTTGATTGTTTCCTTTGCTATGCAGAAGTTTTTTAGCTTGATAAAATCCAATTTGTCTGTTTTTGGTTTTGTTGCCCGTGTTTCAGAGGTCTTATCCAAAAACTCTTGGCCCAGCTGGGCACAGTGGCCCATGCCTGTAATCTCAGCACTTTGGAAGGCTGAGGTGGGTGGATCATGAGGTCCGGAGTTTGAGACCAGCCTGGCCAACATGGTGAAACCCTGTCTCTACCAAAAAATACAAAAATTAGCTGGGCGTGGTGGTGCATGCCTGGAATCCCAGGTACTTAGGAGGCTGAGGCAGGAGAATTGCTTGAACCTGGGAGGCAGAGGTTGCAGTGAGCCGAGATCATGCCACTGCACTGCAGCCTGGGCAACAGAGCAAGACTCTGTCTCAAAAAAAAAAAAAAAAATTAAAAAAGAATCTTGTCCAGATCAGTGTTCTGAAGCATTCCCCAATGTTTTCTTCTAGTAGTTTCATGTCTTACATTTAATTCTTTAATCCATTTTGATTTGACTTTGTATATGGTCAGAGATTGGAATCTGGTTTCATTTTGCATGTGGTTATCCAGTCTTCCTAGCACCTTTTATTGAAGATAATGTCCTTTTCCCAATGTATGTTTTTGGCACCTTTGTTGAAAATGAGTTCACTGTAGATATGTGGATTATTTCTGGCTTCTCTATTCTGTTCCATCAGTCTATTTGTCTGTTTTTATGTTAGTACCATATCTGTTTTTATTTTAGTACCATGCTGTTTTTGCTACTATAGCTTTGTGTTAATATTATATTTTGTATTAATAGTATATTTTGTATTAATAGTATATTTTGAAGTCAGACAGTGGGATGCCTCCAGCTTTGGTTTTCTTTCTTTGGTTTCTTTCTTTGGTTTTCTTTCTTTTCTTTGAAAGTTCAAGATTGCTTTGAGTATTAAGGATCTTTTTGTGGTTTCATACAATTTTCTTCTATTTCTGTAAAAAATGTCACTGGTATTTTAACGGGAATTGCATTGAATCTATAGATCACTTTGGGTAGTATGGATATTTTGACAATATTAATTCTTTTAATTCATTAGCATGGAATATCTTTTCATTTTTTGGTGTGCTCTTGAATTTCTTTCACCAGTGTTTTACAGTTTTCTTTGTAGACTTTTTTACTTTGCTTAAATTTATTCTTAGATTTTGTTTTGTTTTGTTTGGCAACTATTGTGAATGCGATTGTTTTCTTGATTTCTTTTTCAGATTGTTCACTGCATATATAAATGCTACTGATTTTTTGTATGTTGATTTTGTATCTTGCAACTTTACTGTATTTGATCTTATATGTTCCTAAATATAAGATCATGGTTCTGCGAACAAGTATAATTTGACTTTTTCCTTTCCAATTTGGATGCCTTGTCTTTCTTTCTGTTGCATAACTGCTCTGGCTAGGGTTTCCAGTACTATGTTGAATAGGAGTAGTGAAAGTGGACATCCTTGTCTTTTTCCAGATTATAGATGAAAGACTTTCAATTTTTCCCCATTTAGTATGATGTTAGCTGCAGGTTGGTCATATATGGCCTTTATCGTTTTGGGTTATGTTTTTTCTATACCCAGTTTGTTGGGTTTTTTTTTTTCACGAAGGAAGGGATGTTGAATTTTATCACATGCCTTTTTAGTATCTATTGAAATGTAATGTGGTTTTTTTCCTTTGGTTCTGTTAATGTTATATATCACATTTATTGACTCATGTATGTTGAACCATACTTGCATCCCTGGCTAAATGAAGTTAACTTTTTCCTAATTATTTTTTCTGTTTCTCACACTATACAATCTCATTTGACATATCTGCAATTTACTGATTTTTTTCCTTCTAGTTCTAATCTGATTTTGAGCCTTTTTCATGAATTTTTTATTTCAGATTTTGTACATTTCAATAATTTTTTTGTTGTTTGTGTTTTTAAATAATATGTATCTTAATATTTTTTGGGGTGAGAAACATTGTTTTCATATTTTTCTTTAATTCTTAATTTTTTTTCAGTTTATTAATCCTTTTGTGAAAACTCTATGCAGTCAGCACAGATAAAGTCATTAGTCATTGCAGAATCTATACTCCTGCTCTAGCTCACTTTTTGCTGGCACCAACATTGGCCTTTGCAGTCCCCCTGACTCTCTTCATTCTGTTCTTGCATTTCTTTTGCTGTTTTTCTTAAGGTCTTCTTCTTCTCATACAGGCCATGTCTTGCAAGTCTATGTTTGAGTTCATTTTTCTTTGCATAATCCAAGAAATTATAAATCATGCCAAAGCCAGTTGTCTTGCCACCACTACAATAGGTTCTGAATCCAAATTCAAAGATGACATCCAGTGTGGTATTGTACATTTTGACTAGCTTCCCCCAAATTTCTGTCTTAGGTACTGTTGCCTTCCCAGGGTGAAGGACACTGATGCCCATTTGTTTCCTCTGAAGTAGTAGATAGGTCATGAACTTCCTCGTTGAAATAGTTACTGTTTTGTTTGTGATGGCAGTCAATCCTTAGGCAGCCAGGAAGTGGGGGGAAAGTTTCTTTAATTCTTGAAACATCATTTCTTTCAGTTCTTTGAATGTATTTACAATGGGTGATTTAAAGCCTTTGTATAGCAACTCTAATATCTGGGCTTCCTCAGGGGCAGTTTCTATTGATTGCTTTTCCCCCTTGTTTACAATCCACACGTTCCTGATTTTTTCACCTGACAATTTTTTTGTTGACAAGTGTACATTTTCATGGTACCGTTAATATGGTAACTCATATTCTTCCCTCTCCATCGTTTACTGTTGCTCTTCGGTTATGACTTTGCTGTGATAATTATCTAAAGTCTATATTTATGAAATTTCTACTTCATTAGCTAGTTATCAGGTGATGTGTGGGTCAAGACTTCTTTTTAAATGCCTTGAACCAATATATCTCTCTCCCTTTGCCAGGGCTTTATGTATATGTTGGGGCGTAATTTCAATTCTCCATCAGTTAAAAATTCTGCTTTCATTTTAACTTCCTGCTTTCTCAGATCCTCAGGGTCAAACAAAAATGAGAGACTAGGGCCTCTGCAGATTGTATCTGGGCATGTGCACAATTCTGCATATGCATGTGGCCTTTTACAGCTCCAAGAATATGACAGAGCTTTTCAAAGCAAGTCACCTGTGTATATCTCATTTCCCTAATTTTCCTTTTCAGTTTTTTTTTTTTTAACTTATTATTATTTTTTTGAGACAGGGTCTTGCTGTGTTGCCCAGGCTGGAGTGCAGTGGTGCAGTCCTAGCTCACTGCAGCTTTGATCACCTGGGCTCAAGAAGCCTTAGGCTCCCGAGTAGCTGGGACTACAGGCACATGACCCCATGCCCAGCTAATTTTATTTTTTTTAATAGAGATAAAGTCTCACTCTGTTGCCCAGGCTGGTCTTGAACTCCTGCGCTCAAGCAATCATCCCACCTTGTCCTTCCAAAGTGCTGGGATTACAGATGTGAGTCACCGCACCTGGCCTCTTTTTCAGTTTTTGGACCAGTCTCTTGTATACTCCAAAAGGGATCTCTGTCTCAGGCAGCTGCAATGTTAAGCAATTGCCTTCTGAGGTCAAGTAAAGACATGTCCTATGAATCTAGTTTTATCAGAGACCTGCCTGACAGGTCAACTAGTGACAGATCTCTGGGGATGCAGCTTTGTTGTTATTAATTCCAAAACTGTTCTGTCCCCTCCAGTGACTGGTACACTGCTGATTTTTACAAGTACCATGGTTGTGAGTCTGCTGGTTTTCAAGTATGCCATGGAGCTTGGAAGAGGTGGATGGAGTATAGGGCAAGTTAAAAAGTTACAAAGCTTACTATTCTTACTGAGATTCAGCCATTTTCTTAAATATACAGTAGCCTTTGCAAGAGTTTGGTTAATTTAGGATTTCTGCAAAAGTTTATAAAGACCTTTTTTTCCCCATTTTCCTGTTGTTTTATGGAGGATTGGACTTACCGAGGCAAAGTTCTAACTTCACCATTTAGGAAGTGAGGCAGGAGAATAGGGTTTGGAGACAGGGAGTCTTCAGCTTCTGATTGGTCACAGGCCAAGTCTTCATTTGCAATAGGGTGTAATTTCACTTCAGCCTCTGATTGGTCAGAAGCTGAGCCTTCACTTCACCCTCTGATTGATCATGAGCCAAGTCTTCATTTACATAGGGTGTAACCTATAGGATTCCTCTAAAGGATATTTAAACCCCAGAAGATTTGCAACCAGGGCTCTTAAGCTGCTTGCTCAAGACTGCTCCCACGCAATAGAGTGTACTTTCACTTCAGTAAATCTGTGTTTTTGTTGTTTTATTCTTTCATTGCTTTGTGCATTTTCTTCAATTCTTTTTTCAACACAACAAGAACCTGGACAACTCCTAGTCAGGAGCCTCCACCAGTATCAGAAGTGCTTCTCCCAATGTCTGCCTTTTTTTTTTTTTTGAGATGGAGCCTCGCTCTGTCACCCAGGCTGGAGTGCAGTGGCGCGATCTCGGCTCACTGCAACCTCCGCCTCCCAGGTTCAAGGTATTCTCCTGCCTCAGCCTCCCGAGTAGCTGGGACTATAGGTGCGTGCCACCATGCCTGGCTAACTTTTTGTATTTTTAGTACAGATGGGGTTTCACCGTGTTAGCCAGGATGGTCTCATCCCTGGACTTCGTGATCCACCCACCTCAGCTTCCCAAAGTGCTAGGATTACAGGCACGGGCCACTGCGCCCAACCATGTCTGCCTTTTAACTGGAGTCTTTTGACTATTTGTTTTTAGTATATCAATATGCTTGGCTTGAAATCTATTATCTTACTTTTTTTGTATTTGTTTCATAAAAGTTTTTTCCTACCCTTTCTTGAGTTATTTGAATACTTCTTAGTATTCCGTTTTATCTTCCTTATTAAAAGTTATACCAGTTTGGTTTGTAAATATTATTTTAAAGTTTATTGATGCTAGGAAGTATCATGTTGGGGTCCCTGGAGGTCCTTTGTATCCTTTTATGGGTTCATTTTCTCTTATGAGTGTACAATAGTTTTTCCATGGTCTACATGATGTGCGATGATCTCATTGCCCTGACAGCTAATGGAGTCTCTGCTTGTGTTTAAAAGTTTCCAAGTTTTAATTTTTAATTAGGTAAATATTAAGAGATATTGCCTAGCTAAACAAAAGGGCTTTCAGGCACGTGCTAATTTTTAAAAGATGCAAAGTATTTCTGAGACCATGGAGTTGGAGAACCACTGTTCTTGGGTTTGCGATGTGCATATTGAATGTATTATAGTGTACTTATAAATAACATTGTCCCCAACAGTGCAATTTTATTTTCCTCTATGTTTTGTACTGGCTTTAGCATGGGTTTTATCTCTATAGGTTATAATCTCCACAATATTATATTATTTTTCTTTTAAGGAAAACATATAATAAATAGGTTAGTTTAAGACACCATATTTTGTAATATATTTAATAATTTATCTATTCTTATCTATTCTTACTGCATAATGTCTAATTCAAACATAAAGGATATACTGGAGAACAATGTTGTATCGGCTTCCTATTGCTCATCTAACAAATTACGACAAATTCAGTGGTTTAAAACAACACATATTTATTAATCTCATAGTTTTGGAAGTCACATGTCTGAAATAGGCCTCACTGGGCTAAAATCACGATGTCAGCAAAGCCAGGAAGGGCCGATCGAATCTTTCTCTCAAGATGCCCTCTCTCTAATTCTGATTCTTCAGCCTCACAGATTCCCATTTAAGGACACTTGTGATTTCATTGGGCTCACTTGGATAATCCACATTAATCACAGTATCTCAAAGTCAGTTGATTAACCACCTTAATTCTATCTAAAACCTTAATTCCACTTTGTCATGGAACCTAACATAATCACAGGTTCTGGATTTGGAGGTCGTCATTTTTAAGGTGATGAAATTATTCTGCCTACTACACCCATTCATAGCGAAATTAGTTAACAGATAATATAATCCTCTCTATAAATTGTGAAATAGTTCAAGAACAGTAACATTGTTTTACTAAGTGCAGAATAACTGCATATCATGCACAAGGGCACAGAACATGCTAAATGTGTAAAAAGAACATTTGATATTTAAGGTCAGCAGATTTTCCAAGGGTAGACTGCCCTATCAAGTACTTTGGATTATAGTCCTAAAATGTCCATTTTTCCTTATTGTATTATTACATTACAAATCTTGTCCTTGTTTAGTAATTTACAATATCCCATTTATTTGTACACATTTTATATGTTAAAATTGAGACTTAATTAAAAGATCTAATGGAAGGTAATCACTTAATTAAAGGATCTAATGTAAGGCACAGAGGCTAGTGCATAATAAATGCTAAATAAATAAACATTATTTGTAATAGCTTTTTAGATATGGCAGCTGTTTTTCAGGAAGTCCAATGAGATACAGAAGTGACCTGTCCAGTATTATGCCATGGGTAGAAGAATTGGGAACTCCAAACCTATGCATCTTTCACAAAGAGTGAAAGCTTTCCATAGGAATTACTTTTTTTTTTTTATTTTAAAGCAATGCTTTTCTATATCACTGAACCAAAAAATATAATTGATTCAGTTCATACTTAATTCATTCTATATTTGATACTATAAGAAGAGATGAAAATGCCTCCGATAGGCTTTGTTATAGTCTACTTTGAATGAAATCTTCCATAATATCAAAAATAAAAGTCCTTTACAGAGAATTGGGAAGGGTGATTTGTTCTTGCCTGAATAATGATTAAATAAATATATAGATGTATGCTTCTTTCTTTACGGTCTTGAAATCTGTGGGAGCCACAACTCAAATTGACTCATCAAATGCCACAGGGACTGTGAACAGAAATATTTTGAAAGATATTACCTGAGGGGTTTTGCTCTGAGCCCAATTATGAGCAGACAGGCTTGGTCTATGCCTTCCCAATGTATTCTAAAAATTTATGACAGCTCAGGGGCTTAAAATACCAGCACATTTGGTAGTACAGATACTCTATTAATTCTAAAACATACATATTAAAGAAATGCTTGTATGAAAGCAAAATTATTTTAGTTATCTATTCATACATATTTTTTGTGGATTAAGATAATTTTTAATGCCATGGTTATATAGTTTCACTAAATATTGAACATATTACAGGAGCACTTCACTTTGTCAGTTCATAAAAATATATTTAAGGAATACACGGTCAGGTGTGGTAGCTCATGTCTGTTCTCCTAGCACTTTGGGAGGCCGAGGAGGGTGGATCGAGACCAGGAGTAAAGGAGTTCGATAACAGCCTGAGAAAAATGGTGAAACCCTGTCTCTATCAAAAAATACAAAAATTACCCAGGCATGGTGGTGCATGCTTGTAGTCCCAGGTACTTGGGAGGCTGAGGTGAGAGGATCGTTTCAGCCTGGGAAGTCGAGGCTGCAATGAACTGAAATTGTGCTACACTCTAGCCTGGGTGACAGAGTGAGACCCTGCTTCAAATATATATGTGTGTGTGTGTGTGTGTGTGTGTGTGTGTGTGTGTGTGTGTGTGTATTGGGGGTGTATTTTAAGGAGTACAGATTTACATAAAACAGTTTAAAAATTGAAACATAAAAATCAAACATGGACAATTTTTTTTAATCTTTTTTTTGGTTAAATCTGCCTACTTCATTAGTGTGAGTAATCAAGAATTAACTGTTCACACAGATTATTTTTCTTATTCTGATCCACTGTATATGTTCTTCAATTTAGGGTTATTCCAAACTCCTTCTACCTCTTGGTTATGTGACTTGAATTCCTTCTTTGGATATCTCTCATTGAAGAGCAGTTTAAATAGTGGGACTGACTTTTTTGGTTGGGGAGATGATTGCCTTAAAGGACTTACCTTTAAGTCCTTAGAGGACTTTCCCAGTTTTAGGCCAACTTCCCTTATTTATTCTCCTTTACTTCCTTAACTAAATGCTAGGGACTGTTTATTCTCCTCCTTCTACCAACTCTGCTGCCATTCAGTCTACCGTGGGATTCCTCTCAAAACTAATGGTCAGGTGAGATGGGACTTACTATGTTCCCCTAAGTATTCCCTAGCTCAGGACTCTTAAATTACAAAGTCCCCTGAATTTTAAGAAAGATCTTTCAGGCTTCAGTCTCAATCTTTCCTCTTTCCGAATTTTCTGTTTTTCCAGGTCAGGCTGATTGGACTGATTGGGTTTTAGCAAGGAAGCTTGAGGGTGAAGTAGTTCTCTTTTCTGGCTGGACTTACAGAACAATGCTTTTCAACCGATTTCATGTGATCAGACATAGAAATAATGGTATTTTTACAGCATACATGGTGTCACAGAAAAGACTGTGGTTATCCATACCTGGAGGCTGTGGGTGCTCTAGGCCCTACCCTGCTACTCTGAAGAAATAAACACCTCAGGGCAACCTGTAACCTGTTTTCAGTGGATTTACCTTTCTAACCTTGGGGAAGCTGTAATTTAAACAAAGAAGGTACCTATCTCCGGGTGCCTCCCTGGAATAGAAGCCCCCTTGGACTATTTATTTTTTGCTGGGATATAGAAATTAGACAAGTGTTCCTATTGGTTCTTGTTGCCCTTTGAAGTTTCAGTGCTATCTGCCAAATGCACAGAACTGGAGCAGTAGGACTATTTACGATTCATGTTTCCTACTGAAATATTGTTCTTAGCTACTAAGTACTAAGGTACTTTTGTGTAAAGCATGAGACATGACTCTGCATGCCAGGTGTTGAGTGCACAGTGATAGTGGTAGACAAGTGTTGGTTTCCAAATTCGACAGAAGTTTTCCGATTTGGTGTGGTTACCTTAAGTCCAGCTATACCAGAGTGTTTTCTTCAAGGCTTAGAATAGTGAAAGACAACAATTAAATTTTTAAGAATAATCGCTATCAGTAGGAGTATAAACTTTCTTCCCTTTATTCTTAGAACAGCTTGAGTCTTCATCCTTTAGGTCTCAGTTTAAATATAATGGGGAAGACTTTTCACACTAACTCATGTAAGTGTCCCTGTCATTCTGTTAGTTCCCCACCCCCTTTTTTTTTGGCTATTTTTTCTTGGGACTTTACATATATACATATTTGTTTGTTTCTGGTCTGTTAGTCCCATTAGTGTATAAGCTCCTTGAGAAGAGGTTCCATGTCCAGCTTTTTCACAATTGTACCCTAGGTTTCCAGTATAAAGTCTAACAAACAATGCATCCAGATTTAATCAATGAAACTCTCGACATTTTTGTGAAAAGCATTTATTTGATACTTTTTTTTTTTTTTGAGACACTGTCTTGCTGTGTCACCCAGGGTGGAGTACGGTGGGGCAGTCATGGCTTACTGCAGTTTCCACCCCCGGGCTCAAGTGATCCTCTCACCTCAGCCTTCCGAGTAGGTGGAACTACAGGTGCACACCACCACACCCAGCCAATTTTTAAAATTTTTGTAGAGCCAGGGGTCTCACTTTGTTGCCCAGGCTGGTCTCAAACTCCTGGCCTCAAGTGATTACATTTTTAAAATAATGTATTTTTTCTTTATTTTTCCAATTTATATGAAAAATGGAAATATTTATTTTTTATTATTCATTAACGTTGTGTAACACTTTATATAAACTTTCCTTTTGTGTTATATGGAAGTCTAAATTTACAGAATACTTTAAAACCCCACGGCAACACAAAACCCACATTTGTCCGTGTTCCTTCCATAATTTGAAATTTTTGCCTTTTTCCCTTACACTGACTTGAAGCCTGGCAGCTTGGGCCTAATTTACGAGGCACTAAGTACTCTTAAAAAACAGAGAGTGAGGATGCCCTGTTTCACAACTTAATTCCAAAGAGCCAAGTCAGACGACATCGACCCACTTTCCTGCTAAGGGTTTGTCCCAAGAGGCGAGCTCTTCTCTGTCCGCTCCAGCCAAGTTGGCCGATTGCCCCCGAGCACTGGACACAACCTTGGTGTCCCGGTTTCGGGTCAGGGTTACTTTCCAATTGTTATGCACGACTTTGTGCGTGCGTGCGAGACTGTGGACTCGGAGGTGCGCATTTGGGGCGTAGCCGAGCCATTTAAACCAGCGAATCCGCGTTCACCTTGTCCTTCCACCTCTGTCCTATCTCCGCAGATGCTCCACGGATTTGCACGAACTCCCGAGTCCTGACCTTCTTCCCCTCTCCGGGCTGCCCGGACATCTCGGGGCAGCGACTTCTTGCCAGGAGGCGTAAGTAAGGATGAAGTTGGAAACTAGGTCTAGGGCACGCTCCGCAAGGCAGTCGGGGAGACGCTTCAGAGCGCCGCGGGGGAGGCAAATTGCAACCGCGCGAAGGGGGCGGGCCGGCTCGAGCCGCTCGCATTTCCTGTGACAGGGGCTGCCCCAGCCTCTCCCTCTCCCGCGGCGGCGGGACCATTTCCTGAATCGCTGAAGCGGAGGGAGGACTAGGGCGCGACTCTACCATTAGCGCAAAAGGCCAGGGGGTGCCCACAAGGAGAGGTCGGGGGATGCGAGGACGGGCAAGAAAGTTCGGCCGGGGCTGGGGGTCCCCCAGAGCGCGCAGAAACGAGACGTCCCTGGGCCAGAGTGCCTCCTTCAGGCCTGCCCCGCCGCCCGTCTGCTTGGCCCCGGAGCATCCCCCCTCCCCGCATTCCCGAGGTGGTTCAGCCCGAGAGGCCGGCGTCTCTACCCCAGTTTGCCGTTCACCCGGAGCGCCCCGGACTTGCCGATAGTGGTGACGGCGGCAACATGTCTGTGGCTTTCGCAGCCCCGAGGCAGCGAGGCAAGGGGGAGATCACTCCCGCTGCGATTCAGAAGGTGAAACCGCGCAGGGTTGGGGATGCCAGGCCCTTCCCGCCTCTGGGAGAGACAGACACCGGGGAAAGGGCCGGGCCCTGAGTCGACCGGGCCGGGCCAGGGGCGGAGGCGGAGGCGGGCCTGCTGGGAAGCAGCCGTGTGTGGGAACCGGGGCTGCGGGCTGTGCCTGAGTTGGTGGCGGAAGAGGGTGAACCGGTTTTTCTCGGAGTCTTTCGCGCGTTTACGCGCTTTTCTACAGACACAAAAGCCCAAACAGCCGCCGCCTGATTTCTCTAGGGATGGGGCGGCGTTCGGGCGGTGGGGCGCGTGCGCCCGGCGGCGGCCGCGCTGGGAAGGGCGTGTGTCGGGCCGGGCCCCGCGCGTTGCTCAGGAGTTACTTTGGCGTCGCCCCGCCCCGCGCGCCGCGGCTGCTTCGTGCGGACCCTAGCGCGGGTCGCTGCTGGCGGAGGGAAGTCGGAGCGCAGGTCGCTGCCCTGCAAACTCAGCCAAGTTTGGGAGCTCTCAGGAGAACTTGGGGAACGCTGGAGGGAACCTTAGTCGAGTCTGAGGAGCGGGCAAGGAAGGTCCCCATGGACTCTGAGGTTATCCCCAGAGCCTCTTCTTCCCTTTTGCGTCGCCGCCTATTCGTTTACTTCTGCAGCAAATATTTATTGAGCGCCTATTTTAGGCGCTGAGGCGACTGTGATGAGTCATGGTCCCTGCCTTCCTGGAGCTTACAGTCGAGTGGTAGAGACGACTGTCGTGACCAGTTAATGTAAGTCGTGATAAATACACAGGGAGCTGCCTCCTTTTTAAAGGATAGTGCTGCTGCAGTCGCTGCTGTGTTACTGCCTGTCGGAACACAAAGGTTCTTTATTGTCCTCTACCCCTTGTTGCCTACTAGCAAGGCAGCATTCTAAATTTTACTGACCTAGACTTTCAAAAGTTGCTGCTATATTTAGCAGTTTACCTTAAATATTTTTGTTTTGTTTTATGCCGTGTAGCAAAGATCAAAATAGAAAAAAAGGTCAAGTTTTAGTACCACTCAGACCACATAGATTATGCTAATCGGTGTCTGTTTACTGTCAGGTTCTTCGTAGTGTGGCTTTTGACATTTGCCCAACTGTTGCTTTATTTTATGAACAAACGGGCTTGGCAGTGCCTGGAAATGCAATGCTTTCATATAGTACTCTGAGTTAAGTCTACAGCCTGGCAAACAGCTCCAAGTACACAGTCACGCAAAACTGCGTTTCTGGAGGGTTCACCTTTTTTATTTTTGTACACATGGAAAGCCCAGAGTTTTTCTTTTTTTCTATAGTTTCTCTTACATACGTCTTAAGATATTTATCATGGATAATGATTAATTCCAAGTATGCTGATCAATTATTTTCCGTTCTCAGCTGAACAGAAACATGGGCTCCAAATTAAGTGCCTTATTCTGCAATGGGAGAGATTGATACTAGATGTGAGACACATATTTCAATGGTGACGTTCAATAGTCTGAGGAATATAGTGGAGATGAGTTGTGAAATCATTAGGTTGAGGATTTGATTCGTGCATTTTAAAGACTTTTTTTGGTCATACAATGATTCTAAGAAATAACTGCATTTATTAGCAGGTCATGTTAGTGGTTTTTTCCCCCAGTAAGTGAAGATTGTGATTCACGTGCAGAAAGAAGTGACAGTTAATGTTAAATGGATGTTCCTTTTATTGAGATAGAGTGATTATGGTATTGTGCTAATACTTTTGAATCCTGGTAGGATGGGTAAGGTTCTGGAGGAGCATGTCCTGAGTCCCTTGATCTTGGAGCTGAATCAGCCCCTGAAAACTTAAGTGACTTGCTCAAAATGGCAAAACTGGCACTGAAACTAACTGGCCTTTTAATTGCTACAATCAGTACTCTTTCTTCAGCTCCACTTTACTTAGATGAATTATTTAACCCTGAAAGCCAAGATTGCTTTGAATTGTTAAAAGATGATAGAATGATAAATCGGTTTTTTTTTCTCTTAAACTTTTGAGACAGCGTAATTATGAAGTAAACTCATAAAGTCTGTAACAAACATTATACATGCATAGAAATTACTATGTTTAATTATTATCTCATAATTGGAGAATCACAAAACCATGCTGTTATAAAACTTGGAAACTAGCCAGCTACCTCATCATGACTCGTGGGCTGAAGTTTTCATGTATTTATTTCATTCTGGAGAAGTACAGAATTTTTCTTTACTAATCCAAACCATTAGAATGATGAAAAGCCAACTCGGACTCTTAACTTTAGTCTTAATTGGCTAAAGCTTCTGTTACAGATAGCAGAGGTAATTAAATGTTTGATATAAAAGAATTCAGATTTTCCCTTCTGGGCTTGTTTATTCAGAGGGAGAATAATTGGAATGTTAAAACTTTATTGATTAAACACGGTATCATTCCAAAGGTGTAAAATTAGGATTTTTTTGTGGTGAGCTATCGTATATATTAAAAAGACCCAAGAGGATTCAATTTCTGTATAGATGCAACATTTCTAGAAATCTGAAGGGAAAAAAACTCAGTTATTGAAAAGATTGTCCATATGAACTGTGCATGGCATATTTTTACAAGAGATTTAAACAGTACGTAATGAAATTTTATGCAAGAGAGCTGCTGATTCACTAATCTTGCTTTAAATCATATTTATTATTAAAATGAATTTTAAAATACTTTGTAACAGCGGGTAGCGACGTTAACAGAAAATCATTTTAAGGAAATTTTGTTTTTTTATGTTTCCATGTTTGCTTAATGGTTATGATATGTAATGATTGTTGGGGAAGGACAGTGTTTTGTTAAGGGATACTCTTTAGAGTTCTTGTACAAGCAGTATTTACTAATGCCCTCCCTCTCTGAATTTTCTAGTTTTTTATTTTACTTGATGCACTAGTTTTATGCTAAACCTTTTCTAATTCTGTTTCAGATGTTGGATGACAATAACCATCTTATTCAGTGTATAATGGACTCTCAGAATAAAGGAAAGACCTCAGAGTGTTCTCAGTAAGATTGATAAGAAACTTTTTTTTTTAATTCAGTTTTTTGTATTGGTTAATTTTTTAGTTTTTACTAACAGCTTTGTTGAGAAATAATTCACATACCATACAATTCACCTATTTTAAAGTGTACAATTCAGTGTTTTCTAGTATATTCATAGAGTTTTGCTGGTATTACATCAGTCGGTTTTACAGCATTTTTAACATCCCCAAAAGAAACTGGTTATCCTTTGGCAGTCACTACCCCCCGCCCCTCACCCCCTGACAACCGCTAATCTACTCTGTGTGAATTTGCCAGTTGTGACATTTCATGTAAATGGATTGATATACTATGTGATCAGTTTTGACTGACATTTTTCACTTAGTGTAATACTTCTGAGGTTCATTCATGTTGAACCATGTTTCAGTACCTCATTCCTTTTTATTGGCAAGTATTTTTTTCCATTATGCAGCTGTACCACATTTTATTTATCCATCGGTGATAGCCTTTTGTGTTGTTTGTACTTTTGACTAATTATGAATAATACTGCTATGAACATTTGTGTACAAGCTTTTGTGTGACTTGTTAATTTATAAAATAAATCTTTCTTTGGGAGGAGATTGGGTATCACTTCGTTTCTTATGCTTGTTACCCTGCATGATACAATAATGACTTCAAATATATGTGTAGTCTGATCTGTGGAAAAGTTAGATCTTCGTTTATGTGGGATATTGAGTTGCATCCATGTATGTGGTGGAGAAAACAAAGCTTATATCTAATAAATAGAGAATTGATTGTCATTTATAAGGACCAAACTTTCTACCTTAAAGCTATGTATCTGAAGTAAATAATATGCCCTAGTAGAATCTGATGTGGTAGAATGAGTTGAATATATTATCAAAAGTATTTAGAATAGCGCTGTCCATTAGAAATACAAAGGCGAGCCACATGTGTGATTTTAAATTTTCTAGTAGACACAGTAAACAAGTAAAAAGCAGGTGAAATTAATATTAGTAATACATTTTATTTAACCCATTAGTTCCAAAATAGTATCATTTCAATATACAATTAGCATAAAAATATTGAGATATTTTACATTTTTTTTGTTGTTGTTCTAAGTCTTGGAAACCTATTGTGTATCTTGCTTTAATAACACATCTCATTTTGGATTAGCCATATGTTACTGTGTCTAGTGGGTGCTATATTGGTCAACACAGCTGTAGAATATAGTTGATCCTTGGTATCCATGGTGAATTGATTCCAGGACTCCCCATGGATACCAAAGTCCAAGATGCCCGTGTCCCTGGTATAAAATGGTGTAGGATTTGCATATAACCTACTCACGTCCTCCTGTAAACTTTAAATAACCTCTAGATTGCTCATAATACCTAATACAATGTAAATACTCCATAAATAGTTGTTATACTGTATCGTTTAGGGAATAATAAGAAAAAAGTCTGCATGTTCAGTACAGACACAACCATCCATTTTTTTTTTTTCCAGAATATTTTCAATGCATGGTTGGTTAAGCTATGGATGTGGAATCTGTGGATACTGAGGGCTGACTATTCTCACCCTGGTTTTGGGATGCATCTGTCTTTCCTAGAGACCTCACTGGTGTATCCTTAGGCAGATAATTCCCACCAACCTTGGCCCTTGCTTTGTTTGGTTTTCACATTGTATTGGTCTCTTGCTGTCATTTGATTTAACCACTGTTTAATTCCAGGTTTCCATTACTTTTTCCCCTTTGTTTAAAAATATTTTTAAATTTTAAAAAGTCATATATGGTTATTGTAAAAAAAAAATTATAAAGTATGAGTTTGTGGAGATGTCACCTTTTACATGCCACTGTCTTATCTCCTTCCGCTCCATAGGGTAACTGCTTCTGTTGCTTTAGTATGTATCCTTCCAAACATTTTTCTGTGCATTTACATATATGCGTTCATATTTATGCATACACGTTGATAGATACTGTTTTTAATATTTACGTAGGTTACAGTTTTAGAAATGGAATTACTAGGTTAAAGACCATACTAAGTTGCCAAATTAGCCAGCAAAAAGATTGTATTGATTTGCTTTCTCCCAGCCAGGTTTTTAGAGTCCTAGCTTTCAGCTATCCCTGTGAGCAGTGAATATTAGACATCTTTAAAATATTTTTGCACATCCAGTTGCTGAAAAGTGGTGTCTTAAAGAACTTTTTGTTTTGGCCAGGCACGATGGTTCATGCCTGAAATCCCAGCACTTTGGGAGGCTGAGGTGGGAGGATTGCTTTGACGACATGAGTTTGAGAACAGCTTGGGCAACAGTGAGATCTGTTTCTACTTA
The DNA here is from genome assembly GCF_000951035.1 of Colobus angolensis palliatus. Lineage (NCBI taxonomy): Eukaryota > Metazoa > Chordata > Mammalia > Primates > Cercopithecidae > Colobus > Colobus angolensis. The sequence goes on along the minus strand of NW_012114932.1, from coordinate 9,694,004 downwards.
ACACTAACAACAAGAAAAAACAAAAAGCCTTTTTGTTTCAAAATAATTTCATACTTACAAAAATATTTCAGAGATAGTACAAAGAATTCCTGTATGCGTTGCGCTGAAGTTTTTAAACGATAACATAGCCCACTTGCTATTTTACTCATTTCTCCTCCATAATGTTTTCCAGAAACATTTGAGAGTAATTGCAGATATGAATCCCTCTTACTTTTAATAACCTCAGTGTGTGTTTCCTAAACACAAGCACATATTCTTAAATTACCAGAGTATGATTGTTAAAATCAAGAGTGCAATACTATTATCTAATATTTAGGGCTTTTTTGAATTTTGCCAGTTGTCCCATTAGTGCATATTTTCTGGTCCAGGGTCCAGTGCAGGATCTGGTGGTGTATTTAGTTGTCTTATGTCTTAAGTATACTTTAATCTGGGGGTCTTTTTAAAATAGTCCATGATTTTGACATTATTGAATAGTATAGACCAGTAGTTTTGTGGAATGTCCCTCATTCAGGATTTGACTGGTGTTACCCATGATGAAATTCACACTGTACACTTTTAGCAGGAGTACCACTGACGTGATATTGTGTCATTCACAGTGCACCCTCAGTAGCCATATGTTAGTAGCTTGTCCCAATATTGGCGATAACTTCGATGACTTAGTTAAGGTGGTATCTTAACTAAGGTGGTATCATAACTTTGTAGTTCGTTCACTATAAAGTTGCTATTTCTTGTAATTCATACATATCTAATACCTTGAGGCATACTTACATTGTTTCTCATCATACTGCAACACACTAATTTTAGCATCCACTAAAAATCCCATGATTTTTGCCTATAATAGTTATCACTTTAGGTGGTTACCCTTGATGACTAAATCTATCATTCCTTCTAGTTTTACTTAAGTCCTACTGTGAGGAAGAAATTTGTCCTCCTATTCCTTTATTCCTTCATTCTTTCATTCACTTATTTATCTCTAAATAGACTTAAACATTATTACTGTATTTTGTAGGTTATAATCTCTTACTTTATTATTTATTTTCTTTAATTCTTCCAGATTTGGCCAATGGGAGCCCCTCAAGCTGGCTTCTTGATATGTCTTCATTATTTTTTGAGCATTTTCTTATTTTCCAATACCACAAAATGTTCTAGGTTCTTCCTGATTTTTTTTCCTATGCAGGTTGGTAGTCACCCGTTTCTCCAAGCCCTGGTTCTGTTTTTGGAGAATGATGTTTACAAACTAAGATCTGAGTGCTAGGTGATCTTACTGTTTAATCTCTTGTGTGTTTTGCATTTTATGTGATTGTTTCCATTACATATATTATTACTTAGATGAATCTTGTCCATATATTTGAAAATGTTCTTTAAAAAATTAGCTTAATCTACTTCTTTGGTTTAACTGTGGATAATCATCAGTGATAAGGAGATCACTTCCTCAAGTCAACCATGGAATGATAAAGCTTAGAGGCATTGATTAGAATACAGTCATTCACAACCTAAGCTATTTTGGTCAACAACAGACCGAAAGATTATAATACCATATTTCTACTATAATACCCCTAAGATTATAATACCATATTTCTACTGCACCTTTTCTATTCAGGTAATTGTAGATATACAAATACTTACCATTCACTACAGTGCAGCCCACAGTATTCAGTACAGTAAAAGGCTTTGCAGGTTTGTAGCCTAGGAGCAGTAAGCTATACTATATAGCTTCTGTGTGTAGTAAACTATACCGTCTGGGTTTGTGTAAGTACTCTTGATGATGTTTGCACAACAATGATGAAATCACCTAACAACACGTTTCTCAGAATGTGTCCCCATTGTTAAGTGATGAATAACTGAAATTATTTTTACCTTTGGCTTTTAAGAACTCCACATAGAACCAAGGGTAGTATATGTCACGGATAGTGTATGTTTAGGTCTAGAACCAACTGAGTCAGCAAAAGTTTACACTGTTTTCTTTATATTTTCAACTTTTTCAAGTGTATATATGATCATTTCCCTCATTCTCTACATATTGGATTAGACCTTTTTCTTACATATACTTGGTGAACAATTTAAGCAAATGGGGCTGAAATTGACTTAGGGAGAATCTTAAATTCTGCCCTTTTTGGTGGATTTAATTTCATTCTTTTGTTCTTCAGATATTCTTTCTTTCTCAAGTTGTCAGTATTGGTTTGTGAGTAACGAGAAAAACAACGCCTCTTGACCTTAACAGGTGTTCTTGTTTCTCATTGTAGGAGAAGCAAAAGGAAAATAAAGAGAAGCATTACATGACAGCCATCTGGGAATTGATACTCCAGTTTTAATTTAACAACTCCTTAAGATGTGATAACTTTGCCTGAAACAATGTTTTGTTTTGTTTTTTTTTTAAATTAAAAATAACTATTTTATGAAAGCAGTATGTGCAAATTAGAAAACAAAAATATGTAAAAATAAGAGAATGAATACCATATTCTTACTACCCAAAGACTTTTCACTGGTAGTACCTTTGTGTATGTTGCTTTATCAGTGCTATCTGCACACACACACAAATTCAAATATTACACTCTTGAGTCAGTGGTCTGAATCGCTTGTGGAGCCCATATGCCTGGACCCTCTTCCTTTAAATTCTGGTAACGCATGTGAGAATGTTTTACTGATTCACTGTGGTATTTGAGCATTTTGTAAATCAGCCTATGTTTGCTTAAATCAGCTCTTATTTTTTGCATTTTAGGGTGAGTCCAAACTATTCTGGAGTTGCGTAAATCTCAGAAAACAAAAAAAATTAGTGTTCATCATTCATCGTAATTTAAAAGAGTTAAGGTTTAAATCTGTAGTTTGGAAGATAACTTTTCTATACAGTGTATTCTTGTTGTCCAATAAATATTCATAGCTTCTAGGTAAGGTTTATTTTATAAAATGAAATTACTTTCATCTTAATTTTGTAATTATGTCAACAAATATAGTGTCCATTTTACTTTATTCAAAGTAATTGATGAGTTACTCTTAGTGGCCTCTTTGGGAGGTGAACTGTCTCTTTTAATAGGTTAATAATCATGGGTATTTGAGAATATTTGTCATATTAACTAGGACAGTACCATCATCAAAAATAAAATACTGAATATGTTTTATAACAGCCCTTAGCTTATATACTCCTTTTTTTCCTCATATCAACATACAATATTTTATTTTATTTTTTTGTTTTTCATGACATGGTCTCACTTTCGCCCAAGCTGGAGTGCAAGTGGTATGGTAATGGCTCACTGTAGCCTCAACCTCCTGTTCTCAAGTGATCCTAAGTAGCTGGGACTACAGGTGCATGCCACCATGCCCAGCTAATTTTTCACTTTTTTGTAGAGGTAGGGTCTCACTTTGTTGCCCAAGCTTGTCTTGAATTACTGGGCTTAAGTGATCCTGCCTCAGCCTCCCAAAGTGCTGAGATTACAGGTATAAGCCACTGTGCCCAGCACAACATATACTGTTTTAGGAATAAAACATTAAGAAAGTAAACTGTTTCAGTGAGAAACGTAACTATGTATAGAAGAAAAATATCCAAAGTTTCTGAGGAAAATATATTTAATATCATTTTTAGTATTTCAGTACTGTTAGCTGAGTCCAGATTCTCCTGGAGTATTTGCTGATTGCTTTTTAGGTGACCTGTATACAAACTTATAAAATAATACGAATATTTACTACTTTTTTGTTAATGTTCATCTTTGAAACTTCAGTCATCTTAGAATATGCTTAATTGGGCTGAGTGTGGTGACTCACGCCTGTAATCCCAGCACTTTGAGAGGCGGAGGTGGGCAGATCACCTGAGGTCAGGAGTTCAAGACCAGCCTGGCCAACATGGTGAAACCCCGTCTCTACTAAAAGTACAAAAACTGGCTGGGCGTGGTGGTGGATACCTGTAATCCCAACTACTTGGGAAGGCTGAGGCAGGAGAGTCACTTGAACCCGGGAGGCAGAGATTACAGTGAGCCGAGATTGTGCCACTGCACTCCAGCCTAGCTGATAGTGAGATTCTGTCTCAAAAGAAGAAAAAAGAATATGCTTATTTGATGAATGCTATAAAATAATGCAGTTTTACAGAAAATAAATATATTGAAGTTAGAAAAGGCCAACTGAAAATTTTCATTTTTACCTACCTCCTTATACGAGGGAAAATGATTTGGAGATATTGGGACAATTGGAGAAATTTGAATGAATTCTGTGGATTAAATAGTGATAATATATCAATGTTAATTTCCACATGATGGTTGTCCTGTTATATAAGGGAATAGCCTTGTTTTGAGGAAGCCAGTACTGAAGTATTAGGAGTAATGGGGTATCACTGACTCACAAATGATTTTGGAAAAAAGTGAGTGCATGTGTATGTGTGTGTGTGTTGCTGTGTGTATTTAGAGATGATAGGAAAAATGTGGTAAAATGCTAACAATTTAGAGAATCTGGAAGAAAAAATATACGAGACTTTTTACTATTGAAACTTTTCTGTAAGTTTAAAATTATTTCACAATTAAAAATTGAAAAGATTTGATGGTTGAGAGAAGGTTGGGCAAATGTATTAAAATGAAACTACTTCATAAAAGATGCTGGGTTTATAGATTTTAAAACTGCAAGCAACTTCAGAGTCCTGCTTTAACTCCATTATTTTACATATGAGACCTTAAGAGTGTGGCAGATTAGATTTAATAGTAGTTTCACACTGGCTTTGTCAAGTACTAATCAACATGATACTACAATTTTTTCTTAAAGGGTCATGAATAAACCACGTCTGTTAGTATGGTTTGGTTAGTGGTCCTCAGCAAATCTCATATCTTGCAACTATACTAATACTCAAGCAAAGGAAAACTTGAAGGACTAGACTGAAACAGGTTATATGTTCTAATTAAAAATAGCTGGTTGGTTTTTTAAAAAATGGCAAGATATGGAACACTATGTTTTAAGTTCCTTTCTAGATCTCTACGGAATAATGAAATAGTTCCCGCTAGTGGTCCCTGTTAGTGCTGTTGAAGAATTTCAACAACACAGTTAACCATTATGTATAATTCAGTACAATATAATTATTTCTTTGTCCATTTTATGTAAAGTTAGCTATCAGAGATGTATCATGTCTGATTGGACAACATAGCGTCCATGTGAGGCAAAGCGTTACAAGCATGGCCTTGTTTGTGAAAGCATTATTTTAAGGTCAGCAAGAAACAATGTTATTTCCTTTCTTAAAAAAAAAAAACTGTGAAACCTGTTGTTTGTAGCAGGAAAAAAGTAAGTAGCAAAGAATATGCTATGATTTGGCTAGGTACAGTGGCTCATGCCTGTAACCCCAGTAGTTTGAGAGTCTGAGGCTGGCCGATTGCCTGAACTCAGGAGTTTGAGAGCAGCCTGAGCAACATGGTAAAACCCCGTCTATTTAAAATACAAAATTTAGCTGTGTGTGGTGGCATGCGCCTGTGGGCCCAGCTACTTGGGAGGCTGAGGTGGGAGGATTGCTTGAGCCCAGGAGGTCAAGGCTGCAGTGAGCCATGATTGCACCACTGCACACTTCAGCCTGGGTGATAGAGTGAGACCTTGTCTCAAAAAAACAGACAAATGAAAAAAACCGAAAACGAACGAAAGAAAAACTAGGATTCCTTTTATGGTGTCTGTTTTAGAAAATGAATTAATTTGGAATCTGAATTAGAGCCCTTTAGCTGAATAAACTTATTTTTATTGTTTTAAGTTGTATTTAGCATTTTTAGTAAATGAAATTTTAAGAAAGCCTAACAATTTGATGTAGGTTCTAAGTTTGTGCTCATGGGGCTCGTATGCCTGCACTGAGACAAAACACTAGTGATTGAATCACTGCTAATTTTAATACGGTTTTGTCAGTTAATTTTTTAAAATTGTGAAGAGAAGCTTAGCTAAACTAATTCATAGGTAAGATTACAATAAGCATGTTTAACCATATAATGCTGATAATGAGAATTTGTTTTATTTTCTTAAAGTTAATATTGAGTATTGTTGGTGTTGTAACATTTCCTCCATCCTGTTTTAGCGTATCTCTTTTTTTCTGTAGTTGGAGATTGCCTATTCATTGCCTTCTTTATATGCTGAGTCCTGATAGATGGGTAGTACAAACACAGCGGGCATAAATTATTGGTCACTGCTAAAGTAGTGAAAAGGAAAAAAAATGTGTGGTTCCCACCCCCTTTCCTACATTTTGGCAGAACATATTGACTGTACTTGGGTTTGAGGTTTTTAGCAAAATGAAAATGGCCGAAGGAAAGGGATAAGCATATTTCTTTTTTTTTCTTTTTGAGATGGAGTCTCACTCTGTTGCCCAGGCTGGAGCGCAGTGCCACGATCTCGGCTCACTGTAACCTCTGCCTCCTGGGTTCAGGCAATTCTCCTGCCTCAGCCTCCTGAGTAGCTGGGATTACAGGCGTGTGCCACCACGCCCAGCTAATTTTTGTATTTTTAGTAGAGATGAGGTTTCACCATGTTGGCCAGGCTGGTCTTGAACTCCTGACCTCAGGTGATCTGCCCGCCTCGGCCTCTGAAAGTACTGGGGTTACAGGCGTGAGCCAGGAAAACATTTTATGCAGGCCTTTACAGAGCTCCCCTGGCCGGTGGTGAGGCTCACTGGTCTTCAGGAAAGCAAACCTACAGCCGTGCCTTCTTCACAGATCTTTTACTCCAAGCCCCCACAGTGACAGCCAATTAGAAAGACTGAGGGAAAGTGCAGCTGGGTTACTGCAACCTCAAACTCCTGACCTCAAGTGATCTGCCCACCTCAGGCTTCCAAAGGACTGGGATTACAGGTGTGAGCCACCGTGCCCGGCTGGGAGAAGCACATTTCACTGGATTCCTTTATTTAGTTCTTTAAAAAAATAAAAATAAAAAAAATAAATGTACTACTATGGACCTATTACATATGTCAGTTATTCCATCTACTAGCTATGCAATCATGTACAAGTTATCAACCTCTCTGAACATTAGTTTCTCTTCTGTAAAATGGAGAAAAGAGCTCCTACTTCATAGTATTGGTTTGTGAATTAAGATATATATGCATATAAAATAATTATAATACTATTTAGCATACATGGTAAGATCTGTGAGCTCATTATATTTAAATATTATTTGGAACTTGTGCAGCATAGGAAAAATTAAAGTGCTATTGATGTTCAGATAACAAATTTTTAATGAAACTTTAGAAATGATTACAATGCTGTTTGTACTTAGGCAGATAGGAAGAAAATTATTTTTTAATATTGATATTTGTTTTGTTTTAATAGGTATCAGCAGATGTTGCACACAAACTTGGTGTACCTTGCTACAATAGCAGATTCTAATCAAAATATGCAGTCTCTTTTACCAGCAGTAAGTACCTTTAAAATCATGTGAAGTAGACAATCTTTATAGTTACTTATGGTATGGCATATTTTTGTTGAATGATTTTTAAGTTTTGTTTAGTAAATCCTGCTTTACTCTGAGAATATGAAAGTATTCTGTGTTATCTAAAAGCTTTATTATTTTGCTTTATTGTTATATATTTAATTTGAATTCAACTAAAATTGATTCTGTGCCTGAGAAAGTTATTCATTTACCTGTCCACCTACCTACCTACCTATTTATTTTAATTTTTAAATGCACAAGTAATTTGTTAGTAAATCTGAAGTATTTCACAGCAAGTCCCAGACATCTTACAGTTTGACCAGTAAATACTGTATTTCCATATGCATCTCTAGCAGACAGGACTATTCTCTTACCCAACTAAGTTAACCATAATTTCTTTCTGTCTTACTATGTTCAATCTGTTTTCAATTTTTATCCGTTGCCTAAAACAAACCTAAATGTTTTACACTTGATCTTAGCCAAAAGGCCGAGAAGCGATTAAGAAAACTCTAAATTTTTAAATAGTTGTTTGCCTCAGAATTCAAACAAGGTACACTTAGTGCATTGGTTGATATGTGTCTTAGTCTCTTTTAATCTGTATCATTTTATCTTTTTAAATCTTCATTTATTTGTTAAAGGAACTAGGTTATAGGTTGTGTAGAATTTTTAACATTCTGGGTTTGGCTAATTGTATTCTCATGGTCCTTTAACGTGTTCCTTTGTTTCTCTTATTTCATGTAAACTAGTAATTAGAGAAACTTAATTAGTGAGGTTTAGATTTTTCATAAGAGTATTTTGTTGGTGGTGCTTTGTATTTCCCATAATATCAGATCAGGAAGAACATATTTGGTCGTTCCATTTTTAGTAATGTTATGATTGATCAGTGGGTATACTTGATACCAGCCTGATCAATCCATTATAAAGTTCCCTGTCTACCTATCACCTAATAGTTTTAATAGTCATTAATGCTTGTGGACCAAAACCTGTATTTCACTTTGGGATCGCAGAATGGTGAATTTCTAATTTTATAATCCCTCCTACATTTATTAGCTGTAATTATTTTAAAGAGAGAAACTTCCTTTCATTAAATATTTGGTTATCCTGAAACTAGAGAGTCCCCATAGGAAAGTCATGCATGATAAACACTAGATTCTTTCCCTTTATCAATTTTCAGAATGAGTTGGTCTCTAGCAACCTGTGTAGGTTACCATTTTAATATTTTTGTTTTTATTATCTGACCTTAATACATTTTTGGATTTTTAATGTTTAAATCCTTTGCAGTCATTCTTTGTTATGTTGAAATTTTGTTTCTCTGATCAATGGAAACCTCTTCATTTGGCTCCTGTGTCCCTCTGACATAACTCAAGTATTTCATAGCTGCTTTGTTTTTGTGATTTGCTTTATACTACTTTGTATAAACATCGAACAACGTAATGATACCAAAATTACCACTAACAGCAAAATGCCTGTCCCTAAGATACATCCCTCTAGGGGATATTTTAATCAGTACATTTTGTTTTGAACTTGAAATACTTCCTCATGTGGCAGTTGTCATGAACTTGATTACCAGCTAGGTAGAATTTATTTTCGTGAATGATGTAAGGAATAAGTTCAGTTTCATTTGTTTCAATGTGGATAGTTTTTTGTCCCATCATTATTTCTTGGAAAAACGAAGCACAATATATTTTTTTGTCATGCAATATATGTTGTATCAGGTGTCCATATATATGTGGGTCTGTGTCTGATCTGTTTATATCGTTTCCTTGGTCTGTTTGTATGAATTCCACTCTCCTCATACTTAATATATATTCAAGAAGTTCTTATTCTTTTTTTTTTTTCCAAGAATATCTTGGCTGTTGGTTCTTTGCATTTCAGTATACACTTAAACATCAGTATATCAAGTTATATACACATACACGTAATCCTGTAGGGATTGTCATTCAGATTACCTTAACTGTAAATCAATTTGGGAAGACTTGGTATCTTTACAAAATTGAGTCTTCCAGATCGTGAGCACTGCATATATTTTCATTTATTTAGTCCTTTAATGTCTGTCAATGAAGTTTTATGATTTTTCCCCATAGATGATTTGCACCTCTCTCATTGGGCTTATTGCTAGATATTTAATACTTTATATTTTTTGAGGCCACTTTAAATCGCGTGTTTGTTTTTTAAGTTTTATTTTCTAACTGCATTTGCTGTTCACATGGAAATGCAATTGATTTGAATCTCACATTCTTGTTCAACTCTTCTATGTTTTTCTGTAGATGCTTTCAGTTTTCTGTATTCACGATCATATCATTTGTGAATAATCAGTTTTGTTTCTTTCTTGTCAATCCTTACACCTTTTATTTCTTTTTCTTGCCTTACTTCTCTGGCTAGGACCTCCAGTACATTCCTGAATAGAAGTGGTGATAGAGGACATCCTTATCTTGTTCCTGATCTCAAAGGGAAAGCTTTCACTGTTTGACCATTAAGTATGATATTTGCTGTAGTGTTTTGTAGATAACTTTCGTCAGATTAAGGAAGCTCCTTTCTGTTTCTAGTGTGCAAAGTAAAAATTTATATCTTAAATGGACGTTAAATTTTATCAAGTACTTTTATTGCATTGAATGAGATGATCATAAGATTTTTCTTCTTTAATCTGTTAATGTGGTAAAATACACTGATATACTTTTAATGCTCAGTCAGTCTTGCATTCTTGTAATTAACCTACTTGTTGATGACCCACTTGGTCATGGTGTTTTTAAAGAAATTGGTATATATTCAGTTTGTGGAAATTTTGGTTAGGATTTTTGCATCTTTTTGTTCATGAGTGTAATTGACCTGTAATTTTCCTTTCTTATAATGCCTTCATCTGGTTTTTATTTTGAGGCTATGCTAGCTTTATAAAAGGAGCTGGAGAATTTTCTACTTTTTCTTATCCGGAAGAATGTACATAATATTTATTTCTTTGTTAAATGATTGGTATAATTCTTTAGAAAAGCCATCTGAATCTGAAATTTTCTTTGCAAGGAAGTTTTTATTTACTTATTTATTTAATTGTTATATGACAATTTCTATATTTTATAAATTTCCTATTTTGGTAAGTTGTGGTTTTTAGCATTTTAATAAATTTGAACATTAATTAGCATGAAAATAAAGTAAAAGCTCTTGAAACAATCCTATTTTCATAATGTCAACACTATCTGTAGTGATAATTTTCTTTTTAATGTCATTCTTTGTGACTTCTTCTTTAAAATATTTTTTGATTGCTCTTGCCAGGTGTTTATTATGGATTTTTTAAGTCTTTTCAAAGAATCAACTTTTGGTTTTGATTGTGCTCTGTTGCAGCATTTTTCAAACCTTTTGGTCTCAGAACCCTGTTACTGTCTTAAAAATCATTGAGGACTTAAAAGAGCTTGATATGAGTTATATTGTTAATATAAATATAAATTTTTCTCAGTTGTGAAATTAAAACAAATTTAAAAAATTAGTTTGTTAAAAATAATAAACTTATTGCATGTTAATATAAATAACATTCTTTAAAGGAAAAATAACTATCTTTATGAGATGAATGGCATCATGTTACATTTTTACAAGTTTCTGTTAAATGTCTGTCTTAATAGAAGACACTATATTTTCACATCTACCTCTGCATTCAGTCTATTGTAGTATCTTGCTGTGGTTGTAGTAGAAGAAGAAAGTGCAGTCTCACACAGACATGTAGTTAGAAAGGGGAAGAATATTTTAATAGCCTTTTCAGATTTTTGTGCATAACCTTGTTTGATATTACAGCAGATCTCAATACTTTATTTTTTTTTTAAGGTTAGTTGTGTTGTGGAATCTTAAATTGTATCATTATATTTTTCTTATTCTGGTATATTTAAGCCCATTGGTCTTTATTACACTTTGAATAGATTTTTGCTTATGTATAATTTTATAACATCATGCTTTGGTGATTTGGAAAGTATAAGTTTACTGAGTTAAACAGTTCTTCCAAACATTAACGTATTTTTTTGTGTGATACCAAAGACTACATTGGTTAAAATCACTTCTAATCTCATCAGAAAAGTGCCTAAGTATGGGGATGCTGTCAAGCTCAAGGTGATAGATAAGTTTGCATGTTCCAAATTCTTGCTTGAAAATTCAAATTTGATCTTGGCAACAGATGTTATCAGTTGATTTTCTTGCTCACTGTTTGTTTTTGAGAAAATGTCTGCCAAATACCCACGCCTGGATAAATATAGTTAACAATTGTTCTTTCAAGTGAAAATGGTGTTCTGTGAAAACGGTGCCTAGTTCAGCTGGCAGCTCAATCACAAACTGCTTTTTCTTGATTATTTTACTTTGTGACAGATAATGTTTATTGTTTTCACATTTTGTCACTGAATATTTATTTACAAGACATGGAGACTCTACTTACTAAATAATTTTTACTGCTTCATCAAGTACATTTTAAATTGAAACTATCTTTTTCTTTCTTCAACTGCAAGTATGGGGCAGTCAGTAACACATTGACTAATAATAGTTTGATGTCATTGCCTTGATTTGTAATGAGATTCCAGCAATTATATCCACTATTGCTTTTGTACCATCATTATAAATGTGAACTTAGCATAAAAGGCAAACCTCATCTTATTGTTACGGAAATAGTTTTGCCCTTGGTCACCTTATGTATGTTTTTGTTTATGATTAATTTCTGATCTTTATGATTTTCTGCCTTTTACTTTCTTTTGGTATATTTTGCTGTTTTTCTGAATTTTAGATGAATGCCTCTTTCATCAATTTTCAGCTTTCTAATGCATTTAAAATGGGCATAAGTTTTCCTCTAATCATAGTTCTGATATGTAGTATATTTACATTTATTTAATTCCAAATATTTCCTAATTTTCATAATTATTTTTTAATGCATTGGTTGATAAAAATATATTTCTTAATTTCCAAACATGGGTATTTTATTTTCTTCATTTCTGGCTTTATTGCATTGTGGTTAAATAACATTTTACGGTTTGAGTTCTTTGGAATTCGTTGAGATTTGTTTTAAGGTCTAGCATATGGTCAGTTTTTACAAATGTTTCATGTGTGTTTAAAAAGAGTATGTATTGTCTAGCCACTGAGTGCAGAGTTCTGTATATGTCTGTTAGGTTAGGTCAAGTGTGTTAATCTTGTTTGAATCCTCTAGCCTTAATGATTTTTTTTGCCTTTCCAATGTTTTGTTTGTTTGTTCATCAATTACTGAGAGATGTATGTTTAAAATATACAAGTCAAATTGTGGATTGACTGATTTTCCTTGTAGCTCTTTTTTTCTTTTTTTGAGATGGAGTCTCGCTCTGTTGCCCAGGCTGGAGTGCAGTGGCGTGATCTCTGCTCACTGCAAGCTCCGCCTCTTGGGTTCACGCCATTCTCCTGCCTCAGCCTCTCGAATAGCTGGGACTACAGACACCCGCCACCACACCTGGGTGATTTTTTGTATTTTTAGTAGAGAAGGGGTTTCACCTTGTTAACCAGGATGGTCTCGATCTCCTGACCTCATGATCTGCCTGCCTCGGCCTCCCGAAGTGCTGCACCCCACCTGTAACATCATTATGAATTATCCCTTGTTATCTCTAGTGATGCTTTTAGAGTCTACTTTGTCTGATATTAGTATAGCTAAATAAACTTTCTTTAGTGTTTCCAAGGTATTCTCCTTTCTGTTTTCTTGTGTTAAAGATACGATATTATGAGTAAGATGTAGATTTTTTTTTTAAACTCAGTCTAACTATCAAAAGTGCTGGGATTGCAGCTGCGAGACACTGCCCGGCCAATAATTATTATTATTTTTTATTCCTTTTTTTTTCTTTATAGTTGGGAAATCTTACATATTTAGTATTCTTTTAGTGGTTACTGTATAGATTATAACATACATCCCGTCAGATACTTCATTTCTGTTCCTTCCCTCAATGACCTTTCCATTGTTGTTGTCATGTATTTTAAGTCTCTGTATGTTTACCCATAAGTGGTTATTACTGTTTTTTTTTTTGAAGTCAGTATTCATTAGATTCATCCACATAGTTACTTACCATTTCTGATGCTTTCTGTTCCTCCCTTCATTTATGACCTTCTAGCTTAAATCACTTTTTTTTCACCTCCTAAAGAACGTACCTTAGTATTTGCTTTAGCACTGTTTTGCTGGTGAGACATACCTTCAGTGTTTTTGTTTTGGTTTAGTTTGGGTCTGAAAATGCCTTTTTTTTTTTCCTCTGGAGATAGCGTTTCGCTCTGTCACGCAGGCTGGAGTGTAGTGGCATGGTCATAAATCACTGCAGCTTCAAACTTCTGGGCTCAAGAAGTCTTCCTGCCATAGCCTCCTGAGAAGCTAGGACCACAGACATATACCGTCATGCCTGGCTAAGTTTTGTATTTTTTGGAGAAATGGGATCTTATTATATTGCCTGGGCTAGTCTTAAACTCCTGGCCTCGAGTGATTCTCCTGCCTTGGCCTCCCAAAGTTCTGGGATTATAGGCATGAGCCACCACGCCTGGCTTACTATGAGTCTTAGAAGATATTTTCCAAGGACAGATACTAGGTTAGTTGTTGTTTACTGTTAGCACATTACATTTATCCTTGCATTGTTTTCTGTCTTGTATCTATTGAAAATTCAGCTATCAATGTAATTGTTGATATTTTGAAGGTAATCTGTTTATTTGACTGCACTTAAGAGTTTTGCTTTGTCTACGATTTTTAGCAGTTTTAGTTATGTTTAGCTGTGGGTTTCTTTTTTTTAATTAAATTTTCTTTTTCTCACACTGTAGTTAGATATTGGAAGATTTGTTTTTAATTATCCTGCTTGGTGTCTGTTGAGATTTCTGAAATCTGTAGGTTCATGTCTTTCATCAGTTTTGGGAGTTTTCAGTCATTATCTCTTCAAGCAAATAATTCTTCGGTAAGAGTCCAGTTAAACTTAGACTAGACCTTGTAACTGTATCTTTATGTTTCTTAATCCCTCCAGACTTTTCCAACCATTTATCATTCTAGGTATATTTTTTTCTGACCAGTTTTCCAGTTCATTTTTCACTGGGCCTAATCTGTTATACTTATCCCTGTTATAATATATCCCTAATATATATTTTTCTATTTCTAGAATTTCTATAAGTTCTTTTTTAGATCTGCTCTGGCATTTTAAAAATATTTTTTGCTCTTTGTTGATGGGGTGTTACTAACTATAGTTTGAGATATTTGAGTCTGAAAAAGAACTGTTATGTTTTAGGATGATCTTAAGTTTTCTAGAATGGGGTTTTTCACTTCATTTCAGTTGAATAGGGTGGGAATTAGAAATGTGTTCATAATTATATGTAAGTTTATCTGTCAGTTTTTTCTCATGTCCTCTAAAGAGAAGAATTATTTATTTATAGTTCTATTTCATGTGTCTGGAACTGACCAAGATCGAGCACTAGCTAGAATCCAAAAGTCAAGAATCTAAACACTGAGAATAAAAGGAGGAAAATAACTTCTAATGCCAGTGCACTAACACTTAGGCATTTTGCTTCTTAGTTTCAGCCTTGTGTCTTTTTTCTTAATGCCAAAGCATTATAACTTTATAACAAACTTACTCTTCACCTTACACACATTTTAACCAACTTGTTTACTTAATTTTAAGCCAGGAGGCAGCAAATAGCAAAAATGGGAGAAGTTGTTCTGTAAACAGACATATATACATGCAGTGTTACTTGACAGCCAAGATGGCAGAGAAATAGACATAGAATTTATAAAAAGCTGACAATTCAAAATGAGCACTACTTTGGCTCCATTTAGTGTAGATAGATAGGGCCTCTATTACTCTATTCTTGGTAAACCTTGCAGGCATCATTTAAATGTTGGTTCTCAGAGTTGGTGTTTAATTTCTGAAACAACAAACTATTGACATACTTCTTTTCATAGTTAGGAACCATTTTAAATTTATTTTTATAGGTTTGTGGATACAGGTGCAGTTTTGTTACGTGGATTTCTTGTGTAGTGGTGAAGTCTGAGCTTTTAGTGCACCCATTACCCCCAGTAGGGAACACTGTACCCAATAGGTCATTTTTCAGTCCTCATCCCCTCCCCTCACCTGGGAACAATTTTACCAATAGAAAGTGTGGCTTTTTTGTGTGTATGCAGATTTTTCCTTCTCAAACATACTTTGAAGAAATGGCATTTCTAAGTTTTGATTTCATGTTATTGTTAATTTATTTTTTATCATCTAGTATTAGCATATACAAAGTGGTAGGCACCATTTGTTTACAAAAGAATTATGAGAACAATTTCAATCAAGAAAAGTTTTTATTCATTAATTTTTCTTTGAGAAAAACGGGGAGAAAATAGTTCTTTTTATTGTGGTAGTTCATTTTAAGGCACACAGTCTGAAAGTATTTCTGTGTAATCAAACATTTTTAAGCTAGAAAGAACCTGGATAATCATATAGTCTAGTGTTTCTCAGCCTTGGCTACACATTAGAATTATGTGGAAAACTTAAAAACTTCCAGTAACTTAATCAGTCTGGGCTGAGGGCCCTGTCACAGTATTTCTTTCTTTTTTTTTTTTTCCTTTGGTAGGTCTTTGTGGCAGACCTGTCACAGTATTTCAAAAGCTTCTTAGGTAATTCTACTGTACAGTTAGGTATAAAGAACCTTAAATTTCTCTGCCTTTCAAAGGGAGTATCCAGTGACATTTTGAGGACTTCAGAAAAATATAATTCCTGTTTCTGTGGCGTCAGCTTCACTTGATATTGTTTAACATGAATCATTTTTACAATATGAGAAAGATAATACGTATTACATATTTTATTAGAATGCAGTAAAACAGTTCATGGTGTCCAGCATGTAAAGGTACTCAGTGAATATTGGTGATGATGATGATGATAAAGATATAGGTACACATTGGAGGATATCGATGGAAAGGGGCATTAGGTTCTGGAGTATTTGAAGTAGAACTAACAGGATTCAGTTACTGAGTAGATACAAAGAGTAGAAGAGAGTGTTTGGAGACTTGACTGATGGTGATGCCATCCACTAAGTAGAGTACATAAAAGCATGTCTTGATTTTAAAAGAAGACTGAAAGCTGATTGGAATTCCTTATCTTGTTTTTACTTAATTCATTATGAGTACTGAGTTTGAAATATCCCCAGTTTAGCCAAATACACTTCTTGAATTTTAAATTTATTTAAATATATACTTAAAATTTTTGTAAGTATTTGTACAAAGATATCTGTACAAAGAATAAAACTCTGACCTGTTAATAAAAATTGGTTGAAGCTATGTAGTCTTATATTTTATATATTGTTTGAAATTGAGTTGCATTTTTTTTGGTAACATCATATTTGACGTTCTGAGCAGAGCCCTTGGGTAGCGTGTGATTAGCTGTTTCTTCCACACGCTTTAGTAAAAATGATAATATTAGTCTTCAGATTCAGCAACTGTCCTGGCAGAGCATCTGTTAAGGTACTTCTCTGACCAAAATTTGATCTTATAGAGTTTCCTTTTTACAGGTGTGATTCAAGTAAGGTGAAGGAACACATGCCTAGAGCTGTGGAACATTTTGAAGATTAGCAGGTTATATTACATTTGTAACATTTACTAAATTTTTACCATAGGTAAGTTTGCTATGGTTAGAACACCAAGGACTACAAAAAGCCATGCAAAAACCTACTGTTAACCTGTCTTCCACCTGCTTTTTATGCAATAAAAGCCAATATAAATATGTACCTTGCTCTTTTCTACACAAGTAGAACCTTGCCATGTACACTGTTCTGTACCTTGTTTTTTTAATTACAGTAGAAAAAAGCATCTATATTCTCATTTAAAGTTATGGAAATAACTTTTCTTAAATTTTGATATTTTGATAATAATGTTTTAAGTATTTGATAAACAGGATAATGTTGTCTTATTTCAGGGGTCCCCAAACCCTAGGCCATGGCCTCATATGGGTCTGTGGCCTGTTAGGAACTGGGCGGCAAAGCAGGAGATTAGCGGTAGGTGAGAGAGCATTACCGTCTGAGCTCTGCCTCCTGTCAGATCAGTGGTAGCATTAGATTCTCAGGAAGGTGAACCCTGTTGTGAACCGTGCATGCAAGGGATCTAAGTTGCATGCTCCTTATGATAATCTAATGCCTGATGATCTGAGGCGGAGCACTTTTATCCTGAAATCATCCCTCGCCGCCCCTCCCACCACCTGGCCACCATCAGTGGAAAAACTGCCTTCTACAAAATCAGTCCCTGGTGCCAAAAATGTTGGGGACCACTGGTCTTTTTGGTAAGCATGATAATACTGACTATTTTCTCCTTTGAAACTTACTCTTTAGTGTCCATGATAGTTATCTTTTTGTCTTTCTGGCTGCTCAGCTCATCATTTTTACCATGTCCATTAAATGTTGCTATTCCATTATCGAACATTTTCTCGTTATATGCACTCTTCCTGGGAGATTTTATCCATACTCATGGTTTCCTATATTCTTGACTTCAGGTGTTCCATCTAAACATTGATGGTTACCAAATATAGATCTTTTTTATGAGTATGAGCCATGAATCCAGCTTCCAATATACATACCCATTTGGACATTCCACAGGCCTCTCAAAACAATATGGACAAAACTCATTTCTCCTCAGTTCCCCCTCTGTTGTTCCCTGCTATAAAAAGGGGGAAAAAGTTCACAGCCAGTGTTTTCATATTTTCTGTCTCAAGCAAGTAGTATTGTAAACACTTAGTTCTCTTAGTCAGAAGCTTGGTGGTCATCTCAGAGTTCTCCCCTTTCTACCTGCCATAGCTTGGTGTCCAAGTGTTTTTCTTTCTGTGGTACCTTGCATGGTGCTGCACAATTAAAGGTGTCTAGTTAAAACATTTTGATATTAAAAACAGGAAGCAAGACTATGAGTGAAATGTCTCTGAAGTGTTTATTTTTGTGAGTTTTAGTGCAAATTAAGACATCAGTATCTCTCTGATATTGAAGTGAGGAAGGCTGTGTTGAGAATAAAAGCGAAAGAGAAAACTATAGAGAAAGATGATTGATTCCTTTAAGAATGTGTAACAAACCTTTATATATGCCAAAAAGTTCTCTAGTTGAAAGACAACTCAACAGTTACTCTACAGTATAACGTGTTATTTTAGAAATACTTTGTATTCGGAATACATTTGAAACAGCAGAAGATGTGATTACTTCTGCCGTTAAGGATTGTAGAAAGTTCCACAAAGCCAGTATTCTTGTATTTCATAGAGAATTTGTCTGCGGGGGCACATTTTTCTGAATTGATATTATAGGGAGCGTTTTACCAACATCATTGCCTACCTTCTTTTTCAAGTATCTTAGGGGGAAAAAATGATGTTCACTGTTTGCTGGACAGTATATATAAAATTCAGAAGACTAATTGAGTCCAGATAGGTAAAGAGATTAGATATATCTTACTGTGAAGAACAGAAATGTGTGTGTGTGTGTGTGCGCGCGCGTGCACGCGCGTTAATTTCCAGAACTATATTAAAATCAGCGAAAGTAGCTTGCAAAATACTAGGGAACCGAAAGAATGTCCCTTTGACATTAGGGATGACTCCATGGTTTTCAGAAGGGCAACTGGAAAGATGGAATTACCATCACTGAGAATATGGGTAAGGCAACTTGAGGGTGAGGAGAAGTATCAGAGATTTCATGTCTGATAGACTTCCAAGTGGAGATGTGAAGGTGGAGTAGGCAATTTTGATAATTAAAAAACATGAAAGTTGGCAGAATGATACTGCCTCCTAATTTAATTCTTGAAGTGTTCATATTGCACAATCACTTTTCATTCAACAGATACTTACTGAGTTCCTCTGTTTGCGACTAGATGATTGGGGGCTCCAGTAATAAGCAAATATAATCATGGGCGCAGTCCTTACGGAACTTAAACCTGTAATGGGGAAAACAGACCTTAAATCATTACGCATTTGAAATTATAGCCGTAGTAAGTGTTACGAAGGAAGAATATCTGAAAATGTTGGAGCAGACAGTGGGGACTTTATAATTCTGGTGCTCAGGAAAAAAGTGACATGAGGTATAATTCACATACAATAGAATCCATTCATTTTAAATATATAGTTAGATGAGTTTTTGACAAATCCATGTAATCACCACTATAATCAAGGTAACAATGTTTATCCCCAAAAGGTTTTCCAAATATCCCTTTTCTGCCCATTTTTAAATTGAGTTATATGTATGTAGACTGAACTCAATTTAAAAATTGAGCTTAAAATTTTAAAATAGTCGTATATATATACATATATATAGATTTGTAGGCTTTCTTTATATATTCTGGAACAAGTCTTTTGTTGGCTATATATATTGCAGGTATCTCCCAGTTTGAAAATTGTGTCTTTTTATTCTCAGTGGTGTCTGATGAACAGTTTCTAATTTAAATGAAGTCCAATTTATCAATATTTTGAAGGGATAATTCTGTATCCTATTTAAGAAATATTTTCCTATGTCATAGTCATGATGATACGAAGATACATGTATATTTTGTTGTATAAGTTTGTTTATTCATGATCCATTGCAAATTAAATTTGTATATAATCTGAGATAGGACTCAAGGTTCATTTTTGTCCATGTGATAGTTGATCCAGCACCATTTATTGGAAAGATGATTCTTTAACCATTAGATGTAAGTTGTTTTGTTGTGACTGTATATGTGGGTTGCTTATTAATTCTCTGTTCTGTTGGTCTGTTTGTCGTTGTACTAATTATGTCTTATTTATTGTAGCTTATGATAAATCTATGTATATTCTAGTGTTCTTCCTCAAGATTTTCTTGGCCATTCTGCGTCCTTTGCATTTTCATGCAAAATTTAGAATCGGCTTGTGAGTCTGCAAAAAGTTTGTGGAATTTTTATTGGGATTGCATGGAATTTTGAGGTCAGCATCAGGGAAACTGATTATCCTCTACAGTATTATTAATAAATCTTCCAGTCAACAAAGATGGCATAGCTTTCCATTTTGTGAACTCTTTCTCTCAACAATATTTCAGTGTAGAGGTATTGCACATCTCTTGTTAGATTTATTCCTAGTGTTTTGGGTTTTTTGGATGCAATTATGCTATCGGTTTTTAAATTTCACTTTCTAATTTTTTTGGAAATATGTAGAAATATAGTTTATATATTGACCTTAATTATTATATTCACTTATTCTAATGGTTTATTATAGGTTCTTTCGGGTTTTCTATGCACTTAATTATGTCATCAGCAAATAATGACAATTGTAAGTCTTCTTTTTAAATCATTATTTCTTTTTTACTTTGTTTTCTCCTTTCTTTTATTCTTTATGCCATTGATTTGTGTTGGTTTATTTATTTTGTTGAATAGAAATGGTGATGTATATTCTTGTCTTTTATACCTGAATTCAAGGGGAAAGAATCCAATATTTCATTAGTAAGATGACATTGGCTGTACAAATTTTTGTAAGTTAGTTTTATTAGATTAAGAATGCTTTTATTCTTAGTTTCTGGAAGATTTTATTGTGAGTAGATACTGAATTTCATTAAATTTTTTTTCTTTATCTGTTGAGATGGTTATATGGGTTTTACTTTGATGATTTGGTGAATTACGTTGATTAATTTTCAAAAGTTAAATCAGCTTACGTTCATGTAATAAATTTCATTGGTTATAATGTATTATCTTTTTGATAAGTCTGGATTTGATTTGCTAAAATTTTGTCTCACATTTTTGTGTCTGTATTCATGAGAGATGTTTTGGCCTGTCATTTTCTTCGTGTCCTTGTCAGGTTTTGGCAGCTTCATAAAAGAATTGGGAACGGATCCCCTTCTTTTTGTTTTCTGGAACAAAATGGTGTGAGGTATTATTTATTCTTAATAGTTTAGAATAATTTTCTACTGAAGCTATCTGAGTCAGGAGATTTCTTCAGGGAAGATTTTAAATGATGGATTCAGTTTCTCTAACAGATAGAGGATTGTTCCAGTTTTCTATTTCCTGTGCCAGTTTCTATAAGTTATGTTTTTCAAAGAAGTTGTCCATTTTACCTAAATTATTAAATACATTGTCATAAAGTTGTTGTTAATATCTCCTTATTTTCCTTTTACTGCCTATATTAATATCCCCTTATTTTCCTTTTACTGTCTATAGCATATGTACTAATACCCCCCTTTTAGTTTTTCTGAAATTGGAATTTCTGTCTTTTTTCTTGATTATTTCTGTTAGGGGTTATTGATTATTAATATTCTCAAACAGCCAACCTTTGGCTTAATTTTCTCCTAATGCTTTTTATTTCATTGAGTTTTGTTCTTGTTTATGTTATTTCCTTCTTTTTACTACTTTGGGTTTGATTTGCCATCTTAAACTACTGAAAATAAAGGATGATAGTGTGATTTTTCAACTTTCCTTCTTTTAAATAGACATTTTAAAGCTGTAAATGGTCCTGTAAACATAGCTTAAACTGCATCTCACAAATTTTGATACTACATTTTCATAACCAATTAAAAATCTTTTAAAATTTCCTGTGTGATTTCTTATTTTATGATTAATTTTGTTACTGATGTCTTTTTTTTTTTTCTGGAGACGGAGTCTCGCTCTGTCACCCAGGCTGGAGTGCAGTGGGGCCATCTCGGCTCACTGCAAGCTCCACCTCCACAGGTTCACACCATTCTCCTGCCTCAGCCTCCTGAGTAGCTGGGACTACAGGTGTCCGCCACCACGCCTGGCTAATTTTTTGTATTTTTAGTAGAAACAGGGTTTCACCATGTTAACCAGGATAGTCTCAATCTTCTGACCTCGTGATCCACCCGCCTCGGCCTCCCAAAGTGCTGGGATTACAGGCGTGAGCCACCGCGCTGGCCTGTTGATTTCTAATTTAATTCCAGTGTGCTCAGAAAATACATTTTATATGATTTCAATCTTTTGATATTTATTGACTTGCTTTATGGCCCAGTATATGATTCAGCTCAGTCAACATTCCTTGAGTACTTGAGAAGAATGTGTATTGAACAGTTACTGGATTCTATACATACAAATTAGATCAAACAAATTTGTTACTAGTAATGTCAAATTTTTTTGTATTCATTGGATTTTTTTTCTTCTGTAAATTACTGAGAGAAGTATCTTAAAATCTCCAGTCGTTATTTTGGATTATTCTCTTTTTCCTTTTAGTTCAGTCAACTTTTGCTTTATAAATTTTTGAACCTGTGTTGTGAGATGTATGCACATTTATAATTGTTAAACATTCCTGTTGAACTTTTATCATAATAAAGCATCTCTCTGTATCACTAATAATTTAAGCCAGCTATTCAATATTAACATAGCAATATCATCATACTTTTAATGAGTATTTGCATGATATCTTTTTCCATTTTTTCTTTTAACATATCTGTTCCCTTGAATTGAAAGTAGTTGTGTTGTACATAGAATATAGTTATGTGTTTTGAAATCCAATATAATGTATTCGATATTTAATTGGAATGATGGGTCCATTTACATTTAATGTGGAACATGATATACAAGGATTTGTGTCTTACAAGGCAGGTATTTGTTTTCTATTTGTTCCTTTCTTGACTTTCTTTAATCAAGCGTTATTTTTTTCTATTTGGTTTTACACATAATTTTACAGTATACATCTTTAATATGTGTGTATGTATTTTTAAGTAGTTGCCCTAGAGATTAAAATATTCATCATTAAAATATTAAAATATTAGTTTATTAGGTTCTAGTCTAAATTTGTATTTTTAACACTTGTTGAAAAATGCGAGAAGCTTATAGTGGTTTAATTTCATTTACCTCACTTGTCTTTTTCTTTTTTTAGATGGAGTCTTGCTCTGTTGCCCAGGCTGGAGTGCAGTGGCGTGATCTTAGCTCACTGCAACCTCTGTTTCCTGGGCTCAAGCAACTCTCCTGCCTCAGACTCTCGAGTTAGCTGGGATTACAGGTGCCCGCCACCATGCCTGCTAATTTTTCTATTTTTAGTAGAGATTGGGTTTCATCATGTTGGCCAGGCTGGTCTCGATCTCCTGGCCTCAAGGGATTCCCCCGCCTCGGCCTTCCAAAGGGCTGGGATTACAGGCATGACCCACCTCGCCTGGCCTAGCTTAGTCTTTTGTGTGTCTTGTCCTATACTTTATTTTTCTACATTTGTTTAAACCAATAGAGTCATCGTTATTGTTATTTTAAATGTTAATATTAATATATATTTATCCATATATACTTACTTTTCCATTCCTCTTAACTAACTCCTCTAGTTCTGTACTTCCGTGTGGGGCCATTTTCTTTTAGCTTGATATATTTTGTTCTCTTATAACAAGTGTTTTCTTAACTTTTGTTCATCTAAACTTATTTTTATTTCATCTTGATGGTAGAAGATATTTTTTTCTTAGTGTGGAATTCCGGGCTGGTTGGTTGGTTGTCTTGTTTTCTTTTTTTGTCTTAGCACTTTATAGATGTCATTTTGTTATCTTCAATTTCTACTATTTCTGATGAAAAATGAGTTGTTAGTTTTATTGCTGTTCCCTTCCAGGTGATATGTCTTATTTTCACTGACTGCTTTTAAGATTTTTTTCTGACTTTAGTTTTTAATACTTTGATATATCTAGGTTCAATTCATTTCTTCATTAAATCTCTGTTTTGCTGTTTCTAACCTAATGATTTCTAATTTCAGTGATTATATTTTCGTGTTCTGGAATTGTCATTTGACTTTCTTATAGAATTACGGGACTTTGCTGAAATTCTCCATCTGTACTGTGTGTGTTTGTTTGCTTGTTTGTTTGTTTATTGAAACACAGTCCCACTCTGCGGCCCGGGCTGGAGTGCTGTGGCGCAATCTTGGCTCACTGCAACCTTCGCCTCCCGGGTTCTGGCAGTTTTCCTGCCTCAGCCTCCCGAGTAGCTGGGACTACAGGCACACGCCACCATGTCTGGCTAATTTCTTGTATTTTTAGTAGAGACAGGATTTCACCATGTTGGCCAGGCTGGTCTCGAACTCCTGACCTCAGGTGATCTACCCACCTCGGCCTCCCAAAGTGCTG
Source organism: Colobus angolensis palliatus (assembly GCF_000951035.1). Classification (NCBI taxonomy): domain Eukaryota; kingdom Metazoa; phylum Chordata; class Mammalia; order Primates; family Cercopithecidae; genus Colobus; species Colobus angolensis. Next base: position 9,669,665 of record NW_012114932.1, on the reverse strand, counting down.
GGATTACAGGCTTGGGCCACCATGCCTGGCCTTACTTATTTCTTGAACATACCAATCACAGTTATTTTAAGTCTTTGGTAACTCCATAATTTTTTTTTTTTTTTTTTTTGAGTCAAAATTTTGCTCTGTCTCCTAGGCTGGAGTGCGGTGATGTGATCTCAGCTCACTGCAACCTCCAACTCCCAGGTGCAAACGATTCTTATTTCTCAGCCTCCCAAGTAGCAGGGACTACAGGCATGTGCCACTACACTTGACTGATTTTTTTGTTTTTGTTTTTGTATTTTTAGTAGAGACAGAGTTTCACCATGTTGGCCAGGCAGGTCTTGAGCTTCTGGCTTCAAGTGATCTGCCTGCCTTGGCCTCCCAGAGTGCTAGGATTACAGGCGTGAGCCACCACGTCTGTCCTGGAACTCCAAAATCTGAATGACTTAGGTGTCTTTTTAAATTTTCTGTTATTTCTCTTGGGTGTCTATTCTTGTTTTTAATTGAGGTACAGTTTATATAAAATTTACCATTTTAACCATTTTAAAGTACACAATTCAGTGGGTTTTAGTATATTCACAATTATGTAAGCATTGTAACTATCTAATTTCAGAATATTTTCACTACCCTAATAAAGTGAAAACTGTTGGCAGTCAATCTCAATTCTCCCCCTCTGCCCATCCCCTGGCAACAGCAAATCTACTTTGTCTTTGTGAATTTGCCTAGTCTAGACATTTCTTATAAATAGAGTCATAAAATTTATGTGGCCTTATGTGTCTGTCTTCTTTCACTTGGCATAGTGTTTTCAAGATTCATCCATGTTGTGGCATGTGTAAGTGTTTCTTCTTTGTGGCTGAATAATATTCGATTGTATTCATATGCCACATTTTGTTATCCACTCATCAGTAGGTGGACATTTGAGTTTTTTCCAGTTTTTGACTGTTATGAATAATGCCACTGTGAACATTTGTGTAGAAATTTTGCATGAGTGTGTGTTTTCAATACTTCTTAGTATGTACCAGGAATGGAGTTGCTAGATCATACGGTAACTCTTTAAGTTCTTGAGGAACTGTGAAACTCTTTTCCACAGTGACTGTATGCTTTTACATTTCTACCAGCATATATGAGAGTTGCAATTTCTATACATTCTTGACAACACTTGTTATTTTTCTGGACTTTTAATTTTTATGTTATTGCAGCTATCATAGTGGGTGTTGGTCATTTATTTTTGTTTTTTAGAAAGCTTTGCAGTTTTTAAGAGTGTTAGACATTGTGGTTGAACAATTACAGAAGCTCTAGTTTGTGTTACTTTGCTCCAAAGGGAATTAAGTTTTCCTTTGGTATATGAGGTATTAAGAGGTCACCTTGAATCTATTAAAGGTTGGTTATAAGACTTTTTATGGCTGATCTATTTCAATTAAGGAGTAGCTGGCCCTTTGGTAGTCTCAACAGGGAGCTGGAGTTATTTATGAAGGCTCCTCTAACTTGGTGGGGCCTACACTCCAGTCTTTGTCTCCATAGCAGTGAGCAGCAGCTGGAATCTCTGCTGAGCTCTTTAGCCTCCTACCTACAATTTCAACTAGTTTTCTTGAATGTTTCCCCTCTTGTGGTCCTTTTTCTCTGGAAATTTTTTCTTTAGTTTCCAGTTCTTTGATAGTCAAAATTCTGATTCTTTTTTTCCTTAGTCTGATTGGACTGCACTTTCTACTTGAGCTCCATTTCCCTGTTACTCAGCAAACTCAAGGAAAAAGCCAAGATAATTGTGGAGCTGGTCGTATATGCCTCCGTTCTTTCAAGAGTTGTAGCCCCTTCTGTTCCTCTTCATATAAGTCACTCTTTAGTGCCTTCAGTTTTTACTGTTTGTCTAGATTTTATGAGTTTTATTTAGCAGAGGGTTAGTTTGATACAAGTTATTCTAGCATTGTGTCAACAGTAATGATGTTTTATTAGTTGAATTACAAGAAAATGACCTCACTATTAAGAATAAGAACATGAATTTTTAAAAGAAAAATTGGACAAGAATATGGGAAGAAGGATTTCTGTTTTCAGACAGAAGAAGGTTAAGGTAGCCAGGTTTGAAGGATGATAAATAAGCATGATTAAAAGTAAGATAATGTGACTCAAATTGGTGTTTGGTATTTTTTTTCTTTTTTTGGTGAAAACTGAACAAGGTTATCAAGTGTTCAAAGAATACAAGTTGGAGAAATAATATGAGAATTTAAGAGAAAATAATAAAGAGCATTCCTCTGGATTTAGTTGTGAAGAAATTAAAATTCTGATTTTGAAATGTGTGCTATTAGAGTAGACTTGTTTATTTCTGTAAATGTTAGTGATTATTAACTGTTTGGAGGTTTGAGTATTTAATGTGCTGGCCAAAGAACAATGTATGTCTATTAAGTGTGCCAAAGAGAATTGTGTTCATAAAATGGAAAGGTGTACAGTAACTGCCCATTTTTAAATGTAGGAGGAAGAGAACAACTGATGTTACAGGAATGGACATTACATTTAGAATATCGAAGTACAGAAAGAAGCCAGAAATAGATTCCTAAAGAATAATGCGTCCCTCTCCTCCTACAGTATTAAAAATGGGGGTTTGGAAAGAAACTAACCATTTGCTTTTTCCACCAAAATATACCTAAGAAGGAACCTAGTTGTGGCAGACTACCTAATATCTATGTTTTTCCTTTTGCCCTTTTGTGAACTCTGAAGGTTAGTTAGTGGTTTTCTTCAGAATTGCATTGGGAAATTTGCCAAGGGCATCCTTTTGAGGCAGCTGTCTCTGTACCCTTGGAGGCCATCAGTAATGTTTCCAATCTATAGCACGAGTCGGCACAAAAATGTTGAGCTGTTGTCTTCATGTTTTAAAACATTCCTCTGCTACCACTATCCTCCACCCCGAACTAGCGTAAAATATGGCACATTTTGGGACTTAGAGTCCTTTCATCATTTTTTGTTACTGTACATTTTTAGGTAAAATCCATCATTAACAATAAATATATCCAATACATCAATAATGAAAGGACACTTAATTTTTTTCAGGTGATTTAGATAATAACAATGGACACATTAGAAATGCTTAATATATGAGAATTTTTTGTATGGAATGTTAACATTTTAATTTTCACTATTGAGATTTTTTTAAAGTAAATATGCTTTAAAGTTTTGGGGGTTATTAACTATGTTCATCATGAAAATACATTAGAAGAATTTGAAATGCATTTGTGTTTTTGTTCTTATGCAATTTAGTAACATAAGCAACTCTTTTACCCTATACGTCTTTAATATATTAGTCTGTTTCTCTTATTTTACTAAACTGTCTTCTTTCAGCCACCCACACAGAATATGCCTATGGGTCCTGGAGGGATGAATCAGAGCGGCCCTCCCCCCGCTCCACGCTCTCACAACATGCCTTCAGATGGAATGGTAGGTGGGGGTCCTCCTGCACCACACATGCAGAACCAGATGAACGGCCAGATGCCTGGTAAGTTTTTCTCCTCTAAGACATTAACACCAGAGTTGCTTAGCAACTGAAACGACATGGGGGCTCAAGGGATACTAGATTGTTGATGACAAAACTGCTTTGAATGCCCCCGAGTACAAGCTCTCTTAGAGTTTGTTAGCTACAGAGCTACGTGACCTGTATTCAGTGTTTATCAGGCTGCCCTTGGGCTTTGATGTAGCTGACACACAGCATTCCTCTGATGAACAGAACTGGCTAAATTTAGTCTGTCTGAAACTGCAATACAGTTGGCTTTAGAAGCTTTTTGGAAAAAAAGGGCATTGCACCATGGCTTAAGAATTAAAGTCTGTTAAAAAAAGATAATATAACATTTCCCTGAGTTTTTATTTACTTAAATATTGATTGATCTCAGAAGCAGTATCATTGGGAAAAACACGGAGAAAGAAACAAAACAGTCTCTGAAGTGCTGGTGTATTTAGTATTTCCTCATTGATATTATTGAAACTGAATCTATATTTTTTAATACATATGTTTATAGCATAACATAAATATGGGAATGGATTTTAAAGCAAAAATTAAAGGCTGAAAAATAATATAAACTTTCTTACATTATTTATACACTGAGCCATTCCCTTTTCTGTTTGTCAATTTTAAGTTTAGGGTCACTAGGTTGATATGCTTTAAGACATTGGATGCTGATTTAGTTACCTTTTGCTGGTTTGAAATTTTAATCAGAAAAGTATCTTTACACTATTTTGTTTTTGTAATAGTAGCATCAACCCATAGCCATAATTTTTGGTGGAATATTATGTATATTAGGTATCAGAATATTTTTACTTTCTAAGACAAAAGTTATTTTCATTGATAAAAAGAAGGCATTATACAACTAGCAGTAATGGAAATAAAATAACAGACCAATTATTAAAATTAGTAATTAGCATCTTTAGGATTCTAATTTCTGTAGCCAATTGTATTGATTGATAGCATTGGTGGCCAAAGATGATGGGTGCAGTAAAGAAGCAAAAGAGAGCACACAGCAAAAGAGGCAAGGTAGCCTGGCTTATAGAAGATTGAGGTGTGACTGATCATATAGGAGGGCAGTGGTGTTTCAGTAGCAATCTCCTATTTCCTGCTAAGGCTTGCAACATTGATGGCACACGTCCAGTATGGAGGTAGGAATAAAGACATCACTACTTTTCAGTTTGTAGTCATATTGTAGTCAAGAGAAAACTTCTTGCCAAGTCAACATTTAGTTCACCAGCACACACTGTTTTTAGAACTGGGAAGGTAGTGATAGTGCAGGTTAGCTAGTTAGGAGTTTTGTGACTTTTTATGATGGTACCTTGAATTAGGATTTTGACTTAAATTCTCTATGTAACATTGAAGCCTAAGGCCAAAGAAGCATTTGAGCAGCAGTACAATTATGGTTAACATGACATTTTGGTTTTGTGTAAGGCCTTCTGAAGTAGTTATATTCTTTTATAAGCTAGTTATTATCAACCACTTATGACCTAGGTTGTTCAGAATACTGTAGAGCTTCCAAAACAATAGTTAAGAATTTCTCCAGGCCAGGCGCAGTGGCTCATGCCTGTAATCCCAGCACTTGGGGAGGCTGAGGTGGGCGGATCGCAAGGTCAAGAGATCGAGACCATCCTGCTAACATGATGAAACCCCATCTCTACTAAAAATACAAAAAATTAGCTGGGCTTGGTGTTGGGCATCTGTAATTCCAGCTACTCAGGAGGCTGAGGCAGGAGAATCACTTGAACCCAGGAGGCGGAGGTTGCAGTGAGCCGAAATCATGCCACTGCACCCTAGCCTGGCGACAGAGTGAGACTCCATCAAAAAAAAAAAAAAACAATTTCTGCTAACAATAATTTCTGCTAACGATAGTTACGGAGTTACTGTTAAGCACAGGAGAAATTGGAAGGCCAGTAACTTACGTTTTCTTTATTTGTTCCATATAGCATTTAGCCAACTTTTTATGCACACAAATTTGCATCTTGGCTTGTTTCAGTTTTGTTTTTAATTTATATTTCATTATGTAGACTCAGTTTTAGAGCTACTTATGTGCTCATTGATCTTGGTCAGATCGCTACTCGGTCTCAGGTTCCCTTTTTAAAAAAATTAATTTTTTTTTTCTTTTTGAGACAGAGTTTTGGTCTTCTCACCTAGGTTGGGGTGCAGTGGTGCAATCTTGGCTCACTGCAACCTCTGCCTCCTGGGTTCAAGCAATTCTCCTGCCTCAGCCTCCCGAGTAACTGGGACTACAGGCGCACACCACACCTGACTAACTTTTGTATTTTTAATAGAGATAGAGTTTCACCATGTTGGCCAGGCTGGTCTCAAATTCTGACCTCAGGTGATCCACCCACTTCGGTCTCCCAGAGTGCTGGGATTGCAGGCATGAGCCACTGAGCCCAGCCTAAAAAAATTAATTGATTTTTTAAAAACTGGGTAACATATGCCTATGGGACCACAATCAAAGGGTACCAAAGGATGCCTAGTCGCCACCTCTCCAGATAGTTCTAGAGAGGCATTGGTTTCTAGTTGTCCTTCAAGAGATCTTCTCTCACCGGGCATGGTGGGGTGGCTCACGCCTGTAATCCCAGCGCTTTGGGAGGCTGAGGTGGGTGGATCACTTGAGGTCAGGAGTTCAAGACCAGCCTGACCAACGTGGTTAAACCCCGTCTCTACTAAAAATACAAAATTAATTGGTGTGGTGGCGCACACTTGTAATCCCAGCTACTTGGGAGACTGAGGCAGGAGAATCGCTTGAACCCAGGAGGTGGAGGTTGCAGTAAACCAAGATCGCGCCATTGCTATCCAGCCTGGGCAACAAGAGCGAGACTCTGTCTCAAAAAAGAAAAAAAAAAAAGGAGATATTTTCTCTATATAGTAATAATGCATGTATATTTCCTTTTTTTCTTATTCTTTTGTTTAAAAAAGTACAAATGATAGCACTCATTAAATAGTGTTATGTATCTTTTCTTTCTCAAAGATATATCTTGGAGACCATTATTTTATTACATATGTAAATAGATGCCTTATTCTTTTGGTCTCTGTATCATATTCTGTTTTACAAGTTTAATTTATTCGAACATTTGGGATGGAAATACAGGCTTCTAGTCTTTTATTATTATGAATTATACTGCCATGAATTTGCCTGTAAAAATATATATGCACATATATATGTATTTTGTGTGTGTGTCAATACACATGCTGACAAAAATTTGTGTATCTGTAGCATAAATTTGTGGAACTGAAATTGCTGGGTTAAAGGTATATGTATTTTAAAATTTGACAGTTAGTGCCAAATTGCTTTGTGTAAAAATAGTAATATCCATCAGTTCTGCATTTATGAATTTCACATTCATGGATTTAACCAACAGTGGATTGAAAATACTTGGAAAAACAAATTGCAACTGTACTAAACATGTACATACTTTTTTTCTTGTCACTGTTCCCTAAACAATACAGTATAGCAACTATGTACATAGCATTTACATTGTGTTATGTAGTAGATGTAATGTAGAGGTAAAGTATATGAGAGGATGTCCATAGGCTATGTGGAATTACTGCGTCATGTTATGTCAGGGACATGAGCATTTATGGATTTTGAAATCTGTGGGTGGTTCTGGAACCAATCTCCCACAGATATTGAGAGACAACTACTTGACTTGAATTGTTATTTGTCATCACAAATTTCCTTAAGCTTGATCCCACCCTTGATTCCACAAGCTTGATTCCCCATGAAATATAAGTAAGATTTATATTCCTTCAACAATGGATGAAAGTGCTTCTTTATTCATAATATAGGTAGATCAAACTTTTGATTTTTGAGAATCTGAAAGGTGAAAGTTCGGTCTCATAGTTTTAATTTGGCTTCTTATTTTAAGTGAAGCAATCAATCCTTTAATGTTGGTGAACCTTTTTGTAGTTTTTGTGTGAACGAGTCGTTCCCTCATTATGTCCTTTGCCGATACTTTTATTGGTGGTGATCTTTTACTTACTTCATATGTTAAATAATTAATTTGGTCTGTGATATATCTATAAATAATATTTTCTTATTGGCCTTTTTATTATTTTTGAGTTTTTTGTGGCATGCGAATTTTTAAATTTTATATAGTCTAATTTATCAATGTTTTATGGCTCTGAGTTTTCTGGCATACTTAAGAAGGTCCTTCCATTATTATTTTTAAAATTCTCCTTTTTGAAATTCTTTCATGGTTTCTTCTTTTTAAATGTTTTAAGTTTTCTGTTCATCTAGAATTAGTTAGTGGAAGAGAGGAGATAGTGATCCAACTTGTTTTTTCCAGATGGCTCCCCAGTTGTCACAATACCATTTACTGAATTAGTTTTCTGTTGCTCACCAATACTTAATATTACTGTGATTATTTACTCAGCTGTGTATTTGGGTCTATTGTTAGATTCTGTTCTAGTCAATCGATCTGTTAGTCTATTCATTTATGTTCACAGTTAATTACTCCAACCTTATGATATGTTTTGCTCTTTTATAAAGAAGCTAGTCCTCCCTTCTTTTTCAGAGTGCTCCTGACTTTTCAAAAGCATCAATTTCTTAATCTGTAAAATGGAAATAACTACCTCACAGTATTTGCTGTCTTTCCTATAAACCATTTACTTTGCTATCGATTAATTATTGTTTGGTATTACTATAATAATGCAAAAAATATATTCTTTCCAGGTACTTTTGTGTGGACCATCTGTTTAACTTTTATATTTTGCTTCTGATCATTTTTCTTCAAAGGGCCTAACCATATGCCTATGCAGGGACCTGGACCCAATCAACTCAATATGACAAACAGTTCCATGAATATGCCTTCAAGTAGCCATGGATCCATGGGAGGTTACAACCATTCTGTGCCATCATCACAGAGCATGCCAGTACAGAATCAGATGACAATGAGTCAAGGGCAGCCAATGGGAAACTATGGTCCCAGACCAAATATGAATATACAGCCAAACCAAGGTAACTAAGCTTTATGTCCTTCTTGACTAGTGTGCTCTATTAGCCTTTGAAAGTAAAATGATTGTTGTCAGGTTCTTAGCTGGTTCATAAAAATTTAAGTTTAGAGTGAGTGACAGTCATGCCTATAAAAAGGAAATGTTGCGTTTGAAGCTATTTTAAATCTCTTTGCTCAATTTGGCTGTTTAAGCTTATTTATTTTTGTGTCTTTTGGACAGTTTGTTTGAGGTTCTTTATTGTTGAGAATTGTTTTTTTGAAGCCAGTCAATGACGAACCAAACATTTGGTTTAGAGCTAGAAAGTTGAGAAAATAAACACCTGCTCTATAGTTCATTTTACTTATTAAGGATGTATTAATTTATATGAATTTCCCTTGATTACATGGATATTTTCTGATGGTGTGTTTCAGCATTAAAAGGTAATTCTAAAATAATTTGCCATTAGAATGTTCAGTGGAAGTGCTGCTATACTCGTCTTAGAGTGGTGTAAGTCCATTACAGTTTTTTACCAGTCTCAGAATGAAATTGTACCATGTTTCTCTTTTAAGTACTCTGTGAATAATAACTAAAAGCCAGTAAGTGGCGCTCTGCTCTGCTAATTGTTTGTTAAAATATTTGGCATATTTCCAGCTTAACGCGATTTCAGTTACAAAATGTAGTGAAGTTAAGACTGTAAGATAGGATTTAATGTATTTGGAATAAAATTTTCTAGATTTTGATTATAAAATAAACAGCACTAAAATGTACCCAGATAAAAGAAGTTAATGTTAATCTGTTGATAATTCCTTATGATGAAATATAATTTTTAAATAATACAGATTTAAAAAAATAATTTTCATGCGATATACTGAAAACAAAAGGAGATAATGGAAAAAACTGCCAATCATTTTAGCTTCACAAAACTGGGACTTGGCTACGTTTTTTGCCCCCAAAGTTACTTAATGCCTATGCTGGAATTATTTTTTTTTTGTTTTTATTAGGTCAATTAAAAGTCCAAACAACAGCAAGATCCAGTTAGTGCTAGATCAGAAGGGAGTTCATGTGTTTCTCTATACAGTTTGATTACCAGGAGAGAGAACAGGAAAATTGATGTTTCTGACAGCAACTCCATTAATGATGGTGCACTTCTTAGAAACCTATAGTTAAGAAAGGTATGGTGTGCACAATAAATGGATGTTGCTGCAGCATGGTTTGATATGACATAATAAGATTTGAAGAAGAAAAAATAATGCATACAGCAATGTGCATATTGACTTTTTGGAGAAAAGTATTGAGGTGTTCACAGAAATTTTTTGTTCTTAGGGACCAACTTTTATTTTTTAAAATGTCGTATTTTGTAAGTATGTGTAGGTCTTCCTTTTACTATAGTACAATAGTTATATCACTTTTTGCCTTGTTCTCATAGTTTATAAATTTCTTTTTTATTTCTATTTTTTGTATTTTGTTAAAATAATAGAAACAATGTCTTGGTATGTTGCCCAGGCTGGTCTTGAATGTCTGGGCTTAAGTGATCGCCTGCCTTGGCCTCCCAAAGTCCTGGGATTACAGGCATGAGCCACTGCACCTGGTCAGTTTATGAATTTCTTAATAGAACATAGACTGTACAGAAATGACCAGGTAGAGATCTGAAGAGATTAAAGACAATTTTCAAAAAGAAAATACAGTGAAAATCATTGAGGAAATTTTTATTGTTTTAAAAATCTCTTTAGGACAAATAAAAAACTTCATTTAAATTTTGATATTTCAGAATCAAAAGAACACAAAATTACAGTTACCAGAAAAGAAAGTTATACAGTGTTCTGGCAACATCTACTTTTTTAATCATATGAGTTTCTTATACAAGCATTTTAATTATATATTACCTTTTAATAAATTTATGATGAGTTTTATTAATGATTTTTTTTTACTAGATGCTAGAGGTTGAAGAGTTTTATTAATGAAGTTTTAATATTCATTTCATTGTAAAACATTTTCTTAGTTTTTTAAAAAATAAACTGTATATTTTACGTTAAAAGGTTTTCTATTTATTATTTATTTTTATTTGTTTTAATTCAGCAACTAAGCTAGTATTATTGCAAAATGTTTTTCTCTGTCCTGTCTTAGAGGGTCCATTGCTTCCAGGTGAATAATTGAGCACAATTTTTTTTTTTTTTTTGAGATGGAGTCTCACTTTTTGTCACCCAGGCTGAAGTGCAGAGGTGTGATCTTGGCTCACTGCAGCTTCTGCCTCCTGGGTTCAAGCAGTTCTCCTGCCTCAGCCTCCCTAAGGGCTGGGATGACAGGCACCTGCCACCACGCCCAGCTAATTTTTATATTTTAGTAGAGACATGTTGGCCAGGTTGATATCAATCTCCTGACCTCAAGCCATCCATCCACCTCAGCCTTCCAAAGTGTTGGGATTACAGGCGTAAGCCACCGTGCTGGGCCCAATTTTTATGTTAATTTGTTTCTTAAACTGCTGGCAAAATGTTGCTTAAATATAATAATCAATCCAACATATACTTTCTCATGTTATTTTCACTGTTATCCAGATAAAATTTATTGATTTATCATTTTGAACCTTAAGAGAAAGACCTGGCTGGGCGTTGACACTCTTGCTTGTAACCTCAACACTTTGGGAGGCTGAAATGGGAGGATCACTTGACCCCAGGAGTTGAAGACCAGCCTGGGCAAGATGGCGAGACTCACATTTTCTACAAAAAGAAATATAAAATTTAGCTGAGCATGGTAGCTTGTGCTGCAGTCCCAGCTACTCAGGAGGTGGGAGGTTCGCTTGAGCACAGGACTTCGATGCTGTAGTGAGTTTGGTGGTGTCACTGCATTCCAGCTTGGGTGACAGAGTAAGATCCTGTCTCTGAAAGAAACAAAAAGAGTAACTCCAGTGTTCAGAGTAAACCACCATCTTCCTGCATAAACTTATTTGCATATAGAGCATAAGCTTCACTAGAATTCAACAAGCTTTAAAAAAGCAGGAAGTGTGTCTGTTCTCTGCTGTATCCCAAGTGCCTAGAAAAATGCCTGAGGATGGACACACAAAATCTTATTTATATCTTTCATTTCTTCAGTAAAAATCAAGTGTTATATGATCACTTGTCTGAAAAATGTTTATTTAATAAAGCAACAAGTACATTCAGTGTATGAAAAGGCAAATTGTATAGAAAGGATTTCTGAAGATGTTATATTGGACAGATACCTGTGTATTTTTCATTATCAGGCATTAGTAATTATAGCTTTCCACATTTAACAGAATTTTACTAATTATATATTCAAATGTAAAGAATTTTACAAATTGCAGTGTTTGTGTTAAATAATATGTTTTGTAAGTTCCATGTGTGTAACTCTTTAGATTTGGATTTGTCTTGGCCCTGTAGCTTACTGTATGTGGGACCTTTGACTAAATTACTTAATTTCTCTAAGTAAGATTAAATGAAGTGATGCATGTAAAAATCCTGACTTGGTCATCATTTGCATAATTTTTACAGAATCAGTTGGTCGATAATCAGGCTTTTTTAAAAGGCTGAACACAGAAACATTTGAGATTGGTTTATCAGCTACTGTCTTATTGTAGCCACAGCATCTAATTTATTTCTGGTTGCCTTAATAGTATTAAGAAAGTGTTGATTCATGTGGCTAAGTTGCAAATGACAGTATCTTTAAAACACTGCTTTCTGTCAGTGTACTCTTTGGTTAGCTGACCCAGAGGCTTGACGTGAAAGTAGGAGGACATTTTTATTTTTCTTTCAGTACCTAAACTGTTCACATTAGTTATGTAAGTATGAAGGGCAAAGCGTACATATTATCACAGCTGAGATTGTTTTATCTTATTATTATCTTATTATCTCTTACTATTACACAGTGGATTATTAAGAGACCAAAAGGAAGTGCTTGAGATAAGCCTAGCATTTACTTTTACATATGTATTTTTACATGGTATTTTATTTCCTTGTACTTCTGCTATTCGTATATATAGATCTTTCTCATTTTTTAAATGGCACCATTTTTTATATGAATGTATTATAATACAACAAAGCCATATTCACTTTTGATAGATGTTTCTAGTCTTTTACTATTACAAATACTTCTGGAGCAAATGTCTTTGTATCTATGTCTTCGATTACTTGTACAAAATTTTTGTAGGGTAAATTCTAGAAGTAGAATTATTGAAATATATGAATACTTAAAATACTTGAGAGACATCGCCAAATTGTTTTCAATAAAGGTTGCATGAGGCCACATTCACATTCCTGCAGCATATAAAAGTGCTTATTTTACTCCGTACCCAGTGACACTCAGCCTTCCTATTCTTTGCTAAATATGTAGGGGAAAAATGTAAACTTAATTTCTTCAATTATTAGTGAGGTTGCATAACTTCATATGTGTATTTACTGTTTGCATGTTTTCTATGAATTGCCTATTCATGTTATGTGTTCTGTGGTTTGTTATTGAAGGAGTTTATAGATTAAGTCTGTTTACCTTACATGAATTTCACATGTAAAAACATTTTGTTAGTTTTAAGAGATAGGAATTTAACTTTTTGTTGTTGTTGTTTTTTGAGATGGCGTCTTGCACTGTTGCCTAGACTGGGGTGCAGTGGCGTGATGGTTCACTGCAAGCTCCGCCTCCCGGGTTCATGCCATTCTCCTGCCTCAGCATCCTAGGTAGCTAGGACTACAGGTGCCCGCCACCACGCCCGGCTGATTTTTTTTGTATTTTTTGTAGAGACGGGGTTTCGCCATGTTAGCCAGGATGGTCTC